>NC_137464.1:182708650-183308650 GCF_964235325.1 Thermobia domestica | reverse complement strand
GTAGAGTTAAAAGTAAAGTGTCTGAAGTGCCCCGGCGGGAAGTATTTATAAGCAATTAGGGTGCCATAACTAACGATAATGGGGTTAATATGAATAAACTGTTTTGATGAGCAGACCTACTTTATCACTAGAAAATAGTTTGTTGATGGTATGTAATATTGGAATTCTTTCAGATCAGTTTGCGTATCCTAGAGTCAGGGGTGTAGCCACGGGGGGGGGGCAACGGGGCCAGGCCCCCCAAATGACATAGTAGTAATCGCATGACTTGGCCGAACTTTTTGGCCCCTGGGTCCCTGCCTCAGGACCCATGGTCCCTGGCCGGGGTCAATGACCTAGGGGTACCTAGGACCACCCCCTCTAAATTTTGGCAGGGGTACCTTGGCCCACCCCCTAAATTTTGGCAGGGGTACATAGGACCACCCCCCTTAATTTTTGGAAATTGCCAAATCTAAAAATTTGGTATGGTAGCCTAGGACCACAGTATGTATCTCTATCCGTGTTGGGGGTCTATGTCGTTCCCTTTCATGGGTAAAAAATTGCCAAAAATTCAAATTTCGGGGGTTTTTGACCTAATTTATCCCCTTGGATGAGGTGTTATTACCCTATATGGTTATATGGGTGTATACAGGGGTCCATTCCCTTTCATAAGACATGGGTATATTAATGCACCCCCTGAAAAATTTGGGAGGGGTACCTTGGCCCACCCCTTAAATTTTGGAAATTGCCAAATCTAAAAATTTGGTATGGTAGCCTAGGACCACAGTATGTACCTCTATCAGTATTGGGGGTCAATGTCGTTCCCTTTCATGGGTAAAAAATTGCCAAAAATTCACATTTCGGAGGTTTTTGACCTAATTTATCCCCTTGGATGAGGTGTTATTACCCTATATAGTTATATGGGCGTATACAGGGGTCCATTACCTTTCATAAGACATGGGTATATTAATGCACCCATTGAAAAATTTGGGAGGGGTACCTTGGCCCACCCCTTAAATTTTGGAAATTGTCCAATTTAAACATTTGGTATTATAGTATAGGACCCTAATATGTATTATGATAAATTTGGATGGTCCACCTCGTTCCCTTTTAGGGGTACCAAATTGCCAAAATATAAACGTAAGCAATACGTAGTACCACGTGTTTGGTTTTGACCTAATTTATCCCCTTTGATGAGGTGTTATTATCCTATATAGTTATATGGTCATGTATAGGGGTCCATTACCTATCATAAGACATAGGTACATTGGTGCACCCCGGGAGGGGTACCTTGGCCCACCCCTTTAATTTTTGGAAATTGCCCAATTTAAACATTTGGTATTATAGTATAGGACACTAATATAGATCACTATAAATTTGGGTGGTGCACCTCGTTGCCCTTTAGGGGTACAAAATTGCCAAAATTTTAGTACAACCACGTGTTTGGTATTTGGTCGATTTTATCCTATATAGTTATATGGGCGTATACAGGGTCCATTACCTTTCATAACATATGGGTATATTTGTGCACTCCTTTAAAAATTTGGGAGGGGTACCTGGGCCCATCCCTTAAATTTTTGGAAATTGCTCATTTTATATATTTGGTATTATAGTACAGGACACTAATATGTATTATGATAAATTTGGGTGGTCCACCTCGTTCCCTTTTAGGGGTACAAAATTGTCAAAATATAAACGTAAGCAATACGTTGTACCACGTGTTTGGTTTTGACCTAAGTTATCCTCTTGGATGAGGTCCTATTACCTTATATGGTTATATGGTTATGTATAGGGGTCTATTCCCTATCATAAGACATAGGTACATTTGTGCACCCCCGGGAGGGGTACTTTGGCCCACCCCTTAAATTTTAGAAATTGCTCATTTTATATATTTGGTATTATAGTACTGGACCCTAACATGTATCATGATAAATTTGGGTGGTTCACCTCGTTCCCTTTTAGGGGTACGAAATTGCCAAATTTTAGTATAACCACGTGTTTGTTTTGGCTCAATTTATCCCCTTGGATGAGGTCCTATTACCTTATATGATTATATGGTTATGTATATTGGTCCATTCCCTATTATAAGACATGGGTATATTGATGCACCCAGGGAAGGGTACCTTGGCCCACCTCTTTATTTTGGAAAATTGCCCAATTTAAACATTTGGTATTATAGTACATGACCTCAATATGTATCATGATAAATTTGGGTGGTCCACCTTGTTCCCTTTCATGAGTAAAAAAATGCCAAAATATAAACAGAAGCAATATGTTGTATCACGTGTTTGTTTTTTGGTTCAATTTATCCCGTTTGATGCGGTCTTATACCGTATATGGTCATATGGTCATCTATATAGGTTCATTTCCTATCATAAGACATGAGTACATTGGTGCACCCTTTAAAAATTTGGGAGGGGTATCTTGACTCATCCACTCAGTTTTAGAAATTGTTTAATATAAGCATTTGGTATGTTCGTACAGGTCTTCAATATGTACCACTATAAATTTGGATGGTCCACAAAATCAAATTTCGGAGGTTATTGACCCCTATTTAGCACGTTATATGGTTTATTACCTTTATATGTTTATGTTCTCTTTTAAATTTGGGAATTATAAAATAACATAATTTGGTAAACGTTTTCTAGGACCCATTGGTGTTCCTCTTATGGCCAAATATTCAAAATGTAAAGGTTATTGACCGGCTTTATTATTAAATGAGTACAGGATTTATTACTTTTCCATAAGACACAGGTGTATTTGTGTATCAATCTTAAATTTTGGGAGGGGTACATTTCTTATTGTCATATCAATAATTGGTAATTGTTCTTTGGGTATCTCATTATGATCACGTGATCAGTTATTGACCTATGATGGGATTAGGAGTCCAGGACATTGGTACATTTAAACTTTGTAGGATAATTTGAGAATGCGTCATTGGTATTGATTATTACAGCCAAATATAAACGTAAGCAATACGATGTACCACGTGATTGACCTTGATGAGGTAGTGTACAGGGATACATGGCTAACCTTATTGAATCTTATGACTCATAGTCTTAAGGGAATACATGCTACAACACTGGCAAAGTTATTGTTGATGCAATTTGATTGGTTGATCACTATCTTTCGTGCAATCTGATTGGCTGATCACTATCTTTCGTGCAATCTGATTGGTTGCTGATTTTCAAATCTTTGCTGCATTCAGTTTTGTTTTAACATTTAAAAAGTTTTGAATTTTTTTTTGTTTGAAACTTTGGTTTGAATTTTTTTTTAGTTTAAAAATTTTTGTTTCGAAATTTTTGTTTGAAAATTTTGTTTGAAACTTTTCGTTTGAAATTTTTGTTTGAAAAAAATTTTGTTTGAAAATTTTGTTTGAAATTTTTGTTTGTAAATTTTTGTTTCAAAATTTTTTGTTTAAAATTTTTTCGTTTGAAATTTTTCGTTTCCAAAATTTAGTTGGAAAATTTTTTCAAATTTTTTTTTGTTTGAAAATTTTTGTTTGAAATTTTTTTTGAAATTTTTGTTTGACATTTTTAAAAGTTTGTGCACTCATTAGTAAAGAACCGGAACTGTTTAGAACAAAAACCTCTGGCAATATTATGGTGCAATAGTACACGTCAGAACATGATAATGAAACGTCATCAGTTTTGCATCATATATAAGTATCGTTCGCGTTAGTATTCATGATAACATCATCATGGCTACTTGTCTGCAGTTTCTAAACACACGTGATGTGATGAAATCATTTACCAAGATTACTGATTTACAACAGAATGTACCTTATAGAATCTTAGCTAGCCAAATGATCCCTACAGAGTTTGGATTAAGAATCGTAGTGAAGCTTGAAAATGATAAGAATATAATTTTACCAGCAAGATATTTACCCATGGAAGCATCAAAACAAGAAGAACTGCTGCGTTTCTTAAATACTGGATCTGTATCTTTATGCTATAAAAGACTCTTGGGTCGAAGTCATCAATTTGAATTTAGTACACAGCCGGATTCGTCAGCAATTGTGATGAAATCATGAATTCAAACATCAACACATCAGACATAGTTGTATGAATGTGGTTGCTCGGCATGACGTCAGTAACTGTGATGAAATCATGAATTCAAATGTCAGCACATTCCTTTCCAATGACGTCAGTCGTAGTTCTATAAATCAACCAATACCGTGAAATCATTTGAGCAAGTGCTTTTCAGGAGGAAAGATGTGTACTTCTAACGATAAAGAGTTCATCTTCGCAAGCTATTATCCAATAAATATATTTCAAACAAAGCATGTGATGATTGGTATCAGTGCTAGAACATTTGAACCAGTGATTCGATTGGGCAAAGCAGAACAATTTGGTGTACAACTGACCTGTGAAGAATGGCAAATATTATGTTCACGTATCGACCAAATGAACGATTATTTTCATGATGAGCTAAATGTGACCATAGTCAAATCATTAGGCTCAAATCATGAAGTGGTGCTACGTACAGTCCTCGGAGAGAAGATGGTGCTGTTACGTAAAAAGAGTACATTCCATGTCCCTCGCAATATGGTGTATCTAACGGAAACAGAATGGAACAAATTCATCAACGTATTTCAGTGTGTTAAACATGCAGTGGAAGTGTGCAACAAAACTAGTATATTTCTGAAAAAGTACTATTTTGAAAAATGTGTTACGCATATTGTACAACATGTATCTAGATATTGTGATGGTTGTCAACATCGTTCGTGGGTGCATACCTGTATTGATAAACAGTTTATTTGTGATCAAATGGACATTGAGTTTCCACCAATTGATATTGCAATAGACCTTAAAAGACTTCAACTGGAATTAAAATTATATGCTAAAGACAAACTAGTGCAAGAAGTTCAAAATACATTGTATCGACAATATCCAGAACCACTATCTGGTATGGATGTATGTGGAGTGTAATAAAATGATCCATTTCTATGAATTGTGTTTTTTCATTTCAAGTACAGCCCCATGTTCTGACGTGTACTATTGCATCATGAAAAAAAATGTTGACAAAGGTTTTTGTTCTAAACAGTTCCGGTTCTTTACTAATGAGTGCACAATCTATAAAAAAAAATGTCAACCCAAACTTTGAAACAAAAATTTCAAAACAAAAATTTCGAACAAAAAATTTTAAACAAAAAAAAATTTGGAAACGAAAAATTTTCAAACAAAAACTTTTAAACAAAAAATTTTCCAACTAAATTTTGCAACAAAAAAATTTCAAACAAAAAAATTTCAAACAAAAAATTTTGAAACAAAAATTTCAAACAAAAAATTTCAAACAAAATTTTCAAACAAAATTTTTTTCAAACAAAAATTTCAAACGAAAAGTTTCAAACAAAATTTTCAAACAAAAATTTCGAAACAAAAATTTTTAAACTAAAAAAAATTCAAACCAAAGTTTCAAACAAAAAAAATTCAAAACTTTTTAAATGTTAAAACAAAACTGAATGCAGCAAAGATTTGAAAATCAGCAACCAATCAGATTGCACGAAAGATAGTGATCAGCCAATCAGATTGCACGAAAGATAGTGATCAACCAATCAAATTGCATCAACAATAACTTTGCCAGTGTTGTAGCATGTATTCCCTTAAGACTATGAGTCATAAGATTCAATAAGGTTAGCCATGTATCCCTGTACACTACCTCATCAAGGTCAATCACGTGGTACATCGTATTGCTTACGTTTATATTTGGCTGTAATAATCAATACCAATGACGCATTCTCAAATTATCCTACAAAGTTTAAATGTACCAATGTCCTGGACTCCTAATCCCATCATAGGTCAATAACTGATCACGTGATCATAATGAGATACCCAAAGAACAATTACCAATTATTGATATGACAATAAGAAATGTACCCCTCCCAAAATTTAAGATTGATACACAAAGGGTCAATGACCTAGGGGTACCTAGGACCACCCCCTCTAAATTTTGGCAGGGGTACCTTGGCCCACCCCCTAAATTTTGGCAGGGGTACATAGGACCACCCCCTTAAATTTTGGAAATTGCCAAATCTAAAAATTTGGTATGGTAGCCTAGGACCATAGTATGTACCTCTATCAGTATTGGGTGTCTATGTCGTTCCCTTTCATGGGTAAAAAATTGCCAAAAAGTCAAATTTCGGGGGTTTTTGACCTAATTTATCCCCTTGGATGAGGTATTATTACCCTATATGGTTGTATGGGCGTATACAGGGGTCCATTACCTTTCATAAGACATGGGTATATTAATGCACCCCTTGAAAAATTTGGGAGGGGTACCTTGGCCCACCCCTTAAATTTTGGAAATTGCCCAATTTCAACATTGGGTATTATAGTACAGGACCCTAATATGTATTATGATAAATTTGGGTGGTTCACCTCATTCCCTTTTAGGGGTACATAGGACCACCCCCCCTTAAATTTTGGAAATTGCCAAATCTAAAAATTTGGTGTGGTAGCCTAGGACCATAGTATGTACCTCTATCAGTATTGGGTGTCTATGTTGTTCCCTTTCATGGATAAAAAATTGCCAAAAATTTAAATTTCGGGGGTTTTTGACCTAATTTATCTCCTTGGATGAGGTATTATTACCTTATATGATTATATGGTACAATTTGGAAAATGGATTAAAATATAACTAACGGCTATCAAGATATTGTCAAATAAAGGGAGGACCAATACAGGTATGGGATTTTCGTGTTAGATGATAAAATTTCCGAAACCGGTCATGGAAAGTTAATAAGCACCAGTAGCAATTCCATCTTCAAGTAATTAGATATTTCCATGGGGTGTTAGAACATCTTACAGTCTACTAAGATTAAATTTTAAAAGCTTTTGAAAATATAACTTGAGATTTGTAAAGAGGATTAGAAATATGTATTTACCTAAAACTTCCAGCCAGTACATCTAACATATAGAGAAACACCGTGAAATAAAAGCTTGAAACTTCAGAAAAATTATTGGTCCCAACAAAATTAAATAAGATGGTACTTCTATGGGTTAAGTGAGTACCTTAGTACAATTTCGATGGAAAGATTAGTTCTAGGTTTTCTTCAGTCAGTTCCAAAGGTTCATCGAGCTGTGTAAAAGAGTGAAAATTCCCTGTGAATATCTAATATAGTAACCAAAATATAACGAGTCATATGTTCTATGACGTAAAAATAGATATCTTTAAGGATTTGTACTTCTGGGTCTTTGCTATAAGAAAGAAATTCAAAAACTTACTGTATATACCTTAATATACAATTAAATCAGTGAGGACACAGTAACTTCGTGGTGGGGTGTTTACCTAGTATGTTTTGCAGAAACTACACTGGAGTATTCTCTTAATCCACAGAGATACGATCACACTTAACTGCCCATTTAATTTTAAAATGAAATTAAGGCAAATGAATGTTGATAATAGAATTGATGGAGTGCAAAGGTGGGAGGAAACGGGAGTACCCCGAGAATACCCACGAATACGATGTCGACTACAAACTGACTTGGCCGCGGATCGAACCAGGGACACCAAAGGTACGCACTCTACCACTAAGCCACCGTGTCTGCATCCATTTAATTGTCTATTAAGGTATATACGGTAGTTTTCTGAAATTTCTTCTTCTTACAGCAAAGACTCAACAGTACAACTCCATGTGGGTCTCCATTTTTACGACGTCATAAAATACATAATTACTTATATCTCGGTTGCTATATTAGATATTGACAAAGAATTTTCATCCTTTTTGTACGCTAGGAATTATCACGCTTGGATTTACCCGAAGAAAACTTCGAGCTGAATTAATCTTTCGATCGGAATTGCCCTGACGAGTGTGAGGTACTCACTTCACCCATATAAGTACCATCTTATTTAACTTTTATTAAGATCAAAAGTTGTTTTATGAAATTTCAAGATCTAATACTCTTTTATTTCACGGTGTCTCTCTAGCTGTAAGATGTACTGGCTGGAAGTTTTAGGTAAATACATATTTCTAACACTCTTTACAAATGTCAAATTATATTTTTCAAAGCTTTTAAAACTTAATCTTTTTAGACCCATGATGTTCTAAAACCCCATGGAAATACTCACAAGTAAACCTTACGTTTGGGTGAATCGAGTTGCTGACTGAGACACATATGAGAAAGTAGTACTAAATGTGGTCAGTATTTCAGTGAAGTTGTAGGTGCGAAGCTCCAGGGGTTTAGGAGATACAGCTACCAGAACATCACATGGAAGTACAGAATAGTCTTCATACAGTTGGAGGTAAAAGCTCTGTAAGACCTCTTGTAACGACAAAAGGTGAATAACAAATATATGGGTACATATTAGGACTAGGGGGAAGTCATATAGTAAGGGTATACCTGACGGCGGCCATCCTGAAATCCGCCATTTTGATTTAAGGTTAAGTTTTTAAAATAGGAATAGGATCATGTGATACATGATTTAAGGCTCAAATTTAATCAGAAGAACAATTTGATTTACGCGCAATTGGTAAGAAGTTACAGGGAAATTAAATATTGTTGCAGTATATGTATTAGTCCTTTACCCCACCTTATAAATTTTGTGTTTATGATAATAATTAAATAAAAAGCAGGTGGATAAATATTAGGACTATGGTAAGAGTTGCCTTAATGGCGGCCATGTTCAAATCCGCCATTTTGAATCAGACAAAAGTTTTAAACAAAACGCATAACATTGACACCTTATTAATAGCAAATTTTACCATAAATCCAACGGTATAACCATTTTTGCTTTATCATTAACCAGCATTTGTTATCGCATCAACAAGTTTCTAATTTAAGGAAAAAACACCAAAGTGGAATTGAGTCATAATTGAACTTGGGTTGTCTTTCTTCCAGAAAAGTCCTCAATTAGTACAATCAATATGTAGTAGTTCAGAAAAGAGTGCATGACTTGCACAAATGCTCTGCTCACAGTGAGCACACCTGGCAAATTCAATCGAGTTACACTTGACATTTGTCGTTAACAATTTCGTCAAAGCAGCAGTCGTAAGGAGCGATCCATTTAATTTTGTGCTGGTTAATGATAAAGCAAAATGGTTATACCGTTGGAGTTATGGTAAAATTTGCTATTAATAAGGTGTCAATGTTATGCGTTTTGTTTAAAACTTTTGTCTGATTCAAAATGGCGGATTTGAACATGGCCGCCATCAAGGCAACTCTTACCATAGATCTAATATTTATCCACCTGCTTTTTATTTAATTATTATCATTAACATAAAATTTACAAGGTGGGGTAAAGGACTAATACGTGTGCTGCAACAATATTTAATTTCCCTGTAACTTTTTACCAATTGCGCGTGAATCAAAATTAACGTCACCATTGTTCTTCTGATTAAATTTGAGCCTTAAATCATGTATCACATGACCCTATTCCTACTTTAATAACTTAACCTTAATTCAAAATGGTGGATTTCAAGATGGCCGCCGTCAGGTATACCCTTACTATATGACTTCCCCCTAGTCCTAATATGTACCCATATATTTGTTATTCACCTTTTGTCGTTACAAGAGGTCTTACAGAGCTTTTACCTCCAACTGTATGAAGACTATTCTGTACTTCCATGTGATGTTCTGGTAGCTGTATCTCCTAAACCCCAGGAGCTTCGCACCTACAACTTCACTGAAATACTGACCACATTTAGTATTACTTTCTCATATGTGTCTCAGTCAGCAACTCGATTCACCCAAACGTAAGGTTTACTTGTCAGTTACTTTAGGATGAAATTGCTACTGGTGCTTATTAACTTTACATGACCGGTTTCGGAAATTTTACCACCTAACACCAAAACCCCATAACTGTGTGGGTCCTCCCTTTATTTGACAATATCTTGATAGCCAATGACGCATTCTTAAATTATACTACAAAGTTTTAATGTACCAATGTCCTGGACTCCTAATCCCATCATAGGTTAATAACTGATCACGTGATCATACTCATATTTGACAATGATTTACCCAAAGAACAATTACCAATTATTGATACGACAATAAGAAATGTACCCCCTCCCAAAATTTAAGATTGGTACACAAATACACCTGTGTCTTATGAAAAAAAAGTAATAAATCCTGTACTTATTCAATAATAAAACCGGTCAATAACATTTAAATTTTGAATATTTGGCCATAAGAGGAACACCAATGGGTCCTAGAAAACGTTTACCGAATTTTGTTATTTGATAATTCCCAAATTTAAAAGGGAACATAAACATATAAAGGTAATAAACCATATAACGTGCTAAATAGGTGTCAATAACCTCCGAAATTCGATTTTTGGTAGTTCTTTACCCATGAAAGGGAACGATGTGGACCATCCAAATTTATAGTGGTACATATTGAAGTCCTGTACTATGATACCAAATGCTTATATTAAAACAATTTCTAAAACCGACTGGATGAGCCAAAATACCCCTCCCAACTTTTTCAAGGGGTGCGTCAATGTACCCATGTCTTATGATAGGAAATGAACCCATATACATGACCATATAACCATATAAGGTAATAGAACCCCATCAAAGGGAAGAAATTGGGCCAAAAACCAAACGCATGGTACAACATATTGCTTATGTTTATATTTTAGTAATTTTTACCCATGAAAGGGAACAAGATGGATCACCCAAATTTATCATGATACATGTTGAGGTCATGTACTATGATACCGAATCCCCTCCCGGGGTGCATCAATGTACCTATGTCTTATGATAGGGAATGGACCCCTATACATGATCATATAACCATATAAGGTAATAGGACCTCATCCAAGGGGATAAATTGAGCCAAAACCAAACACGTGGTTGTACTAAAATTTGGCAATTTCGTACCCATCAAAGGAAACGTGGTGAACCACCCAAATTTATAGTAATATATATTAGGGTTCTATACTATAATACCAAACATGTAAAAGGGGCAATTTCCAAAATTAAAGGGGTGGGCCAAAGTACCCCTCCCGGGGTGCACAAATGTACCTATGTCTTATGATAGGGAATAGACCCCTATACATAATCATATAACCATATAAGGTAATAGAACCTCATCCAAGGGGATAACTTAGGTCAAACCAAACACGTGGTACAACGTATTGCTTACGTTTATATTTCGGCAATTTGTACCCCTAAAAGGGAACGAGGTGGACCACCCAAATTTATCATAATACATGTTAGGGTCCAGTACTATAATACCAAATATATAAAATGAGCAATTTCTAAAATTTAAGGGGTGGGCCAAAGTACCCCTCCCAAATTTTTAAAGGAGTGCACAAATGTACCTATGTCTTATGATAGGGAATAGACCCCTATACATAACCATATAACCATATAAGGTAATAGAACCTCATCCAAGAGGTTAAATTGGGCCAAAAGACCAAACACGTGGAACAACGTATTGCTTACGTTTATATTTTGACAATTTTGTACCCCTAGAAGGAAACGAGGTACTATAATACCAAATGTTTAAATTGGTCAATTTCCAAAATTTAAGGGGTGGGCCATGGTACCCCTCCCAAATTTTTCAAGGGGTGCATTAATATACCCATGTCTTATGAAAGGTAATGGACCCCTGTATACGTCCATATAACTATATAGGGTAATAACACCTCATCCAAGGGGATAAATTAGGTCAAAAACCCCCGAAATTTGAATTTTTGGCAATTTTTTACCCCTAAAAGGGAATGAGGTGGACCACCCAAATTTATCATAATACATATTAGGGTCCTGTACTATAATACCCAATGTTGAAATTGGGCAATTTCCAAAATTTAAGGGGTGGGCCAAGGTACCCCTCCCAAAAATTTCAAGGGGTGCATTAATATACCCATGTCTTATGAAAGGGAATGGACCCCTGTATACGCCCATATAACCATATAGGGTAATAACACCTCATCCAAGGGGATAAATTAGGTCAAAAACCCCCGAAATTTGACTTTTTGGCAATTTTTTACCCATGAAAGGGAACGACATAGACACCCAATACTAATAGAGGTACATACTATGGTCCTAGGCTACCATACCAAATTTTTAGATTTGGCAATTTCCAAAATTTAAGGGGGGTGGTCCTATGTACCCCTGCCAAAATTTAGGGGGTGGGCCATGGTACCCCTGCCAAAATTTATAGGGGGTGGTCCTAGGTACCCCTAGGTCATTGACCCTGGGCCAAGGTCATTGACCTTTGACCTATGACGTCACAAAGGTCGGGGTCAAAGTCCAAAGTGAGACCAAGTGGGGCAATTACTACTGACATCCTGGCTCCCCCAAATGGCCATCTTTAAAGTTTACATATAATTAATAATTTACCGTAAAATAGTGTGGTATCTCTTATTTACACCATTCGGAATATTACACGGTATATTTTCTTATGACAGCAGATTACACAGTTTACTGCGATTTATATTTGACAGTTTGAAGTCAAACGTTTTAGCAAGGTACTACAATTAAACAATGGCAATAAACTAATAAGTAAGTGCATTGTATTTTTGTATATAACTAGTGTTTTAAAAAACATTTTTATCAGATGGAAAATTTGGTGAAAAATAACGTTTTCATTTACTTTTTCAGTTTGTATTTCATTCGCTCTTTTTAATGCTACTTGGAGTAAAACAGGAAGTGAGATATAGCTGTTAATAAATAATTATGTTTTTTAATCACGAATAATAAATGTTTTTGTCAGGAAATCTTAAGAAATTAATTGCAATTTCAAAGAAAATCAGTCTTATGTATAAAGGTAACAAAAAATATTCTGTCGATTTTTGTGGAGCTCTGTATTCAATTGGCCCTCACACCGTGAGTTGAATGCGAATGGAGGTAAGGCGAAGGTCAGTTGTTCGTGTGAGTACATCTAACATACTACCTGGTTCTGGCAGTTCAGTTACACCGTGAACTTGCATAAGGACATAGTGAACATGGGACCTCCACAGAGCGTCATAAGGGCGTGTATGCTGTACAAGTTCAAACTGGGGTCAAACGCAGCTGCAGTGGGCAGGCCTTTGGTGAGGGTGTCGTGACTACGCAGATAATGCAGTGATAGCTTAACTAGTTTAAGGACGGTGACGAAACACTCGAAGACGAACCACGTGCCAGAAGACCAACACATGTACTTAATGAAGATCTTCAGTCAGCAATTGAGGCGAACAGTGGCCAGACATGGGAGGAACTGTTACTACAATCCAGTGTGAGTGGAGAAGCCATTCGGCAGCACCTACAACTTGGGAAGCACAACAAGTTGGGTCGATGAGTCCCACATGATTTGACTCCGGCCAGAAGACAATGCGAGCTGACGCCTGTGTTTCTTTGCTGTCTCGTCTGAGGAAGGATACATTTATCGACAGGGTATTGACATATGATGAGAAGTGAGTCCTGTGCGAAACTTCACGGTGAAGTCATCATTGGTTAGCATCCATGAACTTGTTCTAAAACAGTAAAAACCAGACAACGGGAACTGCTACCAGATGGTCAGAGAATTAATGCAACTATGTACTGTCAGCAGTTGAGCAATGTTCAAGAAAAACTCAAAACTCTGGAACCGGCACTTCTGAATCGTAAAGGGGTCCTGGTACAGGACAATGCTAAGTCCCAGATGGCAAGGATGACACGGGACACCATTCTATGCCTTGGACGGGAAACACTATTGGATCTGCCATACTCTCCGGACATTGCACCGTACGATTATTACCTGTTCCATTCCTTGGACAGTCACCTTAGAGGACGCCAGTTCAAATCCCTAGTAGAGATGCAAAATGCACCTTATACCTTCTTCGCTTCACGGCCCACGAAGTTCTACAGCGATGGAATCCGCGGCCTCCCAGAACGTTGGCAGAAGGTCGTCAATGCTGATGCGGACTATTTTTGATCTTCCAGGTACTCTTAGCCCCAGGTGATGTCGATGTTCGAAGGTGGTGGGTGAAAAAGCAATATAACTTTCTTGGTTGCCTTTATAGATAGGTTATGTATACAAGGGCTTAAATTGAAAAATTATGCACAAAGGTATAATGATTGGTACGGGACAATAGTTCTTGGTTAAACAATAAAAACTGTCTGGAATATAATTTATGGAGAAAAAGCAATAAATAAATAAATAAATAAATAAATAAATAAATAAATAATAATAATAATAATAATAATAATAATAATAATAATAATAATAATAATAATAATAATAATAATAATAAGCTAAAACAGTGTTTTTAGTTTTCCGCAAGAGAACCAAAATTTTCCAGTTTTTCAGGCCTCAAAAACACTAGCTGCAACACTTTTTTTTTTGTTTTGTACATTGTAGCTGGCCCCCTTAAAAAACGACGGGCCCCTCCTACTTAAACCTGCTGGCTACGCCCCTGCCTAGAGTCCCGTTGATTATAGAATTTGGAGCAACTAGCTTTAAAAAGTATGTATCGATTTTAGAGTTACTGGCAAGTGTAGATTCATCCCGTGTTAGCATTTTATTAGTTGTAGTGTAATGCTTCTCTATATTCTGTATTTTTCATTTTAATTATCAACATTATTATTATTATTATATAATTAGTTTAACAGAGTAATAATAAGCAGCCATTTTTGTAACGCATAGGGATGGGCACGAGTCGAGCTAAAACTCGATTCGACTCGAATTCAAATCGAGTTTCCAGTCGAGTCAATGGTAATTTTCTTCAGTCGAGTTCCGAGCCGATTCACTGCTTTTGACGTCGATTTTCGAGTCGGATCGAGTTTCATAAATGGCTCGTTCGTTCAGCTCGTTTTAACTCGTTTCGAAATCATGGCCTGATTATACTGAGAAGCGAAAGCCATGAGAAATGTAAGCAGTAATATGAATACTTTGAGTGTTGCTCACGAGAGGGGACACTGCTCGCATCTCTTCTCATCTCTATAACGAGACCAGAAGAGTTATCGAGTCGAGCTCAAAGCTGTCTCTTTCGAGTCGAGTCGAGTTCCAAACAAAACTTGCTCGAACTCACGTAATGCAAATGACATTTTAGTCAGTGTTACATTATATGAAAATGTTCATATAGCTGTACAAAAGTTTTCCTACCCAGATTTTACTTTGGGATTAATTTAAACATGTCTTAATTAATCTAATTAGCTTTCTCGGTATTCCAAGTTCTCTAAGAACGATGTATAATGTTTCTCTCCTAACCGAGTCGTACGCCTTTCTAAAATCAATAAATAGTTGATGTACCGGGATATTGTATTCCCACTTTTTTCGAGTATTTGGCGAATGGTAAATATTTGGTTGATAATTGATCGATTTCGTCTAAATCCGCACTGATAATCTCCAATAATTTCATCTGCGTAGAAGGTCAATCTTGCTAATAGAATATTTGAAAGGATTTTATAGGATGACAGAAGAGAAATGCCTCGATAATTATTACAGTCAGTTTTGTCGTCTTTCTTGTGAATTGGAACAATGATTGATTCTTTCCACTCTTGTGGCAATTCTTCCTTGTTCCAGATAAGGAGAATGAGCTTGTGTATCTTGTTCCACAATTTTTCGCCACCAGCTAAAATGAACTCAGCTGGAATTTCATCTACACCCGGAAATTTGTGTTTCTTTAATTTCTTTATAGCGGTTTCTACCTCTATTCGGTTGGGTTCTGGAATATACGGTTCTTCGGTGTGTATCTCTTTTTCTCAAAGCACATTAGTTTTTGGCTGCGTGTTCAGCAAATCGTCAAAGAAATCTTTCCATCTATTTAAGATGCTATTCGTATCAGTGAGAACTGTATCGTCAGCTTTCTTTAATATATAAGCACAAGGTTGATAGCCTTTCTTAAATTTGCTGATCCTCTTATACATGTCCCGAATGTTTTTATGTTCATAAGAAATTAAATTTAAAATACTGCTTCAGTTATTGCGGTCCCTCTATCTATCTTATTCAATAGATGCTTCAAGGAAGGGTATTATCCCACCAGTTGGAAACTATCTCATGTGACCCCTATATCTAAATCAGGACTTGAAGATTATGTATCCTCCTATAGGCCAATATCTCTTCTTTCTGTAATATCAATTATCTGCGAAAAATTACCAAAGACAGGCTACTTAAATTCACCTCACTTTATTTCCACAATTCTCAGCACGGCTTTCTACCGAGAAACTCAAGTCTCACAAACTTAAGTACTCTTCTTTCATGTGCAGTCAAATATATGAATAACAATACTCAATTAAATGTTATCTACTTTGATCTCTCGAATTCCTTTGATTCTGTCAGTCACATTCATCTTCTTCATAAACTCTCCAATAGATTTAATATATATACATGACAAATTTCTCTCTTTAATCACCAGCTACTTGAAGGACCGTAAACAGAGTTGTTCTTTCTGGAGCGACTTCTAACCCCCAACCCGTGATCTCAGAGGTGCCTCAGGGAAGTGTACTTGGGCCTCTGCTATTTGTCCTGAATATGGATGATCTCTACACGCACTTATTAGCTCAACCTAGTGGTCTCTGCTTTTTGCTGACTATTGTAAGTTGTATAGAGAAATATCGTGTCTCCATGACACAATTGCTCTACAGGAAGACATAAATTACCTTATAGGCTGGTGTGAAATGTGGCACTTGAAACTCAATAAGAAATGTGACAGTATTATTATTACTTTGAAAAAGTCTCCTGTTCCCTCCACATACCATGTCAATGATTCCCATATCACACATTCTGCTAGTCATAATGATCTTGGTGTCATCTTTGATTCAAAACTCACATTCTCTGACCACATCTCAATACTTAAGAATTCAATGCGCATGTTGGGACTTCTTTATCGATTCACTGAACTACGCACTGTTTCATCATTAGTAACTTTTTATAAAACTTTTATAACGCATAAAATCGAGCTCTCCCATATGGGCCATGGTAGCACCTACACACCCAGACTCGGACTGACCAGGGCAGGAGGGCAGGAATCCCTGCCGGGGCCCCCTCTCTTATATATAATAATGAATATTGAATAACATGGAAAGTAAGATAAAACATGTCTGCTGTGTTGGAGCATAGTTACTCGTAGTTCGTTCCGTTCAAAGAGTTCGGGGCCCCTGCATGGAATGTAGTCCTTGAGTCCCGGGACCCTTTATTTGTGGTCTAGAAGAATAGTAAGAATATATTTTAACAACGTGAAGAATGGGAATCCAGCATCATATTGTCTAAATGTGTATTGAGGCCCCATGAATGCCGAATGAGACTGACTTTTATAAAGTCCTCCTAGGGCCCTTTGTTAGTCGTTTGACAAGATACCGCAACACCATAAAGAAACAAAACAGGTCCCCACTCTAAGGCCCCATTACGACGCGTAAATGAAGTTGACAGCTTTATGAAGAAAAGCCACCCCTCCACTGCAAAGGTTTTACAAGACACTTAAATTTGTACTACTACTACTACTACTACTACTACTACTACTACTACTACTACTACTACTACTACTAATAATAATAATAATAATAATAATAATAATAATAATAATAATAATAATAATAATAATAATAATAATAATAATAATAATGTGTGTTCCTTTAAGTGAGGCTCCTGTTGGGTCCTATACCCCCCAGTCCGGGACTATACACATCTCTCCAGTCCAGACTCTTTATCGCTATAGTCCGCTTCCGTATTCCTGCACTTCGAATATTATTTAAAAAGGAACTCTTGCGACATCTGAATATCCAGACTCCAGAAGTACGTAGAATTATCTCTGACCTGAAATATCTTCATAAAATAGTGAATGGAGACTTAAGATCGGAAATATTACTTCAGGAACTATCCTTATGTGTTCCTTCCTGCATCACCCGAAATACCCACCTATTCCACCTTGGCCGTCCTAGGTTGGCAATTATACAGAGGTCTCCTTTTTACAGAATACCAAACTGTTATAATCAATTAAGAACTGATGTGGACATTTTTTGAGCTATCCGGTGTTTGATAGAGCTCTTAAACGAGTTTTGACGGAATAATATTACTTTTACACTCTTTTTTGATACTGTTCTATGTTGTTGTTGTTATTGTTGTCTTGTTTTTTCTTTGTTTTGTTAACATTTCCCTGTGTAAAATGGCAAAGTTATGTTGTATCTGTCAATTTGTTCAATAAATAAATAAATAAATAAAATGGTTTACTGTACTTAATCCAAACTGCTACTTTTATACTTTATTACAATGATATAAGAATGTATCATACATTACAATGTAAAAGAATATATGGCTCCTCTTAGTGAATAACCGGTTAAGTCGACTTTTTTTCAAAATTGAGATTTTAAAGATATAAGCTTCTATTGGCGAGTTCTCCATAGTGTAGAAACGGTTAAGTCGAATTCCTAAAATTGACGAAGTTACAGCATGTGTATAACCAGTTACTTCAAAATTGACAAGGTAACTCGAGTTAACTCCTTATTAATGGAAATATTTGTTTCGTGAATAACAAGGTAAGTCATTTTACCTGTTTGTATCCGTTGTAATGAACTTTGCACTGAGCGTGAATAAGTGGTTAAATCGAGATGACCTGTTATAATAAATTCGTATAATACATATTGCGTTGTTCTCATGTAGATTTAACCTTTTATGTTAACTAAAAGCGGAGACTTATTGTGTCACATTTCGCTTTCCTTTGATGCCTTTGTTTACTTTCTAAAGAACCGAAAGCCGATATGCTGGAAATATTATTGCAGCTATCAAGGGCGCCGATCAGATTGTTGATGATGTAGAAATGCAAGCAGAAACATTCATTCCAGCGTATTGGGCAGAGTGTGAAGTTTCGTACTCCAAGATCACTCGAGCACAGGAAGCAGTACGACTTGCAAACAGAGCTTATTTTGAAAAAGAAAACACGTCCGATTCTGATAAATATAGCTTACAATATGAAGGTAAGCATATTTCTTTAAATTACTCATGTTACATAAGACACTGTAAAGTCTTAGGAAAAAGAGAAGTATGTAATTATCATTCACATCATCCGGTTAATAAATAATATGTTTGAAGGATTAAGGGTCAGCTGTGGTACCATCTTGAGATTTGTCTGGTAAAGCAGAAAATTTCCGAAAATTCTTTTCAGAATTTTCAGTGGTGGGGATCGAACTCAAGATCTCTCGAATACGAAACCAATGCTTTGCGTGGGAACGCAATGCTT
This sequence comes from Thermobia domestica, assembly GCF_964235325.1. Classification (NCBI taxonomy): domain Eukaryota; kingdom Metazoa; phylum Arthropoda; class Insecta; order Zygentoma; family Lepismatidae; genus Thermobia; species Thermobia domestica. The sequence continues at coordinate 183,289,594 of NC_137464.1, read as the reverse complement.
CAATACTAGCCAATTCTATTATTGAAATAAAGCTTTTTTAAGTAATTGATTAATGAATGTAAAAGTTAATAATAATAATAATGATAATAATAATAATAATAATAATAATAATAATAATAATAATAATAATAATAATAATATAACAAAGCTGCACTAAAATGAGTACCAACTAATCCGAATGAGACTATGACAGGGTTATTGCGAAGTCAGAACCTTAATATTTGTTACCGTTATAAATGCTGATTTTCTTTTGATTAATACAACATATTTTTCTTTGTTTTCAGATTCTAGAAGCCTGAGGAAGACTAGGAAACTGATATCCACCCATACAGAAACTGTTTGTGATGACTCTTGATCGAATTGTGACTTAGACTCTGATGACAGCTCAAGAGATCCAGATTTTAATGTAAGCTATTCGTCAAGTAGCGACGAACAAGAGATAACGTCCAGAAAACAAGTTGGTCGTAAGAAGGAAAAACTAAAAGATGTAGGTGCTCCCAAAGACTTTAATTTGGAGAATTTCGCTTCTTCGAGTTCTGTAGTTGATACAGTCTGCACACAAACTGGAAACGCAAAGTTAGAGTGTGGAGTGATTTCCATAAATCTCCCGCAGTGCGTGCAAAAAAATAGTGAAACTTTGAATCCGTTACCTGAGAAAGTAATCCAAAGGGAAATAAAACCACGTGGTAGAAAAGAGAGAGAAAGAAGCAAAAGACTAAGGAATGAAAGGCATGCATATATCACAGAATAGGAGAAGGAAGTTCCGGCAAGAAAGATGAGTAAACTTACTGAGTGTAGAATGAAGTGTGCTAGTAGATTCACATATAGTGATCGCCAATTGTGTTTCAATGAGTACTGGAAACTAGGTTCTAGTGATGATCGTGCCAAATACGTGAGTTCTTTAATCACTATCAAAGAGAAGAAAACAGAAAAAATGTCCGGTAGGAAAAAAGAAGACACGTGAGTGTCACTGTACGTATAGTCTCATTGTGAAAAATGACAGACATCCAATTTGTAATACATGCCTTCTAAAAACTCTTGTAGAAACTAAATCATTTTTGAGTGCGTTCTTCAAAAGAAAAAGCAGTCACACGCTGGAGTGGTTCCTGAAGACTTGAGAGGAAAAAATCATCAAAAACAGTACCAGAAGAGAAAGTCCAAGATGCGAAGAATTACATATTGTCTTTTCCAAGTTACGAAAGTCACTATTGTCGCAAAAGAACATCCAAAAAGTTCTTAAGATGTACCGATTTTATACAGAAGGAAGAAGCAACCCTATTTCGCTCTCCCTATATTCTAAGTACTTTCATGAGTTGAATCTTGCATTCAAAAAACCAAAAAAAGATATTAATATTTGCCATAAATGTGATTTATTGGAGGTTAAAATTAGAGCGTCCGAAGAAGGTAACTTGGAAGAGGTTATTAGTGTATGTACCGAACATCACACACTCGCCGAAGAAGCGTACAGCGCTAAGCGAAGGGACAAGGAAATCTCTAAAGAAGATAACACAAAGATGACTTTTGCTTTTGACCTCCAGCAATGCCTCCCTATTCCTTATTTAACATCATCTGTGTCATTTTACAAACGATTACTGTTTACCTTTAATCTAACAATTCGCAATCTCGCTTCAGATGAAGCTACGTGTTACATGTGGAATGAATCTGTGTCTGGAAGAGGAGGTAACCAAATACAGTAGCATCATGTCTTTACCAACACATACTGAACCTATCATCTCATGTTCAAGAAGTGACTTTCTATTCTGATACTTGTGGAAGGCAAAATAAGAATAGTCATGTAGCATTAATGTTTATGTATGACCTTCACAAGAAAACAGAGTTGCAAGTAATAAACCACAAGTTTCTAGTAAGTGGCCATACTCATATGGAATGTGATACCGATCACTCAATAATAGAAAGGGAAAAGAAACGATCTGGCATGAAGATCCATCATCCTCATAACTGGATGCACAAGTAACAGGAAGTTGCCTTTCAATGTGATTTCCATGAGAAAGGAGATTTTTTTTTTCTTTATTTTAGCAGTTTGTATAAAGGTGACGGTCCCTTCGTATTGTGAAAGCTAAATGAAAACAGGGGAAATTTTCTCTGGACCCTGTGCAGTGGCTTCAGTATGAGAAGCATATCTTCCAGTTTAAATACAAGCACTCATTAAAAGACGAAGATCCGTTCCCGATGCTGAATTTGAGACGACGGCAAAAGGATTCAGAAATGCCATCATTGTCCTTGATCCATGAAGATCCTGTACCTATCAGTAAGGACAAGAAGAAGGGCCTTCTGGATTTGCTTCCATTGATAGATCCTGTGCTCCATGACTTAAAGAAATTTACGAACATCTGATGAGATATCCGGAATCGATCCAGGCTTAGAAGAATTTGATCCGGACTCTTGAACTTACTGTATTCATTACGAGCACGTGTTTTCTTTTTGAATTCCATTGTGTGAACAGTGTTTAACCATTACATTGTATTTTTTTTACATGAAACTGGGAAGTTAAAAAACAGGTTTAAGTATTGTGTCTCAACAATTCATGATTCAAAGGAATTATTATTCAGATAACTTCCACTGTTTTAAACTTAGTGAGCAGTATTGAAAGAACTGTCAATTTTAGGAGTAACTATTCAGTACGAAATATGTAATAAAACTGTTTCGGTAACATTTACTATTCACATTTTTAATATTTCACAGGTTTTTACTATATATTATGCACGTGCATAACCAGATAAGTAGGTCAATTTCGCAGTGCATAAGCAGGCAACTGAATAAAACAGTGCAAAATCACATTTCATTGTTGCATATTCTGGATGAGATTTTGCAACATAACACATCCTAATGACATAACTATATCGTCAAAAAATTGAGTTGATTTGGCTATATTCATACTCACAGGAACCAGTAGAACTTTCAAACTTCTCTCCTGTAAAATTGACAATTCCCGACTTGACCGGTTATTCACTAAGATGAGCCATATATCAAGATTCTTAATATAAACTGGGAGTACATAATAGTTTTATAAGTGTCAACTAGGTTTCAAACAGGCCCAAGTTTCGTTTTGTTCCCGGGTAGAGGTGGAACCCGGGAGGGGGGCGCGGCGCGCTGATTGCAATACTCATGCAAAACTTACACTAGGCAGCTAGACAAACATTGCAGTGACGATTGTCCGGGTATCGCCCAGTGGGGATCCAGAACGGGGACACAGGGCTCGCGCACTCCTCCTTGAGGGGTAAAGTATGTAAATTAGTCCCTAATGAAGCACTTGTTCAAAAGCTGTGGAAAAAAAATTAAAATTTCTCTCAAAAGGAAGATTCTGAATGCGTTCTCCTCATTGCAGATAATGTATGCGTTTCCAGTTCATGGCAATCCTGGATTCTCTCCTGTTGTACAACATGGCTTTCCTCAATCCGCCTCCAGAAGGGTGGAGATAAATACGTATTACGAAGCACTGCAGTCCACATTTTTAGTTAGTGAACCATCGAAAAGTTCTCAAGTTCCTGGATCCGCCCCGGTATTGGTTGTTGCCAATTAACTGTCGTTTTTTGCAAAGGAAGTTTTCCGTATTCTTTTTTTAGACCTTGCACCCTTTTACTGTGCCCCCTGGAGCAACTGCTGCACTCGCTCCCTGACCCACTCACTACTGGGCATAGGATGTGTTGTAAAATTTTAGAATCATAGAGAATTTGATAATTAGATAAAGTTAATCTTGAGACAATGTGTACAAGTCAGTGCCTCAACAGCATCAACAATATTCAGCACTATAAAAAATAGTCAGTCTTACATTACCGTATTATAATTTATATTCTTAATAAAATTCCAGACAGTATGTCACGATGGTATGTGCGTTCAGTATAATGTGTCGTCAGGCAAAAAAAAAAAAAAAAAAAAAAAAAAAAAAAAAAAAAAAAAGGAACCATTGATCTAACAACGATACGACTAAACGACTAAAGTTCAGCTTTCAGTTATTCCCGACATGAAACCAGTAGGCTATTTAGTTGACAAAAATTATGCTGTTTTTCTTTAAGTAACTTCTTTTTTCTTAGCGACGTGCTAAACATTCCTTGAATGAGATAAGTACTTTTCTAAGGTTCTACAGTTATCTCTTTCACATAATTATCAAGTAATGCTGACTTTCCTGTTGGCAGGTCCAAGGTTCGTACATCTAAAAATCACCTTCTCCCAGCGTAGCAGAGCCACTCTCATAGTTGATTGTTGATTTTAGGAAGATGGCGGCTAGTAGTTTTGTGTCTCGTGTTCTGGCTGGAAATATTAAACGATATCGTGTGTGTCATTTGACTTACGTGAAATGGATGAGTTCTACTGCTTGTAAGTGAAATATTAGAATATAAAAATTGGTGATACTGTCAAAGTTTAATTTATACTTGGTAATTATTTTAGTGATAAAGCCATGGGCGATCGTAACATACACCTTTAAGCTACTATACTTAAATAAATCACAAATTACAGTGTTATCATCACCACATTATTTTGCACTGCTTTAATATTACTAAAATAATGTTTTGAATAACAGAAATTGCGTTTATTTTATTTTTTTCAGGATTACAAATACCGAAAATATGATGAATCATGATGATTAGCCTTGTACTTATTGACACCAGCAATATTTCGATATACCGGTAATAATGAATACTCTGATATTACTATTAATATAGACAACCTACACTATGATACTACTTCAGTAGATTGAGTTTTGGTGGAATTTACATTAGGGATGCCTCTAATAATTAATGACAAACACCATCCTTTTTCACGAAATCTACTTAGTACCGTACCAAGAACAATTGGCGTTTCATAGGTGACGATTACTCTGCGGGATTGCTTTAGCAATCAGGGTTCCCAAATGTCCCGGATTTTAAGGGACAGTCCCTTATTTTGTGATTTTGTCCCGCGTCCCGAGGAGCTACGATATGGGACGGCGAAAGTCCTGTATTTTAAGACCAATGGCTCTAAATCACAAGCTCCAATTTACCGACTTATCGGCTATTGTTGAACAGTTGGAATTTGAAGACAAAGTATCATTAGACAACTTATATGATGAATTATCTTCAGTAAAAGATTGTATTGATATCTTGGTGGCGGAAAAGGACATGAGTGTGAGTAGCAGGGTTGGCAGTAATCATGGTTTTTATTGAAAAAAACAAAAACCTCGTTTTTTTTTGGGGGGGGGGGGTTAAACCAGGTTTTTATGGTTTAAATAATTTGCTCTAAGTATTTATATCAGATATAGACAGGAACAAGTTTGTTTCGCCCTGATGTTATTATGCAACAATCGGGTTATGCTGGAAGGCCTCTCATAAGCTTAAAGCGAGATCCAGACTTCTTCTCGTCTTACATCTGAGAGAAATTGTTCTCCATTTGAACTCGAAGCCAGGACTAATTGGCTACAAATGCGAAACGTCTGCCGACTCACTCACGAAGGACTCCTGACAAAAATAGTTGTACTAATCTTTAACATGCTTGCTAATATAATTGTCAAGAGTCATTTCAGAAGGACAAAAAGATAAACAGTTGCACAAGTGAAGGCATTATACAGAATTCCATATGGACAATTGCAAAATATACAGAGTACGGAAGAACTAATTTAGTCCAAGATAGTTCACTACAACTTTTGTTAGTCCAAGTTAAAGAAATAACAACGATTTAATTTGCATATCAGTAAGAAAAGTGAATAAAGATACGAATTATTTGAGACCATTTTGGCTCTGACCAATTTATACATAGATACCAAAGATACTTATGATTTCAATAAATGCCTCTCGTGGGGTTTGTATGACCCCCCCCTCCAAGTACGACAATTCGATTTTACCAATAGTAACTATTATTGAAAAAGGAAACAATATTTAGAATTTTCCTTTGATTGCAATTGCATAATAATGATAAACTATAAAAAAAATCACAAAAGAAACATTCATAAACTTATGTAAAAAAGTTGCTTTTGTAGTATAATTTCTTTGAGTAATGAATAGCGAATTTAGGTATGAATATAATACGAATAATATACGGGAGTGAAACTGATAACCCACAAATGCGTGTTCATCAAGATTTTACAAATACTTACACTTTTGCTAACTTTTTTCGCGTTTTGGTTTAAACCAGTTGGCTTAAAAAAAAAAAAAAAACTGGTTTAAATCATGGTTTAAACCACCTCGGTTTGAACCAGCCAACCCTGGTGAGCAGTAAATGACAAATGTAATTTCAGAAAATGTCTGTATTGTCATTTTTTAAAAGGTCGTCTCCTTTTTCCTAAGCATCCCACCGTCAAAATCATATGTGGAAAGAGTTTTCCCACATGTGAATTTGAAATGGAACAGGTGTTCGTTATGAACAAGGAATAGGTGTTCTGGCCAGTTGATGAAAGCTGGACTTATAGTAGTAATCAACTCTTCGACTTTAAGCTGCATTCTCTTCGACTTTAAGCTGCATTGAGTTTTTCAACAGCCAAAGAAAAATCCAAACTTGAAAAAGATTATGAGTACATTTAAGTCAAGCGTGAAGTACGAGTTTTTGAAGAAAGTGTAAGTAACCTAAATCCAATGTATGAAAAGATTTACCTAATTTTTCTTATAATGACTCTTTGTATTAGTTCATCTTTCAGTCTAAAATGATTACTCTTTTTATTTGATGTTTGGTTCATTTTTTTACCATTAGATCATGTTTATCAAACTCCGTAATACTTATTGAAACTGGTCAACCTGTCCCTTATTTTGACTAATTTTATTTGGCAACCCTGTTAGCAGGGGAAAATCGTAATAGCTATAAACAGCGTTACGAATATAAACGGCAAAATTATATGAAACCTTCAAAAATCAATATACATACTGTGTTAGGTAGGAACTATATGCAGAATTGCATTTTTCCGACACAGAACAGGGCGAAGCTGGTGGACTGTAACGCGTTAGCGACGGTAAATATTCTTGTAAACTGTTGTTCACTTCAAGCACGAAGCAGGATGTGTTGTCGCGCGTAGCGCAGTCACTTTGATATGTAGTCGGCTTTGTTATAAGCAGTCGGTGGGGACACTCAGTCGGAAAGGTACAAAACCCTTTATAGATCACCATCCTGAGTGAAGTTTTTCCCTACTCATGAAGCAGATGCCGGGATGGTACCTAACAAAGGTCCAAGGACGTATGGTCGGATTTTAGCGGGTGCGGTGAGATCCGTTGATGATTATATTTGCGAAGACATCTGGTAGACTCACATTCCTAGGAAAGCACTTGGATTCCGTTGGTGTTGTTGGCAGAGTTGAGTTGAGAATTCTAGACGAGTGCAGGTGAGAAGTTTCGGGCAAGATCCCTTGACTTCTGTCTGAATTTTTGCTTGGCGTTGTTTTTGGCGAACGTATGTCATTGGAGAGATCAATGACATCACAACTGTCACTGATCCCTGAGGTTCTTCATGGCTGTTTTTTCACGGCGGTCTGGGCATTCTGTATCTTCTCCGGGGCTGTTCTCTTGTACCAAGGGTGGCGATAGTTTCATCTTCTGATCTTGCTGTTTTTGTCCAGAACTTCGTGGAGTGAAGGTGGCGTAGTTCATCTTGGAGAGGAATTTCCAGGTCCTCATGAATTTGTGAGATACGGCTGTCCATGCAATGTCCCGTTATGGCTCTGGCTACCCTGTTTTGAACTACCTGGAGTTAGTGCAGATGACATTGGAATGTATGCTCCCATGCTGGGTGGACGTACATTATGATGGTTAGGACGTACATTTGGTGGACGTGTCTTTTTGTTTCCATACTTACGTGAGGATGAGGAAGATGGGGAGAAGGGCATGAAATCATTGGGTAGTTTTTTGACTTGCCTCCAGGTGGTTTGCGAATTTCAGTTGTCGGTCCAGTATTACACCAAGGTACTTCGCCTGTGATTCCAGTGGGATTCTTGTTCCATGGAGTGAGAAATTGTATTCTCTTGCTGTCTTGTTCCTTGTGAAATCTACCAGCGCCGTTTTTCCTGTGTTGACTTGGATCTTCCAGTTGTTGCTCCACTGCTCAACTAGTTCGATGTGGCGTTGGAGTTAAAGGTGAGCGAATCTGAAATTGTGATGACTTGCGAAGATGGCTGTGTTGTCAGCAAAAGTCGCTGTCATCGTGGTCCTGGTAGTTGGCAGATCGGCAGTGAATCGTTGTACAGGATAGGAGACAGACAGGATCCTTGTGGTATTCCAGTCCGTATGGTTCTCCTTTCCGTGAGGTGGTTTGCATGGATACTCGGAAGGTTCTGTCGGTCTGGTAGCTTTGTAGGATTTTCACTATATGTCTTGGGATTCCTGCTTGAAGTAGTTTGTGGAGCAATCCATCGTTCCACACCTTGTCCCAAAGTGTGGCCTCCTTCGTTAAACTGATGGGTTGTATGTTCGGGCTACTCTTACCACTTGATGCGTGGTGCTATGGTTGGCAGAAGAAGCGCCCTAGGATATGGTTCGTTGATAGACAGTTATCAGTTGCGCGAATTAACGTTTGGATACTGACTATCCGCCAGTGATGGGCATTGTGGGCTTGCAATGTCATTTCCCAAAAGAAATGAATTAACCTTTGTTAATCTCTGCAATTTGACTATACGGTGTCCATGATATGGGTATTGAAAGATAGCCTACGTCCATTACTTTTATTGAAATTTAGGTCTGCAACTCCACGTTTGCCAACACGTGTATTGGGACTTTTTTTTTCTTCACTCCCTTTGACGAATACATCCTCGAAGTTTGACTATGTATTTTGATAATTCGTTTATAAATTAGCATAGTAAAGTGAAAGGAACTCATTTCAATCATTCGCATTATTAATCCAATTTTTATCCAGACAAGAGAAACTTCGGTTTATTATTATTATTATTATTATTATTATTATTATTATTATTATTATTATTATTTTAATGCTCTACAATTATGCTCCGAGGCTAAGGAAGACGGGGATTGATAATGAATGAAGGATGTGGGAGAAAACGGTTAGTTTTCAGCCAGGAAGCTAGGGAATTCCTAATTGGGTCGAAATTCAATCTGAAGACGGGAGAGCCGAGAAGTGAACAATTTTTATTTAAGCGTATTTAGCAATACAGGGAGGTAACACAGTTATCATTTTAAGTTCCTTCCCTTCTGAAATGGAAGATTTTTTTTTTAACTGAAAATGAATAGAAATTCTTGAAAACTCTAAATTGAAAAAGTTACTCAGGTAACTGGAAGCCTTGAACGAATAGCGAAAACCCCATAATGACGTGATCATTGATTAGGAGAAGAAACAAGGTATGCACAGAGAAACTCGAGCCAATTTCCAGTTTCAGTTTCAACAAGCCAAAAGCACCATGTTATTTTTCTTTAAATGCGAAATTGTAATATGATTTAATTGTTCCAATTTCACATTTAAAAATTAATAAAAAATTGTATGGTTAATTAGCAGTCAAGTATATATGCAAGAAAAATGTATTTTATCGGATATAAAAGTAGTTTGGCGTAAGAAATAAAACTATATTTATGAAAAAGAATATAATAATATTAAGCTTGAAGTTGAATTACCAATTATTGTTTTTAATTGCAATTGCTAATAATGTTCCTTTTGTAGAATGTTCTAAATAGTAATAAAATAACAGTATAATACAATGGGCTTTTTAACATATGAAGACTGTAGTAGACTCGAGTCGGCCATGGGCTTGATTAAAAACACTGTGTAATATCTATCTGTGTAATTTCCAAGGAACTCAGGATAGCTGATATTAAAGATGAAGCAAAGTATATTCTGAGATCAAGAAGTAAGTTACTCTACAGCAAATGGTAGTTGAACGTTAACGACCGCTTTTAGATACAACTTTTTCTTTTAAAAATTAATGATAGGTAATTGATTTTTAAGTTTAAGAAGCTATTCTAAGTTATGCTGATTATATACAATATTTGCTTATTTATTTCAGCTGGCAATCACGAGTACATTTTGACTGATACAAAAGGCAAAGCAAATAACGTAGGTTATATTCAACTGAACAGACCAAAAGCACTGAATGCCTTGTGCGATGGCTTAATGAACGAAGTCGGTGAAGCTATAGAGCAGTTTGATAAGGATCCCAACATTGGTGCCATTATCATAACAGGCAATGAGAAAGCCTTTGCTGCAGGTAAATAATTTAGCTCATAAGGAGAATGCAAACTAAATTAACAAGGTAATTAGTGTTCTCTTAATTGATTTCGTGTAGTCTCTAATTTACGTTACTTAGTAGTAGAGATGAAAGGACTCGGAAGAAAACTTTTTTTTTTTTTTTTTGCGCGCGACTTTTTTGCCTTGAAAATTTTAAGCTTTGTGAGAACATTTCAACTTTATTGAACATATAACAGTACATTCCACCTTACTTTTTTCCATTACAATGCAAAACAATAATAAAATAGAACAATTACTGCCAGCGGCACTTTGCCTCCCAAGTACTTGAGTGCAACCCCAAAATTTACCAATCTTATTCAGTTTAGCGTGTTTAAAAGTATCGTTATTGCGTAATTAAAGCTCAACTGCTATTTTTCATTGAAAAATTATGTCTCCGCAAACAATCTCATAGGCGCAACCTGCGCCATTAAGTCCACCTGTGGGCACCTTTTTACTGCATTCTGAAGAGGGACAAAAATATATATACGAGAAGCTCAATAATCAAAGATAATCGATCACTTAGTAGGAAAGTAAATGCCAAGTCTCTGGACACAATGTTTTTTGTTCGAACCAATCTATCTATCTATATATTAAAATGCTACGTTTATATGTTTGTGGTCAAGAAAAGTTTATATGTGTATGGCCATCCTTTCGATAATGAGTTCTCTGGAACCGTAGGCTCTAGAAAGATGCCGTTTTCACAGATCGATTGCAAATTTTGTGTAGATTGTTCAGTTCTAATTGAATATTTAAAAAATGGCCATTATTTCTTTATTACATTTTTTAGGGGTACTCTGGAAGTGTTGAAATTTTTAAAAAGTAATGCTTCGCATTCTACAATTTATACATTCCAGCACCACGCATTTGTATACCGGGTTAGTATATCTCACCCACGTTTGTTTCATGGTGAAATGGTAATGAGAAACGAAGGATAGCCATTTCTCAAGTCTAAGATGAATCTTTATTGTTTAGAGTGTTTTGCCCAATGAACACAATATATCATTGACGTAATAATTAATTGGGTGTATGTGTGTAATATATGTGCTTATTACACACTGCGTGCAAGGAACAAGAAAACACTGATCATACATGAATTAGAAACTCCAACCGGAAGTAGGCTCAAATCTTGCAAACGATGCGAGATATTGAAAAAAATAATCGAAAAAATCTCCCCTTTATGGTACCTCTTTCCAATTTTTATCAAGACGTCTTTCAGTTGTGTCTGTATAGGGATATATACGCATGTTGTGAGGAGTGACAAGGAGATTCACGCTCATGTGTGAATGATGCGCTGTGTAGAGAGCGCAGGTTCAGCTAGTATATTTAAAAATGAAAGTGACGTGAAAGAGAAAACACGTGTGTGATTTAATAACTTTTGAACCACCCGACCGATATCGATCAGATTTTCAACATAGTTGAGGTTTAGATCTGGGATGGTTTCTATCATTTCACTTTGACGGTGCAGCTTAGGGGAGGGGGAGGAAGGAGATATATATAAAAATGATCAATAATGACCGATATTGGTTTCGAATCCATAGTTTTCGGGGTCGCTGAGATGAACAGTGACACTTCCGATGTAGTTTAAATCCAAATTGAGCCCCACAGCTTGGGAGAGGGAACCCCTTGCTTACACGACCAACTTTATCTGACAGTACCTCGAGTTGGAAATCCCAAAAATGTATATGTTCTTGTTGAAGAATGCAAGACAGAAAACCGTCTATAAGAGAGTGCTTTACTAATAGTAAAAAGTGAGTGGCTAACGTAACATATTACTAATTTTTCTTACTTTATCCCAGCGAAACGGATAATTGACGCTAGTTGTTTATAAAATTGTTTTCTACGACAAGAAGTTTTAATGAAAATTTAATAGTGTTAGCGATAACTGTTAGCTGAAAATGTAATAGTTAGATTCGGTGGAGCAAAATTATCCTTTAGTATTTATGTATGAACTAGAACATGTATCAATTTTGGACCTAAAGTTACATTTTATGTAGGATATTAAGCGGAACAATCGTAGCATTTAGTGAGTCCGTTACAAGTTGAGCAGAGGAAAATTAAAATCCCTATAGCTAGGTTTCCTATTTCAAATATATTGACACGATATAACACTAAGGAAAGGGTATTATTTAGTTTCTTCCCTTGTATGTTAGTTACTCACTTAGTAGTGATTACAGTCTGTTGCTTGTAATTGTGATGAGTATAAATACAGCGTGGGCATGTGGCATAAAACTAGAGTGCATTAAAGATGAACCAACTTGTGCTAGGTGGCCACTAAAAAACACGAATGCTATCTAATTGAGTCAGGACGGGAGCGCAGCAGGGGGCAAGGGGGTACGTCCGTACGGAGCAGGCGCGTCAGCGATGGTAGGTATACGTATAAAGGAGGTCGTTTCCAAGGCTCACTATAGTACCAGTTCCGAAAGTGTCGATGGATTTGGGGGAGATACCATTTCTAAAGAAATACTAACTAGGAGTTTTGTTTCACATTCTGAAATTACGGTAGACTTCCAAACTAAGCGAACAATGCTGAAATTGGTCGTAGTAGGTCTGTAACTTCCAGTTGCACTACTGGAATAACGTTAAACATTAAGCTTATTCTTGAAACGCTGAAGCCATATCAAAAAGCTATTTCTTTCGATCTTTCACCGTTTTAATATATGAACATTAATATTCAGTCGGAAGTGGTAGTATATTTCTTCAACTTCCGATTGCACTTGCAGGATATTTCTTGCCACCATCCTCCAAAGCAGATCGACAGGCGACAGTGTCACAGAAAGAAAATTGGGCTGCAGGAAGATTGGCTAACCTCGGTGGAAATTACGGCCGGAGGACGATTGTCTGCACTGTAAAGAAAATTTACAGTTGCAAAACGATTTTCTTCTTTGCAAATAAAGCAAGTACAGCTAGTATTCATGATTAGATATGTAAATGAACATCAAAAATTAAAAAAAAAAAAAAAGAAAAAAAAACATAAGTATGATGATTATGATGAGTAAGTATGATTAAAAGGCCTTTTGACGAAGTATATGTGAGGATTTCTTGATTTGTTACTTATTCAGTTATTAAACAGCCTTACAAGCCCCTTGTATATTTCTCCATAAATAAAAAGCCTATATGTAAAAATGTAAACGTTTAACTGGAAATCCAATCGGAAGACCTAGACGCAGATGGAAGAACAATATTAAGATGGATCTCGCAGAAATAGGAATACAAAGTAGAAAGTGGATCCAGTTGGCTGAGGATAGAAGTTAATGGAGAGCTTTTGTGAATGCGGCATTGAACCTCCGGGTTCCATAGGCCATAGAGTTAGTTATGTAAAAATGTTCAGAATAATAAAATTATAAAAATGTCTTTGTGTTTATGCGCTTGAAAGTTTTAAGTTACAATTTTATTACGCTATTACTAAAATACTTGTAGAAAGTTTTTATGGTTTCTGTAGAGTTAGGGTTTCTGTAAGCCATCGTAGAAAGTTTAAAAACGTCTTCTTTGGGGCACTATCTTTTACCATTTTTGATCTATGGAGATCATCGTTGAAACAGGAAATTATTAATTTTTGCCATTTCCGATTTCAGAAAAAGGTTAATGAATGAGATAGAACTTATTCTTGGGACGCTGATTTGATTTTAAAACACCGCTTCCCGATATCTCTTACCATTTTTCGTCTGATATCTGTTAACCCATATGTACACAGAAGACAGACATAGCCGTTCTGAAAGTCTTCCGATGATTATACATAGCATAGTTTGGAAGTCTAATAAATTCTGTAAATAATGAACGTTTACTACCGTTAAATTAACATCATACCCAAAAATAGCCGTTGGTAGCTTTAATTTTGTAAAATTAACTTATATTAGGCTCTTGTAGAATTTCTGAATCACACAATAAAACGTTGAGTTGAGTTGATTTTGAGTTTAACGTCCCTTTCAGCAGTGGGACTATATGAGATGGGACCTACTGATTAACGCGGAATCCAAACCGCAAGAGCTCCCGCCAGAAATCAAACCCGATTCTCCCATGACAAAGGCGCGTACGCTAACCGCTTAGCCACCTAGGAGCTCACTATAAAACGTCTCTCAAACGGAGGACGAGATGTAAGAAAAATGTTATACTAAAACAAAGATGGGTTTGTGTCTGTTTTATTGATTTATGATCAAGGTTTAAAAAAATTGCTATATTTTGGGGAAAGGAAAGAAATTGCAAACAATACATTTTATAATAAAGTTATCACTAACCTATTATTTTTTGCAAGATTAAAAATGCGTATTATTTTAAACAGTATTAAAATGTATAGCTCGTCATTAATAGAAATATGGTGGGGTCGAAAAGATCTAACAACTTTTTCAGATCAACCGTAAAAAAGTTGTCAGGTCAACTAGTGCGGGTTTTCCTCATCCACACTAGCAAATCCCGGGATGGTACCTAATATACAAGTCCCACGCCACTAGTTTCTTTCCCGCCTTCCCCGGATAATGTGCTTGGCGAGAAATGTCATTCCTTATACGTCACAAGCTTAAGGCCATAGATGCTGGTAATGTTCCAGAAATATGTATAAATAAATTAAAGAAATGTAATGGTAGAGTTATAGTAGTGATGCCTAGTGGGTGCAATAAAGTGGCATACGCAAAGGGAGCAGGTTTCCGAGTTTTAACTCTCCCTTGCACAAGATGTATAAAAATAATTACCATATTAAAATATGTGTGGAAACAAATGATATGGACTTGGAAGCTTGAACACACCCCTTCCCCTTGATAAAATTTTGCGTAGGATACTAGCAAATTTTAAATAAAAAATTAGCCTATGTCTTCATTTGAATACAAAGCAAAATTCTATTTTTGTAAAGTATGTCGGATAGTTAGGTTTTATTAGATTTGTCTCAAGCGTGCTAAAGCTAGAATAGATTCCATTATATACATATTTTTAAGATTTATTTCAGGGTTTCCACCGACCGGGAGAATCTGGAAAAGTCATTGAATTTTAAATACGGATTTCTACGTTACAGATCTTTTTTTCCCTTACCCTTTTCCCTATTTGGTAAGGTATGTTTTACAAAATAATTAGTTTGTTTTGCAAAATTTCTTAACCCCTCCCCCACACACTATATATATATATATATATATACATTTACATGCATAGTAGATAAGGAACTTTCTGGTCGGGAAAAATATAGTTTTTTTTCTTTTTTTACATTATGTATAGACCTGGAAAACCTTGTGAAAGTCAGGGAATTCGTGCTCGCCAAATAAATGGGAGCTCTAATTATAAATTTTAGCTAGAATCATATATCGTAACCATTTTATTCTGTTTATTTGGCTTTTTAATTTTTGAATCTTTTAAATACAGGTGCTGATATTAAAGCCATGCAGAATATGACTTTTAATGAAATTATTAAGGAAAACTTCTTGAATAGGTGGTCAGTAGTTTCAGGATGTAGGAAACCTCTCATCGCCGCTGTTAATGGCTATGCGGTAAGTACTACTTGAAACATCGTTTCTCGCTGAGTGGTACATGTTTCTAAAGATTTCAGATCATTCTGTCACTCCATTCTGTTTTCTGTTTGTGATGACGTTACTTCTGTGGTGTTTCTTTCATGTGAATAGTATAAGAAAAAAGAAAATGCGCATATACACCTAAACTTTACTCAAAAGAGTATAATTTTTTAAACTGATTTTTTCAACAGAGAAAATAGTACAAAATAAAGGGTATGTAATAAAACACTTCAAACATGATTGAGAGAAAGTGAATTATGATAGCATACATGTTCAGATGGTTATACAATGGGATCACCTTTAAAAAATGCATCTACGTGTTCAATATGGTGTGGTGCCGTCATTAGCCTTCAGAAGATCTCTGGTTCGTTGTAGAATGGAGGTATTAAGTCCGCTCTCAGAGGAATATTTTACATTTCCTTATGCAATGCAATTCTCAGTTCTATCAGCGAGAATGGAGGAGGATATCTGCTCTAAAGTGAGAGCTCCAGAACTGAATAATGTTGGTCTCTAAGGATAGGACGAGCCAGGGATTTTTTCTTTTTTCATCCTAATATTCATTAAACCACGTTTTAATAGCTCCAGCAGTGTGAATTGGAGTATTGTCATCTTGCAAAATTGCCATATTAGCCGGAAACAACATTTGGACTCTAAGATGCACTTGGTGACCTAAAATATCGTTCTAATCACTGGCAGTAAGTGGTCATGTGAGCGTAATCATAGAATCCACAGAATACCAAGAAATTACAGCCTACAGTGTCGTAGAGCCGTTGTCATGTTAGGAGCATTTAAGAGTTGTTGTTGGAAACAAGGTGAAAAGGATGAGTAAGACCAATATTACGTGTTTTCAATCACAGACAATCCACTTCGTATGTTCTCGTCACCATTTTCTTCGCGCTGAAGCTTTGTTGACGATGATTAGCGATTTGGCAATGCTACATGACCGCATATGTTCATGTTTATGCAACTCGCGTCGGACTGTGATTGTCACAATAAGCTGTTCTAGGTGTTGATTGAATTCCGCAGTCACTTTTGTTGCATTCACTATGGTCCTCGGTGACAGTCCTTTTCAATACTCAGCGATCCCTGTCGCTGAATCGTCACTTTCATTTACTGTTACATTCTTCCATGAGTTCCGTAGGTCGTCATCAGGCCACCGTAGTCGTCTGCCCGCTTTTGCACATCCTCCGTAAAGTACAACTGACCACCTGTGCCTTACCTACCATACTACTAACAACAGCAGGCGCTGCACACACCTTCTCATCACCTCACGCATCTTTACGTGTTTCAAACTACAGATTTTTCTGTTATTTTCATGACCATCTTTATATAACGTGCAAAGAAATCCGTGATTAGTTTTCGTAATATTCCTTCCTTTATTTATTAGTTTCCATGTTATATTCCTTCCTGACATTTTTAAACTAACTTTTGTAAATTCATTACAGATACCCCATATTATTGTAGCCCAAAAACGGCTTTTCTCTCCCTTTCTGTAGGTAGTTTCATCCATTTAAAGAGATTGAAACTAGTAAACAAGCGGTCATCTTTTACTTATGGAGTCGAAGAATATATAAAGTTGGGGCCGTGGATAAACAACCATTTTTCCTGGAAGAGGAAAGACTTTCCTCCATCCCTTGTGGTTTAGCAACCGCAAACCTCAGTGGAGGTGGCGAAGAGTCAATGCTGCCAGATTTCTAAACTGAATGACTTTATTTCTCTCTGTTTGAAGGCTTCCATTCCAGATCGTCATATGAGGACAGCAAAAGTAAAATCTGATATTTTAGTTCAACTTAAACACCAACTTATATTATGTTGGTATTCGAAAGTTATCGAAAAGTGACATGCTTATTTATTGCCCATGAAAAATCTATACGGAAAAATAAGTTTAAAAAATCATTTTATAAACGAATCCCATTTTTCTTCCAGATAACATAAAAAAAAAAAAAAAAAAAAGGAGTTTGTAAAAGAGGAACGTTGCATCTAAAAGGGTAAATATTCTCAATTCCTGCAAGAGACTTACTTTTGGTACTATAATTTACAATTTAAAGCAGCATATAGTATGGTTATTTCCCTTTTTTCCCTTGAGTTTTATAGTTTTCCCCTTGAGTTAATCGTTTTTGCGCATCTCAAACCATGGCCTTACTTTAGTGAAGGAAGACCACATATCGGAGTAATATAAAATAATTCTAAACAACATTTATTTAATATCACTAGTTTATGGCTTAAATGATGAAAACCATAGACCCAGCCCACGTCATTAACCTTAGGATACGTTTCCATATAAGACATTTGCATTCAATTGAATTACATTAATTTCAATACAAAAGTAAAGTGTTTACAGGTATCATTCTCATAATAACCTGTTTTAAATTTTATTTTAAGTTTCGGTACTGACAGCTTTAGCAACCGAGTGTTAATCAATTTTGCTGACATTTTGCACTAATGTTTGTTTCTAATCACGTGGGGATATTTCTTTAATAAAACTAAAACTATAATATTATAGAAATTGACCTCATTTCCTCTTCGCAGGATTTTTTTTTTTTTTTTTTGTCTAAGTCTGAAACTCGTGGTCTGTAATTTTTAGTGAAACGTGTACGTACTGAATTTCACGCCTTCTTAAGCAAATTCTCACACTCGGCATTTTCTGAACAAATAGTCGGAAATTTGAATATTAGTACAGACCCTTTCTTGTCCTACAGGGGCGAAATTTTGGAAATCGTTGAAACATGTTTTCGGTT
This sequence comes from Thermobia domestica, assembly GCF_964235325.1. Classification (NCBI taxonomy): domain Eukaryota; kingdom Metazoa; phylum Arthropoda; class Insecta; order Zygentoma; family Lepismatidae; genus Thermobia; species Thermobia domestica. The sequence goes on along the minus strand of NC_137464.1, from coordinate 183,271,227 downwards.
AATTTTAATGAAGAGTTTATCCCCCCTGTTTTATCTTCGTAACTTCAAAGATTTGTGATATATTCTATTTTTAGTAAAACCTATTTGAACTCTCTTTCACTTTTCTATAGGACATACTGTATATTAAAAAAAAAAAAAAAAAAAAAAAAAAAAAAAAAAAAAAAACTTAGCCCTTGCTTTTTGACAAACGAATATTCTGTACAAATTCAGGTTTCTATCTACAATAGTTTGAGATAGGTATTGATGAGTTAGCCACTTATTATAGTTATGTCTTTTTGAAAAAAAAATCATAAATGATTAGTGTTGAGTTTTGATATTTTCATCCTATTTGAATGATGTAGTCCTCCTCCTCCTCCTCCTCCTACTACTACTACTACTACTACTACTACTACTACTACTACTACTACTACTACTACTACCACCACCACCACCACCACCACCACCACCACCACCACCACCACCACCACCACCACCACCACCACCACCACCACCACCACCACCACCACCACCACCACCACCACCACCACCACCACCACCACCACCACCACCACCACCACCACCACCACCACCACCACCACCACCACCACCACCACCACCACCACCACCACCACCACCACCACCACCACCACCACCACCACCACCACCACCACCACCACCACCACCACCACCACCACCACCACCACCACCACCACCACCACCACCACCACCACCACCACCACCACCACCACCACCACCACCACCACCACCACCACCACCACCACCACCACCACCACCACCACCACCACCACCACCACCACCACCACCACCACCACCACCACCACCACCTCCTCCTCCTCCTCCTCCTCCTCCTCCTCCTCCTCCATGTCCATCAGCACGTTTGTGGTCACTTACGGTTATGCTTGCGAAAGGGGCTGTTTCTTACGAAGCATATGGGTAAGAGATGTTTATCGGTGGCCGTGACTTATATATATATATATATATATATATATATATATATATATATATCGTATGTATACAGAGTGGGCCATCTATCTTGAAACGCTGTTGCATGTTTTAAAATTAACAGATAAAATTCGATGAAATTTCGTAACATGCAAATATCGATAGGCAGGGTGTGAAAAAACCCGGGTATTTTTGAAAAAAAAACCACCTGGGCCCATGTTGGATTTTTCGGGTTTAATTGTTTTTTCGTTGTTTTTTTTAGAAATATTTCAATGTTTTTGGGGTAAAATGTTAAAATATGATTTACATTTCAAGATTGTCATTGTCACAACTTGCAACAATTTTCTATTCACTGCTGTTTTGAAAAAATGGCCGCCATTCTGAAATTTTATATTGAATAACCGACAAAATCTGTACAGCAAATTTAAAATGTCATGTGCTTCTACCCTCAAAATTTCAACTTAAAAAGTCCGAAAATTGCACCCTGTAGCATGAATACCCACTATTTTGAATAATGGCCGCCATTTTAAAATTTTATGCCACCAAAATATGTACAGCTAATTTAATATCTCGTGCTTCTACTTTGAAAATTTTAACTTGAAAGATCGAAAACTGCCCTTTGTAGCGTGGATATCCGCTATTTTGGAAAAAAAAAAAAAAAAAAAAAAGAAAAGAAAAGAAAGAAAGGGCGCCATTTTGTAACTTTACGTTGGTATGACGAAAAAATCTATACAGAAAATTTAGAGTGTCTCCAGCTTATATCCTGAAATTTAAAAGACCAAAAGTTGAACACTGTGTGGTACAGGCACACAAACGAACAAATGTAGATCGAGTCATGCCAGGAGCCTGTGACGTTCGCCAAATATGAATACCAAATAGCAATAATAGTTTAAGACATAATTCATCAAAATGTATTATATGAAATAAATATTTTTCAACGTAAAATAAATGTTTTTATTGTTGAAGTTTACTTGCGGTGCTTTGTGCGTTCAGTTACGGGAATTTCCCGAGCACTTGTTGCAAGACGGTTCTTTCCTGAAAATTAATTTAAAACAATTAACAAAGTTAGGCCTATAATTCATATTTTATTAAAGTAAATGTTTCAAAATGTCATAACTGAAATTAAATTTCTTCCAGCGTAAAATAAATAGTTTTGTTGTTCAGGTATTCACTTCCGATGCCTTGTGGGTTCAATTGCGGGAATTTCCCTAACACTTCTTTCACGACGGGTTTTCCTTGAAAATGCAGCTTGCTTTACTGTACATCGAAACTTCCATTAATACTGAAGTTTGAATTCAGCAGTTAAAATAGTAAGCGTTACGTAGTCTTGGGAGCTCCGAGCATTATAAGCTTCTTAATTTTGACAAGAATTTTACGCTATTGCTGGTGTTGATTCTACAGAATGCTTATTTGAAGGGTAGCAACAAATGACTGAACTGAACTGTTGTTGGAAAACCAAATTTTACTGAATACTTTTGTGATCGTGAAAGGTAAGAAAAATACTAATAGTTTTACTAATGTATTTACATATTTACCGTTAGTACCGGCACCTATGATCTTAAACCTGTCAACGTATGAGGGATAACGTCCCTCGGCGGCGCTGAGGAAGCACTCTATTCACGGAAAGTATTTTGTAAAGTACAAAATTGCTTATTTTACTTCAAATAAGCTATAAGCATAATCCACACATTAATTTATTCTATAATTATCTCAAGCTGAGTTTTTAAAATTCATTCATTCAGTGCATTCAGAACTTTATAAAGGTCTTATGTGGAATGTTGTTGACTACCTTAGCATGAAAGCATATAATTCGCCCAAAGAAAGTTCAAAATCTGATAAAAATAACTTTCAATGTGATCACCTCAGTTGTACCAATAATATACTAACAGAAAGGTCAAAAACCCAGGTGGGTTTTAAGGTGGGTCCAATCCGAAAAACCCGCTGGGTTTTTTCGGGCTGGGCCCACTTGGGCAAACCCTGTCGATAGGTGGGCATTGTTTGATATACCTCGCAATGCCACCTGATCACAGTGTTGCCAATCCAATATAAACTTAGTTTGTTTTTTTTTAAATGACATTACGTCATGTTATTACGTATTTCAAATTTACATGTTAGATCAAAGCACTTTCGCGCAAACATGGAATAATAGTTTGTTCTGTAATCATAAAACAATAATACATCAGAAAAATAATTATACAAATAGCAAAAATAACGTAAAATTGACAAAATAACACAATCTGAAGCACAAATAGACTTGGGAAGAAAAAGACCACTTGCAGATGGTCACTTCGAATAATCATTTTTCTTTTTTCGAATTCAAGTTGTATACTCACGTCATACTAACGATAAGAGCCGTGTCTCTCGAAAGTGCTACTGTTCTGTGATTTAATAGCTGTGAATATAAAGCGTTATCTTTTACTTGCTAGTGGAATTCAAGCGACTACCGTAAATCCTAATTTACTTTACACACAATGTTAAACAATATTACTGGAATGTTCTTCAGTCGGCCGGTCGGTTTTACATTGCACAGTAGGGTGTATCGAAAAAAACTTTTTTTCGAAATTCGGTTACGGCTAGTGCGGATTTTTGGCCAAATTGCATCAATAAAACGTATAAAAAATCTCAACTCGATCAGACAACTCCTTCTGCTGCCGAGTAGAGCCCAAATATTAGAAAAATCAACAAAAGGTTCACTTTTCAACTGATTTTCCTAAAAATATTTTTTAAATATTTCCTATATTTTTCGGTCTTTTAAATTATTGAAATAGCATTGGAAAGAAGAAATAAATACATAAAACAAATTTATTACGGTTATTTCTGTACACCATAAGCATAAAAACCTAGTTAATTATTTGTAAAAATGCACTGATTTTCTGGCGTATCGTAAAATTAAATTTTAATATAAAATTATTGAAGTCTTTTGAATAACGAAGAAAACACTTTAGTGCTAAATTCTAAGAGCAGTAATAGTATAAATAATTTGCTCCCAATGCCGTATGCATCTGCTTATCACACTAGATCACCTGCCGCCCATCTCTCCCCGAACGCCTCTTCCCTTGTACTTGCCCAGCTGAAAGGATCGGTCTTATCAGTCGCCAGTAGACAACCAGCTGTGTCGAACGTGATTGTCGCTGCTTGAGTTATTTATTAGAGCTGCAGGGAATTTTAACTAAATAATTTGTTTTCGTGTGAAGTGCAGTATGTAGAAGTGAGAACAGTGTTTCAGATGTGTTAAGTACTTTTTATTAGGAAGAGAGTGACAGATACGCTGACGTTATGGCATCGACAAGTTTGTTACGGTCTGACGTTAGGAATAGCATTATTGGAACACCCAAGGAATTGGCTAGAACACAGCTACCAACCGTTGAAATGTATTAAGACAATACCTATGGGAGCGAGAAGAAAAAATGAGAATTTCGGGATCCCGGAAAGAACCTTCAACAAAGGATTTATCTTCCATCGTCGCCAGGAAGATTGTAGAAAATTGAGATTACGCCTCAATCAGCGGCGAAGCAATTTTCAGTGTCAGAAGGATTGTTGCAATGATATTGAAGTACTATAATATTGTCCGTGACTTGCAAAACCTAGCAAAGTCCGGTTTCCAAACTTCTGCGAAACGAATTGCTGATTTTCAACAGTCTGCCAAAAATATTTCATTTGATACCGCCTTTTGTAAGTGTTCCGATCCTCTTGCCTGCAACTGCGAAAAAGGAAGAAAAGTGCCAGTGCTAGAGGCGCCTTTTCTTCTAGATCGAAGAACCTCAAGTTTGAGGCGTAATCTCAATTTTCTACAGTCTTTCTGGCGACGATAGAATATAAATCCTTTATTGAAGGCTCTTTCCGGGATCCCGAAATTCTCATTTTTTCTTCTCGCTCCCATAGGTATTGTCTCAATACATTTCAACGGTTGGTAGCTGTGTTCTACCCAATTCCTTGGGTGTCCCAATAATGCTATTCCTAACGTCAGACCGTAACAAACTTGTCGATGCCATAACGTCAGCGTATCTGTCACTCTCTTCCAAATAAAAAGTACTTAACACATCTGAAACACTGTTCTCACTTCTACATACTGCACTTCACACGAAAACAAATTATTTAGTTAAAATTTCCTACAGCACTAATAAATAACTCTAACAGCAACAATCACGTTCGACACAGCTGGTTGACTACTGGCGGCTGATAAGACCGATCCTTTCAGCTGGGCAAGTACAAGAGAAGAGGCGTTCGGGGAGAGATGGGCGGCAGGTGATCTAGTGTGATAAGCAGATGCCTACGGCATTGGGAGCAAATTATTTTTACTATTACTGCTCTTAGAATTTAGCACTAAAGTGTTTTCTTCGTTATTCAAGAGACTTCAATGATTTTATATTAAAATTTAATTGTACGATACGCCAGAAAATCAGTGCATTTTTACAAATAATTAACTAGGTTTTTATGCTTATGGTGTACAGAAATAACCATAATAAATTTGTTTTATGTATTTATTTCTCCTTTCCAATACTATTTCAATAATTTAAAAGACCGAAAAATATAGGAAATATTAAAAAAATATTTTTTGGAAAATCAGTTGAAAAGTGAACCTTTTGTTGATTTTTCTAATATTTGGGCTCTACTCGGCAGCAGAAGTAGTTGTCTCATCGAGTTGAGATTTTTTATACGTTTTATTGATGCCATTTGGCCAAAAATCCGCACTAGCCGTAACCGAATTTCGAAAAAAAGTTTTTTTCGATACACCCTATTGTACAGTAAGAATAAGATATAGGTTGTTAGATTAACTGTTGACTAGGCATATGCAAGACAGAGAATATTGGAGTTGGTGCACTTTTGGTCTAACTGAATACAATTATTTCGTACATACGCTTGAAAAAAAAAAAAATAAATAAATAAAAAGAAAGCCACAGATTTCTCACTGTTAATCTTAATCCTTTGTAACTATATCCTTTTCTAATATCGTCGTCATAACTATGTCACGATTGCTAAATTTCCAACTGAAATTTGTCTTTAAATATATAGCTTAAACACTACTTACAAAGTTTACAGCACACACACACACACACACACAAATATCCCATTCTAGTCTTTATCATTCAATAATTATTTTGAGTATCGTATACATTAAAACATAAACAAAAACTCTTGAGGCTTTTGATCAATATAGTTCAGAGCTAAGAAATAGGAAGAAAGAGTGCGGCCAAGAAAGCATTAGCCTTTAGCCTCAATTTCATCTCCCCATGAATTTGCTCGAACGTGAGTGCAAACGATAGCGTCGATACATAGAACGCGACTCGGAAGGAACCAGAGTGATCAGATGCACCGTTTCTGTTCTCGCGTTTCAAAGTGTGGGATGCCACGAGATGGCGCGAGTATCGATGCGCAGCTGCGAGATCGTCTCTTAACGCCTTGATGATATTTGTATAAAGTTTGAAGCTATCATGTTATAGTGGTCACAGATATAACTCCGTTACTCCGTATCGTATTAAACTCGTTGATTAAGCTCGTTGTTGCGAGTCTGTGCAGCACGTACAGTAGGATGTGGTTCACACATGCCCACCATTATTTAGTATTTCTCTTACGACCACAACTATGAGTTTGCTGGGCCCGGTCACCGATAGTCCAACGTTTCTCTTCGCATTGAAAATGTTTCCGATGATGAGGATGTTTCTGATTGAGTTTCATAAACTAAAGTGCCACATCGATTTTTGCGTCGATGCTGGCGCCATCTCGTGGCATCCCACACTTCTGCAACGAGATATCTCAGGAACGGTGCATCTGACCACTCTGGTTCCTTCACAGTCGTGTTCTACGCATCGGAAGCTATCGATTGCAATCACGTTCGGGGAAATTCATGGAGAGACGAAATTGGGGCTAAACCTGGACGCACTCTTTGGGTAAAGATTCCTGTAATGATCGAAAGTTTCAGAATTTTCGTAAGTACGAAGTACATATATTACTAAATAATGGAAATTTCTTCTTTTGTTCAGTTGGGTGGAGGGTGTGAATTGGCCATGATGTGCGACATCATTTATGCTGGAGAAAAGGCAAAATTTGGACAACCTGAAATCAATATTGGAACAATTCCTGGCGCTGGTGGGACTCAGCGATTAATTCGAAATGTTGGAAAGTCAAGAGCCATGGAAATTTGCCTTTCAGGAGAGCCAATAACTGCACAAGAAGCTCTGCAGGCAGGTAAGATGTATTGAATCGAGTCATAATTAGAACTGCAAAAAGGCCATTTGGAGGGGGGGTGGAGGCTGTTTTCTCATAAAAGCCAAGATTTTTTAGGGGGGGGGGGAACGGAAATTTTTGCTTTTCTGACTATTTATAACTTACTTATTCAAGTACTAGTATTTGTTTCCCGATAGTAGATTCTACAATTAACAAAGTGCGTTTACAATATCCAATACTTGTGAGTCGTATAATTAGTCCGGGTATGGCTATCTTGATTGGTTTTCAACCTAGCATTGCAGTTGTTACCTGCAAATGTAAGTTATGCAACTTATATATCTCAAGTGTCACTTTCGTTGCTTAACCATTTTATCAAGTATCTCGAAGTTATAAATCTTGATGAATGTGTTTTGCTGGTTGCCGAAGTTCAATCTGGTAAACAAGGAAAGATTATCATAAACCAAGAAACAGAGACAAAACCATTTTTGTTTGGTCTTGTGAAATCTTGCTTACATTTTGTCTATTCGGAAGATATTTTATTCCGACTTTCATTTCAGAGTTCAGTTTACAAAATCAAAGCCATGGAAAGCTATTTTGATATAATGTTAATTTAACATCATTATTTACAGATTACCTTTTTTCTTTCGTGTTATATCGTACCAAACTTTTTTAAATAAGGGACTCATGAATAGCATTTAAAACGTTTTCTCCTACGAATTTTAACAGCTTCAATAAATGTTATATGTAGTTACAATGAAGTTTTAGTGTATTCGTAAAGAAGTAACGATCATGACACTAGTAAAAAGTGTCCACGCTTAAATAAATCTCTGCCAGGGCCGGCTCTACCATATGTGCAACACGTGCATTTGCACGGGGCGGCAAAATCTGTCATAACTATATTGTTTAAAATAAATATCTCTTGTTGGAAACAGATTTCATGATGATGGTAGTTAAATTTACTAAGCCAACCTTCTATTTGAATACTACATTCATAAATCATGTTTAGGTCGCATTAGTTTGAGGTCACATGGACAGTGCTAAAGCAAGTGATCAAACAAATCCCAGCATGAATTAATTGATTGATGTCAAATACAAGAACTCAATTCTCGAACAGTAGTGAACACCTGTTCCATTTTTCATTTCATTTCATTTTCATACATAAGTCATACATGATGTTCGAAGGAAGACGAGTGTATGAATCGGACACGTCAATAAATAAGATACAAAGAAATAGTTATTACATCCCAGCAGAAAAAAACACATACCGTACATGCGCATGTACAACATGCGCCTGGAAAACCCTTGAAATTGAAACACTGTTTTACGCCTGATCATGTGCTCATGTTTTTTAAAAAAACATTGCGTGTTCAGTCCCTGGAAACGGAAAAACACAGGTAAACAAGAAAGAAGTGAACACCTGGTTTGTACCTGGAAAACACATGTTTTGTACCTATAACCGAACGCAACATCTGTGGACTGCATGTTTTGCAACTGATCTAAACGTGTTTTCTCTTCAACAGCAGCTGATCATCCGCTGAACATTGCATGTAAAAGGAAGAAAACCAGTGCTATTTTAGTATTGTTCGAGAGCACTGAACATGCAATGTACAGGGATCGCAAACATGCAGTGAAAGGGGAACTGAAAATAGGCGGTTCAGACGATACGAAACCTACATTTTTCGATTAGTTAATACTGAATGCACAGGTATTGCTTGTAGTAAATGAGAAACCTGTACTGTTCACTAGATATTCGATTTCGATTCTTACTACATTTGCAGCGCTGTAAAAAGAAGTCTTTACGAATAACTATAATTAAATATTCTTATCCTAGAACATAACATCAGCCCTACAACATATAAACACAATTGCACCATACGAATAATCGATTAGGATCAACTTTTTCGAGAATGTTAAGTCGCACAAGCCCTTGATTCGATAGTTCGTAATTGGATGCGGATTTCCCGAGAAACGTGACGTCGCATGTGCAGATTGGCTGCGGTTTCTCGCCGAAAGTGATGGCGCGCATCAAGATAAGTGTAGATAGCTCTTTTAGTAAATGTTTTTTCGTAAACATTTTTTTGCGAATAAAGAATGGTGGAGGCGGACTCCCAGTCCGTTTTTATGTAATGTTTTTTTAAGGACTAATGACATAATAAAACAGGAAGTAATGCAAAAAAAAAAAAAAAAACTGTAATAGGCAGCACTGGGACTTCAAAATTTCATTTCCCTGCTGTTTCCCATTTCATGCCCCGCAACCCGCGATCCGACTTAAAATTTCAAGATGGCGGCCATTATTTCAAACTAGCGGGCATCTACACTCTAGAGCCCAGTTTCAGCTTCTTAACTAGAAACTTTCGGAGTAAAAGCACGATACCCGAAAATTGCTGTAGTAGATTTTAACGGCCATTCAACGTCAAATTTCAAGATGGCGGCGATCATTTCAAAGTGGCTGGCATTATCACTCTGAGGGTAGAAGAACGAGACACCGGAATTTTGCTGTATAGATTTTGGCGGTCATTCAACATCAAATTTCAAGATGGCGGCTATTATTTCAAAATGGCAAGCATCTACGCTACAGGGCGCAGTTTTTGGTCTTTTATCTTTGAGGGTAAAAACACGAGACACCCGAAATTTGCCGTATAGTTTTTGGTGGCTATCCGACTTAAAATTTCAAGATGGCAGCCATTATTTCAAACTAGCGGACATCTACACTATAGGGCACACTTTTCGATTTTTTAACCTGTCCCTGGTCTTTAGACCTACTAGCTATTTTCCATTTTGTGGTAATTATAAAATGTGTACACTGTTGAATGAAACTTGAGTTCGAAATTTTGCTGAAGGAATAAGAATAAAGACTGAATTTCCAGCAACACAGTGTTTCTAAACATACCAGTGTCTGCTGCTGGTCCAGGAAAATATAAATTCGTACCTGCAAATTTCTACCTACACAGAGAGCCTTCCAATATTGTCGAGATTAGTCTGTTTTGCTGGAAATTCAAGAATTCATTCGAAAGCAACATGTAGCTGGACACTGCATGTACATGATGTTGATACAAGCAACATACACCTAATAACAAAACAGCTTCCTTTTTTTTTTATGGGAAACCCATCTGAAAATGGCCTTTTCTCGGATTTAAAACATTCTGTCTACCGGACATGTTTCTTTTATATTTCAGACAGTGTACTGTTTCTCTGTAACCTGCAAATACATGCTGTCACTACATATTATGTACAGTTCATGTTTATACAACCCTTTTTTGCTAAAACAAACCACCTGGAAATCCTTTTCCGTATTAAAAAATACCATGTACCAGACATGTAAACAACAAACTCCTGCTAGATGAACAATTCTCTGGAACCTGCATGAACATTCGGCAATACAGGAAAAAAACAGCTCATGTTCACAACAGATTTCTTTTGAAATTCAGCTTAGCTGAACATCACGTTAAAATACGGAACACATTATATGTAATGTGCAGAAAATTTTCGTTCAACATTTAAAATACCGGCTGGCCTGGAACGCAAATGTACATGTTTACAATATCGGTGGAGTACAGTGTATGTGTTGGTACCGTTACATACGCAGACATGCTTTCACTAAATACCACGTGCTACACATGAACTTGCATTCGCTGATCTGCTCATGTCTGCAGCCCGCAACATTTTCTTCTGAACATTGCATGTACATGCGCGTCGCACAGGTACTGATCAGTCAATGTACAGTGCACACATGTGATTTCATGGCAGGACAAGAATTATTACATTCAAAAACAGGTGTTATTTCCCGGATAAGTGCCTGTTTCTGTTCCAAACCATTTACTTTACACGTAACACCTGTAGCACATGAGCAAAACATGCGAAAACGGGCACTGTACATTGCCTGTTTTCTCAAAAGTTTTCATGAGGGATACTAAAAAACAATAACGATACAAAATATAAGACATGTTATATGAGACAAAATTACACTATAGAATCTACAAGCTCCATTTAGCAGACAGGTATTCATCCACTGAATAAAAACAGTTGTCCAATAGATACTTCTTTGTAACTGATTTATATACATTCATTGGTTCAATGTTATGAATATCTTTAGGGAGATTATTATATAATGTTGGACCTAAATATATGGGCCCGTTTGGAAACAATGCTATATGGTGATTTTGAATGTGGAGATTTTTCCCTATATCGAGTATTATGTCAGTGAAAGTTTCCTTTATTGGCAAAGAATGTATTAAGATTCTGGCGCGTGAAAATTAATAAATCTAATACATAAAGACATGCAGTGGTAATATTTGTAGTCTTATAAAAAGTTTTTTACATGGTTCGTTTACTCTTGCATTGGCTAAGGCTTAACACTCTTAACAACTTTTTTTGAATACGGAAGATAATTTACTTCTTGAATCATTTCCCCAGAAGATAATACCGTATATTAACAAAGATTGAAAGATACCAAAATAAAGGCGTCTACAGCCATTTAAATCCAAAATATTTTTAATACCTTTCAAGGCATAGAAAACATTATTAAGTTTTTGTGCTAACGACATTATGTGGGTATCTCAAGTAAGGGTGTTACTTATATGAAGACCTAAGAAATTTATTGAAGTTACATACTTTAAGTCAGATTTCATGATTGATACATTTATGTCATCAGTATGTTTGTTTCGTAAATGGTGAAAGTTCAAAGCCAGCGATTTTCCTGTATTTACTTTTAAACCGTGTAAAGTAAACCATTTTTGTAATTGATTGTTTATGTTTTTTTTCTTTTATTTCCTGTTGCAGTGTGTCATAATTTTCACTTGTATTATTTGCATATAAGGTTGACTCCACTGAGTGAATGTAGTTAGGAAGATCATTAACGTATAACAGAAAAAGGACAGGTCTCAAAACCGAGCCCTGTGGAACATCGCTTAAAACTGGGTTGGAATGTGCCAAGAAATGACTACGGGATGACGTTTCTTTATCCGTGTATGTTATTTCGTCCGATTGAGTCCGGTTTTTCAGATAAAATTTTAACCAGCCATTTACTATTCCGCGTAAGCCATAGGCTTTTATTTTCTCAGCATATTATGGGGTATTAAATCAAAAGCCTTTGACAAATCCAAAAAAAATATCTAACACTTCTTCCCGTTATCCAATGCTTCCCGTGCCTGTTCTATATAACTATACATTGCTGTAGTTGTATATTTATCTTTTGAAGTCCATGCTGCGACGTAGAAATAATGTTGTGCTTGGAAAGAAAAGCAACAATTTGATTAAGTATTGCAGATTCAAATATCTTTGAGAAAGGAGAAAGTATTGAGATTGGTATAAAATTATCTGCATTTGTTTTTGCGCCTTTCTTATGTAGAGGTTTAATTTTTGCATCTTTTAATCTGTCAGGAAATTTAGTGAGTTGAAAAGACAAATTTATTAAGTAATGTAAAGGTCTTGCTAAATGAATACTACTACTTTTACCATGGACATTGGTACTTCATCTAGACCCGTGGACCATTTATTTTTAGATCGTTTATTTTTAAAATTTCATTTTCCGACACTGGGCGGAGAAATGTTGAGTTATTTATTTTGTTAAACAATAACTGCTCTGAAAGAGTCTGACTATTTGGACTCATAGTTTTCTGAATATTCGTAAAGTGACTGTTGAAGAGATTGGCAATAATAAATTGATCGGTAGTAAGATTGCAGTTTGATTCGATTTGTATGTTTTCTCCAATTCAATTTAATTAGTTATCACAGTTTTGATATGATAACTAGCCTTTGTCCTTGTTACAAACAGATTCCTTATCATTTAAGGTGGAAACAAGTTTTTTTTTGTTTGTTTGTTTTTAAATTAACAGATGTAGAAGGAAAATCAAGAAATAAAGATAAAAGAGCTTGAATTGCAAACTGATATATTGAGATCGAAACTCGACATTGAATTCTATAAAAAGAATTACCATCTTTCCTCTGCAGGTGTGTTTGCTTATCTTTCACTAACATAATATATATTACTTAAAGAAAGAAAAACAGACACAGCAAGATTGTTTGTAGTATATGGGTCTTTCTGAGTGCGAGTGCTTTCTCCTTCCCCTTTGTTGTTCATGATGGGATAACATACTTAAAATCGTGGCTTTTAAGATTTGTTCTCTCTGGAGAGGAGGGAGGGGAGGGAATGATGCTATTGAACGGGGCGGCAAATTATCTAGAGCTGCCCCTGTTAACAATCTTGAATCGAATGGACCTATTTTCAAACATATCTATCTATGGAATCACTAGAAAATTCCTCGAAGTTGGGATATTTATATTCCGAATTTTAGATCACTTTTTAGGAATTTCATGGATGTGTACGTTTAAAAATAGTTCCACTCGATAGAGCATCCTCTATGAGTATAAACACTACAATAAAAATGTATGTAAGTGGGCACTTTACTATTGGCATAAGCGATAATTCAAAGATTCCAACTTCGAGATAATTTTTCTCGTGTCCCCATAGACGGATGTGCTTAAAATACTTTCATTGGATTCATCACCCTCAAATAAGTATAAAAAGAACAATTAAAAATTTATCCAAGCGTAGACATCTTTAACTAGTGGCATGATAATTATTTTTTTACACGATAATTTTGTTCCATGAAATCTATTACACTTCCAGAACAGTTATTGCTAACACTATTGAACTTCTTAATAAAACGTTTTTGTCGTTGAACGTTAATAGAATTAACGTTTAGTCATATTACAGAATAGCTTTATAAACAATTTGTTGGAACTAGGAAACCGAATTGTACTTTTTCTTTTATATCGAATCACCTTTGATTCTTGAATTTTTTGAGGATTTTCTATTCAGAATGCAGGAATTATTATTATTATTATTATTATTATTATTATTATTATTATTATTATTATTTATATATATATATATATATATATATACAGGGTGGTTCAGTAATGTTGGACAGCCCTGAATAAATCGAAAACCAGAAGAGACATTAGCAAGAGTTTGGTGGATACAGATACTTGTGGAAGAGGGACGTCTTTTGAGGTACCACACAATGTTACCAGGTCAACAGTGTTGCCAGCTCAGTACAAAGTTGTATTTTTTTAAATGGAACATATAGAAGTTTATGCCATCAAAAGAATTAGTACAGAATGCGAATACCAACAAGCGAAACCGCACCTGTCAGTGTTGCCAAATAAGGAAGTTATAAAGCTTCAAAGATCAAGAAATTAAAGTGTTCGTAGAGCAAAACTAGCAAAAAGGCAAGAAAAATAATACTACGGAATGAAAAGGAGTAACCGAAAGAGTAAACCAAAGAACGCACAGCATCCAGTGAGTAACAGGGTTGCCACAGCAAAGGGGGAAAAAATTGAAAATTTTGCCGTTGCTATAAGAGGAAAAGTGCCCATATGACATAATGCTGGAAACACCATAGAAAGTTCATGTAAGATTCAGGAATCCTAATAGCGTTTGTTCGAAATCAATATCTCTAACCGTTTCCGAGATACACCAAAGGTGTGCGGAGTTTGCAACACTGCATAATAATTCCCTCGCCCTCCAAACTACAGGAACGAGTAATGAAAATGATACGCCCAACAAAATGTAAGAACTACACGGGTCTAATCGTCAAATCAATTATGCAGTGTTGCAAACCCCGCACACCTTTGGTGTATCTCGAAAACGGTTAGAGATATCGCTTTCGAACAAACGCTATTAGGATTCCTGAATCTTACATAGACTTTCTATGGTGTTTCCAGCATTATGTCATATGGGCACTTTTCCTCCTATAGCAACGGCAAAATTTTCAATTTTTTCCCCCTTTACTGTGGCAACCCTGTTACTCACTGGATGCTGTGCGTTCTTTGGTTTACTCTTTCGGTTACTCCTTTTCATTCCGTAGTATTATTTTTCTTGCCTTTTTGCTAGTTTTGCTCTACGGACACTTTAATTTCTTGATCTTTGAAGCTTTATAACTTCCTTATTTGGCAACACTGACTGGTGCGGTTTCGCTTGTTGGTATTCGCATTCTGTGCTAATTCTTTTGATGGCATAAACTTCTATATGTTCCATTTAAAAAAATACAACTTTGTACTGAGCTGGCAACACTGTTGACCTGGTAACATTGTGTGGTACCTCACAAGACGTCCCCCTTCCACAAGTATATGGATCCACCACACTCTTGCTAATATCTCTTCTGGTTTCCGATTTATTCAGGGCTGTCCAACATTACTGAACCACCCTGTATATATATATATATATATAGGAAAAAAGGCCATTAATATAATTATAGTATTTGAATAAAACTATTAAAAGTTATTTCCATTTGCGACATATTGCCATGTATGAAGTAGGTTTTTAGTACACTTTGAGAATAACTCTGCATATTAAGATTTATTTTCCTCAAACTTGGTTCTCATCAGGAAAATTTTTTCTTCATTAAAGCGTTTTGCATTGGTGAAAAATGATGATAGGATGCTGAAAGGTCATTGCCAAGTAGGGTAGACAAAACCACCCAAACTTGTATTTTCGTGTGTAATTCTTCCTATGTACAGGGTGGCCCAAAAGTAGGATTCACCCGTGTATTGATCAAGTATAACATTCTAGTTTATGGATTTATTTGCTTCGGCTCTTCTGAGCTTAAAATATAAGTAAAAACATATTATAAACAAATAATAAAGAAACTAAGTCTATCTGATTGATAACAATAAGAAATGGTATAAAATGCAATGAACTGATCAGTACGGTGCTGTATACCTACTTTTGGGCCACCCTGTACTTTTGTGTTATGAAAAATCGCAATATTTTTTCGTATTAAGTGCAAAGCATGTTTTAATCGAACTTTGATAGGCACACCGTAGCTGCTGGATGTGTGCAAGTTTTGTTTATTATTATTATTATTATTATTATTATTATTATTATTATTATTATTATTATTATTATTATTATTTAATAACTCAAAATGAAGAGGGGGATCGGTAGATCAATCATAGAATGGTCTTATCTTAGGGTTGCCAGATTTTTTAAAAAGAGTAAGGGAAGATTTTTACGATTTTTAGGGAAAAATAAAGGAAGGTACTTACGTGATATTCCGAATTTATACATACTATATAACGTACACTGATACGGTTTCACAGAGTAAGGTAGATAATCTTATATGGAAAAAAGGTCAGTTTCATTAAAAGTAATTGCAACATATAAAATACAAAAACGAAGGCTATTACAATTTCCGGTGGAAGCTTATGTGGTTCGGATCCTACGTTAAGCTGTAAGTCTTCGTCCTATTGTGTCCTCGGTGCTGAAAGGGATGTTAAACTCAAGTCCAACTGACCAGGTATATTACACAAATTTCGTTGCCTTTTAGTACAGTTATATTACGTCGTACACAACTTAAAATTACATGATTGGGTTACGTTATTAACAATGTGTGAGAAATCAATTCCTCTAATTATCGTGCCAACTTATAAAAACTTTTTAAAAGTGTCCAGGACTGCCCTTTCTTTTATTAAAAATACGGAAGAAATCATTTTACGGTGAAAATAAAAACGTATAATGTAAAACGTGCCGGAGAAACGTCAAACGTACGAGGAAAACGTAAGATATATGAATACTGTCACCTCTGATGCGAGGGGTACTTATTTTAAACCATCAGGGCTGTTGTGGACCATAACGGGCCATGTTTTTTGAATTCAGTGTATTCTTCCGTTTCCTCCCACATTCTGATTTCGTCAATTCTTTTGTGCAGAACGTTGATCTATTTATATCCGATCGATTTGGCTGCTGCCACTCTGGGATTTGATTCCCGGTGGGAGAACCTTGAAATTTGAATGCGTTACGATGATTCGTATTTGTCCTTAAACTGTAGGTCTGCGTTTCATATAGCTTTGGTGCTGAAAAGGGATGTTCAGTGCTAGGGGAGCACGGTGGCTCAGTGGTAGAGTGCATACCTCCGGTACGTTGGGTTTCTGGTTTAATTCCCGGCCAAATAAGTTTGTGGTGGACAACATCGTGTCCGTCTGTTTTCTCGGAGATTCCTACAACTCTCGTCCCCTCCTACATTCTCATTTCACCACCAATTCTTCCATCATCATTCACTTGCCTCAATCACCCGTCTCCCTTAGCCAAACGGTCGTAATCGTGGGACGTTAAACTGAAAGATTTCATTTCATTTCATTTCATCCCACGCCAACCAACTGATAGATTACTTTATTGGCTTGCGCTGTTTGCGGACTGTATTACCGTGGAGACGATTAGGTTAATTAGAAGAGTTAATACCTCAGTTGTTTGTTTTCAAAGTATAATGATGAAAGATGTAACAAGAGCTCTCTTTCTCTATAATATAGAGTATCTAACTTCTTGGGTCAAATTTATACAGATAGTATGGGGCTATTATAAGTAATTTGAGTTGGGAAACCTAAAGTCGGAAACGCCTGTTTGCAAGCACCACACCATCTTGACCAAGAAAGAAGATGCAGAATTATTGTATTAATCGTGTCGATGTAACCTGCTTTATGTATTACGCAACATTACTGAAATTAATCGTTACATTATCGAAATTATTTATTACAGATTCATTACTTCTGATTGCTTAATTTTTCATAAGAGAAACAATCTATTTTCAACGTTTGCTAGCGGTAGCAGTCAAAACAGTATACGATCGAAGTGTATTTACGTAGTCACAATTGTTTAATATAGTAAGTGCCTTTCTGGCGATTGCAGATGGACTCAAACTTATAGACATACATTCAATGTTCAGTTCAACAGGTTGTAGTGCCTGAAAAGCTGAACGAATATACAGACAAATGTTTCCGTACAGACGTCATTCAAATTAAGACATTTCTCGTCGTAGATAGGAATTTTGAGTCTTTCAAGTCAACAAGAGATGGCAAATGTGCTAGATAGCGAACTGTTTCCACATCCGAGTTTGTGGAGGTGGTGTTGGATCGTGTGGAAGAATCTCATCAAGAAGCGTCCGTCAAGCTGCCCTCAATATGCGCTTTGAACGATAATGTGTGGTGCGTACTAAGAGACTAGCATTTACACCCCTATTACACACAACTGTGTAAGAAAGGAACCAAATAATTACGCACCCACAATGGGTTTCTCTCAATAGTTCTTCCATCAGTGTGATGTACCAAACTTTCTACAATGTGTTTTGATCATGGATGAAGCTCCTTTTACTCGTGATGGGATTTTCAATATCCTTAATTGGAGAATGACAATACAAATCCCAGTTGCATGTCTCATCATCAGCAGTGATTCTGTATCAACTTGTGATCTGGAATTGTACAGGATCAACGAATAAGACCTTATGTCTTGCCGTCGCGCTTGAATTGACAACAGCGCAGGCAATTTGTGAAGGAAATCTGTGAAATGTAGGAATTGTGACAGAGAAGCTGTGAAATCGAAAAGAGAAGGTTAAATACTTGCGTTTACATCGTGTGGAATCATTCCCCTTTAGCGTAAAGGACACAACATTAACGGAAGGATTGTGTTGTTATACAGTATTTTTTATTTTTAAACTTGTGCATATAAGCCAGTTTCACTACATTTTGATTTGATCCATCTTTAAGCAAATAGTACGTGGTACCATTAATACATCTATGCTGGTTGACAATAGAATATTTCTATAAATTCTCTGCAGAACAGTTTAATTATACGGAAGTCCGTATACTGGCGTACGAATAAAATTTTGGATACTCTAAGAATTTGGATGTGTGTGGAGAACTACTTTAGTCTTGTCTTTCGTACTTTTAGTGTAAGATTAAATTCTTATTATATTTGAGTGTTTGCTTTTAAATTCATACAGATTTTTGTTTTTTAAAAAGTATTCGAAATATGAAAGAATGTTGTCATTGTACTGAGAACAGTAAAATAAGAGAAAAGCAAAGTACATAAATTCCATTAGAAACATTACTAGATGGGTAAAGTCAGATGTAGGGGAAGAGAGAGACTATTGTATAGAAATGTAATCATGGAATTTCTATGGAAAGTTACAGAAAATGAAGGGATTGTTTTTAAATCAAAATATGAACCCTGTATAATATAATCAGGAGGTTTGGAATTTGTATCGTGGTGTTCACATTTCCTGTAGAAACTTTATACTTGCCCAAAGAATTAGATTTCTGGGCTTTTGGCCTCTGTAGCCATTTTATCTCGTCACATATGAGAGATGACGTCCCTCGGCGATTACAGTGCCCGGGGAAATGGGGAAGGAAGAAAGTGGTCTGGTACCGTTATGTTAGAGATCATCCCGGCATTCTCCTGGTGTAAATGAGGAAAACCCAAGAAAAACCTCGCTCAGGATGGCTGTCCTGAAAAAGCTTCTTCGACCAAGTGTCACTACCGGGAATGCACTTGCACTAATCACTTTCCTTGTTTAGTGCTGGATTGGTTGACACTATATGTTGATAATAAGCAGATTAAATATATACTTGTTGATTGGTTTAGAATGTCCCTTTCATTAATTTTAGCACTACTTCTAGTTTTATGTAAATTAGTTCATATTTGTGTAGGTAAATGTTAATAAAACTTTTCTTTTTTAAAAAGAAGACTTCAAGAAAAAAGGTTAGTTTGCAAATGTTAGTGATTTTAACGTGTATTTGTATGGTTTTTATATTTCAGGCCTTGTTAGTCGAGTTTTCCCACCTGAAAAGGTTGTTGACGAAGCAGTTCGACTGGCAGAGAAAATTTCATCTCATTCTAAAGTAATTGTTGCACTTTGTAAAGAGTCCGTTAATAAAGGTACGACTACTCTAATTACATTATTAATATTTTGTCTAATATTTAACACTAAGAAGAATTTAGTAATTAATTATTAATATAAATTTCGCTTATATTGCTAGTAGAATGATTTTGTGCCACCTTTAAATGTGAGGGATGTTTGGCTTCAGTTAATTGTAGAAGTAACAAAAATGCCTTGAAGCACATAGTAGTGTGAATATAAGTAAAGTTTGAAATGACCAAATGATAAACAAGCTGAATCTATCAGTTAGGCATTATAAGGATTTACTTTTTACTAAAGTGCATTTTATTTCTTTTGATTCGAGTTATGAGAAATGTGTAGTTTTATGGTAAGTACATTTCGTCTACTGTTTCAGATAAGAATATTAACTCGTATTTAGATGTACCTATTATAATGTCGGCGTAGTATGCTTTTTTAAATTTTTATTTATTTTTTTTATTTCCCATAAAGTGTAAAATTACATAGAGGTGTCAGGAAAGTAATCTAAATTAAATATTTACACAGTACAATGAAGCAGTACAATTAATTCTGGAAAATACTGTCAGAATTCTTAAATATAGCCTAATACATGCAAATAAGTAAAATTAATGATAAATTACTTAATCCTACAAATCGAAGGCGAAAACCAAATCAATTTACTTCCATTTGCATCTTGTCGAAATAATCTCCCATTCATATACATTGGAATTAGATCATACAATGCTTCTCAAATCCATAGAAAAGCCAGTATAATTTTACTTTAGTTTAGAGAACAGTCAGTAAATCCAATATAAATGGGTGATATCAATAAAAATAAGTAACTACTCCTGAGCAGTCCTGCTCGAGAATCGGAGTAACTACACCTAGAGTAATCTTCCACCCTCAATTTCATATCAATAAAACAAGCCAGTACTCAGGTCTAGACTGCTCCAGATTTATGAACGTTCACTCGCGTTTCCTCTGCGCGTAGCAGTGAGTCGTATCAATAAAAGAAGTGATTACTCATTTCTCCCATCCGTCGCGCGGTCATTTCGTTGTTTTTAACCTATGACGTAGTATCCCAAACGCCATGGAACGGGCAAGTAGCAACGACAGTTTCAATCAAAGTGAATTGTGAATATTATAAAAGAGTTTCCAGTGGTACTTTCAAAGTCGCAGTAACCAGAAAGTAAACGAAGGAAAGCCGAAGCTTTGAAGGCAATTACAGTGAAATGCAACGAAATATCAAATGCATCTACGACTGAGACACAAATCCAAAAGAGAATCTTTAATATTCGAGCGAATCTTTAATTTTTCACGTACGATCCTGGAAAATCCAAACACCAGTCAGTGCATTGGAGGAGCCCCACCACAAAATGCTCAAATGAGCAAATCTAAATTCAAAGCTTTTTTGGCATCCATGGCATCCATGGGACTATGTACGTTAATTGAGTACCTGAGGGTGAAACTATAACCCAACATTATTTCGTTAATGTGGTGACAATTTTTCGTGAGTGAGTAAGAAGAGGACGATCTGATTTGTGAACAAAGAAGTCATGGATTCTGCATCAAGACAATGCACTTCTCACAGAGCACTATCAGTGAGAACATTTTTGACCAAAGATGGGATTCCTGTCACATCATCCGCCGGATCTTGCTCCGTACGACTTTTTTTTTCCTTCCTCGAGGTGAAGTCAGCACGGAAAAGAACCATATTTTAGACAGTAGAAGCTGTGAATAAAAGCGACGGATGTCATGGACATGCTTTCCAAAAACGACTGGCAAGTTTTTTCTCTCTTTCTTTCCTAGCGATACTTCGTGTACTCTAAATGTACACAAACGGAATGAAAGTTTATTCAATTTTATTAATCAAAATTTTTGATAAATAAAATCGTATGGTTATTTGTACTTCACATTTTTGTTATATAAACAAAACTTCCTTACTCACTTAAGTATCCACAGGTAACCATTACGCTCTTTATCTCAAACTTTTCAAGTGAGCTCCTCCCTGGCTAAGCGGTTAGCGTACGCGCCTTTGGCGTGGGAGATCTGGGTTCGATTCCCAGCGGGAGCTCATGTGGTTCGGATTCCACGTTAATCAGTAGGTCCCGTCTCATATAACCTCGCTGCTGAAAGGACGTTAAACTCAAAATCAACTCAACAGCTGAAACTTTTCAATGACTTTGTCATCTTCAATAAAACATTTTGTAATAAAACAATGTTGCTAGAAGAATTCCAGTATCGTTGAATTTCGTTCCATGTATAAGCAAATTAAAATTAAAGTGCCCATTTTCCAGTATGTGTGTGGTTCCTTACTATGGAAATAACTTCTGTAGCATAATTGTAGGTATCCTTCGTTCTACATTTACGCTATTGGGTTGAAGCTCGCTGAAAGAACGGCCAACATATTATATATCTACTCTCAACTATTCAACGCTTATCAGAATACTCAATCTAGAATAATGAATACTCGATTTTCACTCACACTGTTATTTCTTCTGATCAGAAATAAATAAATAAATAAAATAAAAATAAAATTGCTTTAGTTCCAGTGTCTAAGAACTGTGTAATAAATTGACTTTAAAATAACGCACTAAATACATATTTCGTGTTGTTGGTGCTTATATGAGTATAAAAGCTTTGTTTTCATTAAATAACGTATGAATCATTAATACAATTAGTAATTTCACGTTTTGTTCTCAAATTAGCATAGCCAATGAGCTGCTATGATTTATCCTGGTTAGGAATTGAGATTACTTATTGTTAAAACTATATAAACAGTAATAAGTGAAGCGTGCTTTTACCATTCGATATGTATAGAATAAAAAAATATTGTGTACGCCGCGTATTTATTTATTTTTTCGGTTTTCATGAAACGTGACATTGAGTCTCATGTATCATCTGTACTCTTTGGGATTTTACAAACAGTTGAAATTAGATGCGAATTCACCGTTAACTTATATATGCTTTACTTGCTTGTGTTGCACACGGCAGCAATAATAACAACTCCAGAATGGAATTAATAATTCTATATGAAATCTTTACTTAACCTAGGTATATATTTACTCTAAGCCCTTTCCTCCGAAAGTTGAATTTCTGACAATGCTATTGGTATTGTGTTATATTTTATTGTATTACTACAGTATCCCATATCAGTATTCTATTATATAATTTATTATGTAATGTTGATATGTTTTAGGCCCTTCGTGCCTCAGTGATGGTATGTAGTAGAATCAGAGATATCAATGTTTTCTGCTATAACTAAGATCTGATTTAGTGTTCTGAATCATCATGTTTTAAGTTCCAGTCACTGTTATATAAAGCTTAGTTGTTAAATAGTTAGTATTGTTATATCGCCTTCTTTTAATTTCAGCTTACGAAATGACTTTACAAGAAGGGTTGCATTTTGAGAAACGCATATTCTGTTCCACGTTTGCAACGGTGAGTGTTATTGTTGTGCTTTTATATCGATTTATAATTGCTTCCTTATGGTTCTAATTTTTAGTGCATAAAGGTCTGGTTTATAAAGATTTAAAAGCGTTTCTGTTAAATGCATAATATGTATAGTTTTAATGTGAGTAGGGACAGATATTTCCCTCATAAAAAATGGGCTATGGGCAAAATTAATTTAAAGAAAGTAGTTGTTAACATCCGGAATTTAGAAATTGTGCTTCCGTGAATCGTTTCCGCCTTTGATATACTCAGTTTAAGAGATGTATTGCCACAGTTATAAAAACTGTCATCTGAAATTAGGTTAGGTCAACTCAGATTTACTTTTACTTGAGCTGTGCTTAGCTGACGCTCACTAACGGAAGAATTGCAAATATACTTACTTCATGTCTGAAAATTCAGTAGTTATAATATGCAATAAAATTTAAATCTCCACTATTTGCAAATTACTATCTTGTACTGAGTTTACAAAACGCCTTTTTTCCCCTCACTGACTAAAGTTAGGCAATGTTCAACATGCCAGAACAGTTGTTTATGAAAATATGTACACTGTTATATACTTCATATTATTAAGAAACCGTTTATTTTTTTCCTGTTAACGGAAAGGGAGTGAACAACATGGATGCATTAATTTTCTGTTTTCGTAGTGCAAGTTGTTTGATATGTTAAGCAGGTCGTTCATTCTTGATATTCCAGACGTTCTGTTCCTGATCTTCCACATTGGATTCTCTTTTCAGCCCTTCCTTCTAGGACTGTGTTAGTCTGTTCAGAGTGACGAATTAAAGTATCAGTCGTGCTGTTCCTTCTTTTTTTGTTCATAGCCAGGATGTATCGATTTTCGTTTGCTTCTTTTAATAAACCTCTGTTAATTTTTCCTGTTCATGATACGCGCGGCATTGTCTTCAAGCATCAGATTTCGAATTCCCCTGTTTCATTGTTTCTTGTTTTTCGAAGTTTTCTTGTGTTTGATCCATGTGGATCATAAAAATTTCTTAATAAACCTTTCCATTATTGCATTGATGCGTTCTTCGATGTAAGTAGTTCTTATTTTTTGTACATTGGTGTTTCGACTGTACTATCTTAATTCCTACTCCTTTCAGCATATTCCATCCAAAATTTGTTATATTGAAACATTTTAATACATACACCGTGTTGAATACGAACATCACATTCACTTGCACGAAACTGAAAATTTCGCACGTAAGGGATATCGGAATTTAAATATAATTACATGTTCTTTGAAAACCTTTAAATATAAAAGGCACGAAACTGGTTATATGGGCTATCTGTTACACTGAATATAAATATCACGTTCATCTGCATGTAGTTAGGAAATTCCACCATGATGGAATGGGAGGAATAGAAAATTTGATATTTGTGTGTTTTCTTTTATTAGTTGCACAGAAAGTTATAAAAGTTGCTAAAAGCGTTCCTGATGCACAAAATACGGATGTCTCACTCACTTGCATGAATTTGTTAAATTATATCCGGAAGAGACAGTTAACAAATTTAATGTGGTGAACGCAGGGAGAGGAAAGGAAGCTTTTTGTAAGCCTATGTAGATGGAAAATTTCACCACGGGATGGGAGAAGCAGATCA
Organism: Thermobia domestica; assembly: GCF_964235325.1. Taxonomy (NCBI): domain Eukaryota; kingdom Metazoa; phylum Arthropoda; class Insecta; order Zygentoma; family Lepismatidae; genus Thermobia; species Thermobia domestica. The sequence continues at coordinate 183,246,400 of NC_137464.1, read as the reverse complement.
TTACACATAAAGGCACGGAATTTGGTATAAGGAGCCTTTGATGCACAAATACGAATATCATTCACTTGAATGAATTTCTTAAGTTACACTTCAAAGGGGTAGTTAACAGCTTCAATAAATGTGTCTGTTCAATTACTGTCTCAAATCAACAGCTAGCTGTACTTTCTGGTATATTTTCGCAAAGTGACCTACCACCCAACATTGAAAGTGTGTTTTTATCAGAATGGACATGCGTCTTATTTATAGCCCAAAAAATGGACGACCGGCGAATATTTTACGTCATTTCGTTACCAAACTAATTCTTCCTGAAATTCGTGGAATCATGAAATTGTATTAACTGCAGTTATGCAAACTAAACATAATTGCTTAAAACTTTCGACAAACTTCTTTTCGATATTTTATCTGCTGTGATACTGGCCCGAAATACATTCGTAGACACACTCGTGTTTATCACTCGAAATGTACGAGGGTTGGAAAGAAAGTTAAGACAACCACCAATAGAGCACAAACCCTTTCTTGTAAAACGTACAAACGTTACGTGCCTTCAGTGTAATACCCAGCCATATTTATGACGTACTGTGATCTGCTGCAAGGTACTAAACATCACTATCAGTCACTCCGATTGGAGTTTATGTGGATCGGATCCCACGTCAAGTTGTAGGTCCACGTCTTTATATAGCCTCGCTACGGAAACGGACGCTAAACTGAAAATCACATCACACCACTAGCAGTCACGCTTTTATTTTTCCTATCGTATGCGGAATGGAGTCTGGGGAAGAGCATTGTCCTCTAAAGGTTGTTCAATTGGGGGAAGAGATCAGTCACAGATGCTTTTATCTGAGGAAAATGGAGGATGTTCAAGGACCTTCATCCCAATCCTTGGATTTAAATCGCCCACAAGAACAACCTTGTCATACAGCGTAAGTGGTGAATTTGCCTGAAACTGTCGCAGTTTCCTCTGCAAAGCGGAACGAAGATGATGATGTAAGAACCGGTGGTAGTACTCGGCTTTCATTGTCTGCCCTGCAGGAATGGTATGATGGAGTATGACACTCGCCACACCATACTCCACTATCTGCTTCACTTTCAGATTCAAAAGTTAAGAATCAAATTCATTGGTGGAAGCAATATTCAAACCTGAAATGATAGAAATCAATGATTTCCGGTTTGTACGTTGATCATTATTTCATCTACTAGAACCAGGAAGTGATAGACATTCCGTACAATTTCTGGTTTCAATATGATCTACATGGAACAAAAATGATAGACGATAGTGAGTTTTTGGAATCGATTTAGCGTTCTAAGAATAAGTACCATCTAACCCTCTATTCAAAGTAGAAGTGGCAGAAATCAACCACTATCGGTTTTAGCGGTGATCGCTATAGAATAAAGGCGGTAATAGATTAAGTGAAGCTGTTTTCTGTAATCAATGAAACGTCTTAAGAATATATTCAATTTTCACTCTTAATCTCTTTAGTAAAGTCATAAGTGGTAGAAATCTACCACTTGCGGTTTCAATATTGAGAAACATCACATCATACAAACCAAAAACCTTCAGTGGTGTACATGTCACATTGCTACTTGTTTAAAATAATATGTTTCTCTTATATTTTTCACAAGTCTTCCACAGCTTTTATAGCAATGGAACACATTTAATCACATGTAATCACATAATATACCTAGGTATATATATACAAGGTGTCTCAAAAGTCCCCTGACATAGGGTAACTGTTATTATCAGAGTTAAAACAAAATGTAAGGGGGAAAACCGTCTCCAAGTATGATGTTTTCAATCTAAAATAAAAGTTTTTTTTTTTTTTTTTTTAATCGGACGAGCCATTTGGGCTGTACACTCTTTATGCGCCCAATGTTAAATGAAAATGCAACGTTGCAATTTACCTGAATCCACAACATAAAGCGAATGGTGGCATGTTTGAAATGTCGGTTGGCCATCGACACGTTAGCATAAAAGACAGTCACTTCATTCACTTATGTTGTTGTTGGTTACGTTGCATTTTCATTTAACATTGGGCGCATAAAGATTGTACAGCCCAAATGGCTCGTCCGATTTAAAAAAAAAATTCTTTCACTTTAGATTGAAAACATCATATTTGGAGACGGTTTTTCCTCTTACATTTTGTTGTAGCTCGGATGATAGTGAATTAATGTAATATACCTAAGACGAAAGTTATCGTAAGATATGTATGTTTGAGAAATATTGTTATGTGGTTAATGAAAACATATTTACACATGAAATTACAGTGATATGCATAAATGTTTTCGTTATTATAGAATGACCGGAAAGAGGGTATGACTGCTTTCATCGAAAAGAGGCCTCCAAAATTCACAGACAGCTAAGAGGACTTGTGATTAAGTTTCCAGGTAAATTATTATTTTTCGTATACTTAAATAACAATTTTAACCCTTTCACTGCGTATGTCAACTTTTGTCGGAAAAAACTAACCTTGCAAATGTTAACTATAGTCACTGTTTTATTTATTTATTTATTTATTTATTTATTTATTTGTCCGTATTTTGGGCTTGTCGAGAGCGAGAGTAGTCTCTAAAGGTGTTCCGTTCGATTTTTTGCATTGTATTGTTTTTGATAAAGAATAGAATGCAAAAAATCGCAAGGAAAACATTTGGCGGCTACTCTCGACAAACCCAAGATATGGAAAAAAAAAATTTAAACAGTGACATTTAAACAGTCAACATTCGCAGGTTAGGGAAATTTTCTTTCCGTTCGTAATAAACAGTTCATTTAAAATGAACTAAGGTGCAGTTTTGTTTGTTTGTTTGTATAAAATGAAGAAATAAAACTAAGACTATAAACATTGAGCGTTCTTCCTAAGGTCGAAGTTTTAATGTGAAACAGTGTTTGTGAACGCACACAATGCCTTTTGTCTTACCAGAAAGGGTAGGTAAAATTAAGGTGACGAAATAAAACGTTCTGAATATTATTTGTTAGAGCTCTTTATAGCCTACTTAGAACTACTTTTAGCGTTACCCAGTTCGATTCCATTCGATTTTCTGGCTTCGGTGCGAGCGGTCCCGGGTTCGATTGCCGGTGGGGCACTCGGTCGGAAAAGTGTAAAACTTTTTTAGGCCAGCCACCCTGAATGAGGTTTTCCTGGGTTTTCCTCATTCACACCAGGCAAGTAACCTAACTTATAGGACCCAGGCCGCTTCCTTCCTTCCCCCATTCTATCTTCCTTCCCTTTCCCAGGATTGTGTGCTCGCCGAGGGACGTCATCCCTCAAAACGTGAAGGGCTAAATGGCCTTAGATGCCGAAAGTCCAGAAATCTAAAATCCAAAATCATCCTCGATTTTCTGGCTTTCTTCGTTTTCTATATTTTTGTTCCAAACTAAAGTATTTTTAGCTACACCAACACTATCGGACAATATGTTACGAAAAATGTACTATTGTTTGGTTTACAAACCAACCAAAAGTGGTTCGAAATAAATTAATACGGGGGTGGGTCAAGAAGTTAAAGCAATTCATGTACTAGAAAGTGTAATAGGTAACACTGGAAAAATATACAAAGTAAAGTCTCATATTAAGCTTACTTTTCAATAGCCACCAAGTCATTCAACACATTTTCCCATTCTGGCACAAGTTTCAAAATACCATTTTCATGAATGTCCGTCCTTTTTTTTTTTTGAAGTACAGCCATCTGTGTACAACTGATTTGATTTCGTGATTTAAACGAATGCCACCCAAGAATTCCTTTATCTGGTCAAAAATATGGTAGTTTGAATGTGTCAGATGATCAAGACTGTATAACTCGTGCTCCAGCTTCTACCACCCAAACCTCTTGCGTTCCATAAGAACGGACGCAGCAACATGGGGGAGTGCAAATCCATGAAGAGTTTGACATTTCGAGCATTAATGGTGAGGCGTCTATCATTAAGCGAACGATACAACTTGGCAAATGTTGTTTCATATGACGGAGCATTCACAGTGGTTCTGATTGTTAGAAAATTCATTCGTAGAACCCTTCGCATATCCCAGAATATTGTCATTAGCACCTTTTTCGCAGATGGAGTCACCTTGAATTTCTTCTTTGGTAGGGAATTAAGATTCCGTTTCCAGTATGATTCCATTTCATGGATGTCACAAGCACACCATTTCCCTTTAAATTTCACTCGGATTTTGTTCTTTTGCTGACAAACAAATGGACTATACATCTCTACTCTTCACACGTAGACAACTGTGACTCACGTGGCTTCTTTGCTAAGTAATTCCAGCTTTTGCCGCTCGTCGTACACCTAATAGAACAACTATCGACAACATTGTAAACTTCAAAGAACTCTTTCAATTTTCAAGTACTTTGAAGTTCGCACTGTAGTCGGCAGTTGTTAGTGTGCGTGTATGAGGAAGACTGTATGGACACCAAGGATCCCAATGACACTATCACGCGTACACCATTCACCCAAAGAGCAGACATCTTGTGCGCATGATTGTTGTAGATCGTACGGCTACATCACGAATACTCGCGCAAGACTTCGAAAATGTAAAGAAACAAATACCTGTATACGATTCAATATCGTCTGGAATGTTGTAGTATTATTTCACAGCTCTCCTTAATTACACTTTATAGGCGTTTGAAGTAGTGTCGGGAACGTTGCACATGACAAATTTAGCTTCTGGTCACAGAATCCTTGGTCACATGCATATCTGGCGGTACCGCTGCGACAGTGAAGAATGCTTGAATTCTTTATGGCCACACCGATTACGTCAATAATTAATCATTTAGCTTACTAATAATTTGGCTACAATGATAACTAATCATTAACACTACTATAAACAACAGTTGTTAGAAAAGTTTCAGTACTGAGTTCGAAAGCAATAATTTATTCAACTTAACAAATTAACGGTCCTAGGTCTTATCAAAGCAGTCTCATTGTCTGTCGGTGCACAGCTGCCACCGTTTCTGGAAAACATGAAAGGAATCACAGAAAATTCCATCTGAGATGCTTCATAGCGTATCTATCACAGCTATTTCGATTGCTGCAATATTTTCATTGCGGTTTGAAATGAAATGAAATCTTTGAGTTTAACGACTCACGATTGTGCCCGTCAGGCTAAAGGAGACTATGATTAAAACAAGTGAATGATGGAAGAATTAGTAGAATGAAAAGTGGGAGGAAACGAGAGTACCCGAAAAAACCCACGGACACAATGTTCATTGCGGTTTGTTGGAGGTTCATACTGGTAGCGCCAACTCTCATACTATCAGCTCCAGCGATAATTTTAAGACAAATGTTGAATTAGTTGTGGGTTTTGCAACAGTGCAGAAACAATTGTTCGTCTTGTTTCTTTCTTTATTCTGTCAGTATGTAAGAGACGATTCTTTGCATTTGGTGACGTACATCTCTATTCAATTTCAGCTCTTCTGATATACACACGACGGTCTTCCTACAGTGTGATGTCGACGGGTAAGTCTGGGATCGTCTTGCACAGAATCTCTGCTCTCCCGAAAAATTTGTGCCATTCAGAAACATTACATCTTAATTCCACGTCACTATATGCTGGTTGTATCATATACTCATTCACTAAAAGCGCCAACAATTTGGTTCAAATATGTCTCTTCAGCGAATGCGGCAGCCATATTAACAGTTTCTACCTTTGATCCTGATAAAATTCTGGCATATCGAAAATTCATATTATTCTCCACCTTCACGTGATCTTTTGCCTATTGAACACTTTTCCTCCATGATCGCACACCAGATTCACCCGCGCCTGCGGTAGATGAACTTCGGCTACGTGTGGAAACTTAGGAGGACGTCCAGTGTTCATTCCTATCTGCTTTGCCGTGCTATAACAGAAATTGACATACTTCGTGGTTCCACGTGATACTGAGCAGTCTCATTGTTAGACTCCCAAGACAGCCACAAATTATACAGATTAGTAGAATTATTCATCGCCAACGATTAGGAGAAAACTATCAAGTTTAGATTAAGTTTTGTAGTACTATGTGGAGAGCGTGTGAAGCATTCAAGAAAGCATTATTTAAGTCGTTAGTCAATTTATTTCGAAATTATTGACAAAAGAAATATAGCGATGAGAAAGCACTTATGTTTTCGTGTTACCATAAGCTGTGTGGGTACCAATTTATCATTGGTAGCTCTTCTCTTTCCTATCGTTGCAGTGTTAATGACAAGCTGTGAGTATAATACAGAGGTAAATTTAGAACTTGTTTCTCTTGAATTTGAGTGTATAACACATATAGTATAAAAATATCTATATTGAGTGTATAGTATTTTTCTTTTCACTATGAAAAATATGTAATATGTCTGCATTCATTTCAAATGTACATGTTCTGAAAAGTTGTTACTAGGGCTAACATTAATAAAAAGGATCTAATACTTACGGCCTTCTGTTTTGCAGTTGCAATATTAGATTTTTCAGGGTAAAGACTGTTAAATTTTACATGCACTTCTTAACTTAAGTAAAAATAAAATCTGACTAAAAGAAATACTTATTATTAATAATTGTATTGTGTGTTTGTGTATATTGAAGATAATGTTATATTACCGAAACTGTAAGACAGACTGGTGAAGTCAATAAAGAGGGTCACGCGAAACCAAAAGCTAATTAACTTTCTGCAGTAAGGAAAACTACATACCATTTATCGTAGGCAATCAACAATACTATGACGTTGTTCGGATTGCATAAAAGCTAGGGAATATCATGGCCTTTATAGAATACAGTACGTTAAAATCACCATTACCCGTGAAAAAGTTAATGAATTAACTCCTATAACAACACTATCCATGGCTTTGGATTGGATATTGTAACAAAAGAAACACTGACCAAAGCTTCAACACACGCTGTATTTTAAACTATGATGTCTTACGGTTTCGAATATCTAATATATCCTCCATCAGACACTATAGAACATAAATGAAGATACATACATACATACACACACACACACACACACACACACACGCATATATATATATATATATATATTGGCTGAAGCCCTGAGCCAATCTTGTAGGTCTCCGTGTCCATTTTCCAACCAATCACGTTCCGCCGTTTTCGGTCCTTATAATGGCCTTTTTCAATTTCATCTTGTCTACACTATCCAAAATTCTCTGCCATAATTCATGAATAGGTAAGCCCCTTGTCCAGTTCATAAGCTTATCTTTTCCTACTTTTATCCAATCTGCTTCTTTCTACTTTCTTATTATCATTCTCTTCTCTATCTCCAATACTTCCGTCTTATCCCAGTTAATTCCATGATTAGTCTCTTTAACATGTTTGTATATCTCATTAGTATCTTTCTTCCTCCTCACATCATCCTTATGTTGTTTTATCCTTTATTTCATTCTCTTTCCCGTCTCTCCTACATATGACATATCGCAATCCCCACACATACCCTGTAGATGATTCCTTCTTCCCCCATTAAGAACTCGGCCGAGATAATCGCTCTAGCGAGTGGAAAACAGAATCCAGAAATTTGCTTGCATTCAGGAGTTGTTGTCTGAAGTAACATACGGACGGATGTGCTAATAGTACAATCTTATTAGTCCCATTGCGTGGTCTTAGTAATTGTTTGTTTTGAACAGTCTTCTATTTTTAGCAACATTCTAATGCATTTCATTTTTTAATTTACTCGCTAATTCATTTTATTTGCTTATATATGATAATTCTTATCTTTTCAGATGAATTAATATTCCAAATGGACTGTGCTCGTTTTGGAGAAGGTGCTGCCTAAGAATATTACATTCATTATTGCAGTGTTGTCCGCGTATTGTTTATGATTATTTTTGGATATTTGTACTTTTTTGTAATCGTACTTTGTAACATATTCTGAGGGATAATGTAAATAAAATTAACTTTTTCTATAACCAGTAGTTAAGATATATATATATATATTCTCTAATCCTTGATACTTTGTAGTCAGCAACAAAATATCTGTCTTTGAAAATTTTAACTTTAAACGTTGGTATACATTTTGGTAAAGTAACAAGTAACTCTACTTGTCACCTTTTTATTAGAGTATCTCAGGAAAATTGCTAAAGACATGATGTATGAAATACTCTCCTCATCCATCCCGTAGAGTAAAAATGATGGAGTAAATTTGTAGTTCGTTAATAATCTTCCTTTTTCATCCTACTCTATGGATAAAGAAAGGTCCTTGATATTTACTTGTGCGTAAGATCACATAAGTAAATTTTAGTTCAAGAACATCAATTGAGTGTTTCTATTTGTCATATTATGTAGAAGCACATATCTTGGAAGAGAAGGAAAGCGTATTATTGGACTTTCCGACCACTTTTACTCTAGAGGATAGACAAGGAGTGTATTTCACATATATCCTGTATGTAGCAACAAGTTTTCTTTACACGCGCTGAGCAGAGCCTCGAAACCGTTCACAGATTTCGTGCTTTTGAAGATTTTAACATGTAAGAATTTTTATTTGCTGACCTAAAAATATAATTAACGCTACGAGATGAGATTGAAATAGCAGTAGATGTTTTAAAAAAATACAAAATCGCTGCTGATGATGATGGGAGTTTCCATTGAAAACTCTGGCAATTAAATAAATATGTTGATATATATCAAAGTTGAAGTTAATATCTGTAATTGTACGTCAGTTTAGCGCCTTAAGTAGCTCGTTTGTAGTTTTCTAGAGCAACACATTCCCTAAGATGCTGAAAAATATCTATCACCCTCTTTACCAAATGGATAGGGTCCTGAAATAGAGTTAAGTTCACTTCCAAGTTGCTGTACATGTGTTCATCTAAGTCTTACATAACCTTGTGCCGGAAAGAATCGTTTAACAAATAACTTCATAAAACCAAGAAAAATCATTGAACATTCTGCTATTCTTTCTATCATTGATGGGCTTAGTTGAAAGAAGTACATACTATATATATTCACAGAATATCAGTAGAAGGGTGAAAGTGGTCATTCGGAGATATTTTTGTATGTTAAGACATGAGACTACCAGTGAGGACTAAAATTTTCAGAAAATTGTGCCATATGTCTCTTGTCAACTAAAGCACTTAATTTTAGATTAATTTAAGCTTCCTATTTTGAGTAACAAGTAATATAATTATGTACACAGTATCAACTGCAAGAAGTAAATTATGAAATCCTTCTAAAACTTAAATATTTCCTCCCACAATTAACCGATTAAACTACATTCTTTGTGGACTGTTTTTCAAATACAGTTAAGAGACTTTTCTTTGTTTTAAGGGCATCTAGATTGTAGTGCACCTTTCACTGAGCACACAATTTCCACTTATTTCTCTTTTTGTATTAATAATGGAATAGCTTTACATTGTTTTCAACATCTATACTGCATGCAAGTGCGAAATATCCCTCACTGACTGACTAACCATTGTATATTCGAAGCTCCTTGATTTAGTAGGATGAAGTTTGATACAGTTTTTATGACTAATTCTTGGGTGCTTGGTTTAAAAAAAAAAAAAAAAAAGTCTAATTGGTTAACCCCTAAAGAAGTTGAAAAGGACTTGGATTTTCTTGTATACAGAATCACTACAAGGTTTGCAGTAGACGTACTTATTCCTTCGGAATCATTAGGGAACAGCGTGAACTATTTCGCATAACAAAACAGAAAGCTAAAATTGTACACTACTTTCTAGTGTTTGACTGTGTGGATAAGCTACTATTGTTGTTATTGCGATTGGTCTTGTCATAATTTAGGTATTCAAAGTGCTTTTTATTCACTCACTAAGGGATTGGAATAGAGGAAGCAACACTTCTGTATTACGACTTGTTTCTTTTCAAACATTCTTACATAAAAACCCATCATACTTAATGTTTCGGGTTCAAAATATGAAATACGAACACGCTATTTTTAATATGTAGAAACTCAATATGAGTAAGACAGAAGAGTGGGCTGGGAGTTCTTTCATTGTCTTGACCCGTCGGACGTAACGACATAAAATTGGTACCTGGGAACTTTTCGTTTCATAAGATACAAATCTCCTATTCTCGTGTATATTCGAACTGAGTATTAATGATTCTGAAGGAAGAAAGAGCAAGATAATTCATTGACTGCCGGAAAATGCTAGTTAATTGATAAGTATGAAGAGTAAGTTTCCTCATTGTGTGAAAACAAAAATCGTCCTCTATTAATTTTAGTAAATGTTTTATTATAAGTACACAGTCCATTTACAACATAGCTAATCAGCGAAGAGTTGTCATTTAGATAGAGCAGTTTGGACAATGACCCCGTCCCGTTGAGTTCGAATAATACATATATATTTTAATCAATTGCGTAGTAATATACTTAAAAAAAAAAAAAAAAAAAAAAAAAAACATTAAACTGTTTGGCGGTGGAGAATCTCCCCCCCCCCCCTCCTTTGCAAAATCTGAAATGACAGCTGAATCAAGCGTTGTAACCATTATTTCCTTATGGCTCAAATTAACCTTTATTTACAATTTTTTTCCGAATAGGAATTAGTTATTTTTTTTCAGTTGCTACTTAACTGTTTTAAGTATTTCATTACTGTGTTTATCTTATAAAATGTATTCAGTAATTCAATAGCAATTCTTTGGTTAGTTTATGTGTTTACTTTATCCACTGCTATTAACCAAACCTTTATTTAGCTTTTACAGGCATTCTTTATTAGTGGGCGTGTAGCTTATTAAATGTCACGAGTCGGGGAAAATAGTTGGTCCTGGAAATCGGAGAAAAGTGATGGAAAAAGATAAGAAAAAAATGTAAAAAAAAAGTCTATAAATACTGACATTCCAGATACCTTGTAAGTCCAAATTCATTCCCAATCGGTATGGAGGGGGATAAGAAGAGAGTGACGTAAAAACAGTCAAAAGTGACCTATGCATGTGCCCAGTCCACTAGTTTTCGAGGTCACTGAGAGAGTCCTGACGCCGTTTAAAGTCCAAATTAATCCCCCTTCATGCGTATCCTAATGGGGAAGGGTTCTTATAATAATCATGCGAAGAACGGGTATTTCACCTAGCATATAATATGCAGATTTATTTTGTCAATTACGATAATCACCACGTATTTCCTTTAGATTTGCCAGTAACTTAAGGCTCTTCATTCACCTCATGCCCAGTTTTTTTTTTTTTTTTTTTTTTTTTTTTTAAATAATTTAGTGGTTAACACAATGAACATCAAATACTTAGGAGGGGAACCAGGTCTTATTTCCAAAATACTGTTACATGAACTAATAATTGTCTTGAAGGCCTTTCGTGCAGTTTATGTAACTTAGAGTTCCCTACAATATGATGTCATAAACTGCGCATCCAAATTCCTAGTCCATAAAAAAAGGTATAGCAACAACATTATTAATTTATTTACTAACATTTTGCACATACTACCTGGTCCACTTTGTAATTTTTAATATTGTTCATTGTCTGTATGTTATCCACAAAAAATTTAAGAATTGTAGAAGTGATTAAAAAAATGGATCAAAAGATTGCGATCTTGGCTAAGAAGTATAGGACTGATCAAAAAAAAAAAAAAAAAAAAAAATCGAAAGATTGCGATATTGGTCAAGAATTAGTTTTTGGATCAGGCACCACAAAATTTTTGAACAGCCCCAAAATCGAGTTTTCGTATTTTCTACGGAATAAGCACATCATACTGAGTTACGTGATAGTTTGAGTTTGGCTGCACTGTGTGGTTCTCCAGATATAAGGCGTACAAGAAAATTTTTGATTGAAATATATTGAATCTTTTGATAATAATAATAATAATAATAATAATAATAATAATAATAATAATAGTGAGCATAGCAAAGAGCCTTTAAATGCGGATTTCTTTGACATGCCATTTAACAAAGTCGTGTATTTTGATCTTGCTAATGAGCACCAAATTATATCCTATTAGTGCTTTTAAATTTCAAGAAAACTTGACAGTGGTGGTCTGGATTCCGCTGTCATTAGAACATTGCCCTAATCTCTTTTATAACTTGTTAACTGAGAGCATAAATTGAATCCAGTCTGTTAAAAAGTGTCTTATTTAGCTATACTAGGGCATGAATACGTTGTTTTTCTTTTGTATAGTACTTGGTGACTATTTTGTACTGTGTTTCTTTGTGTTCTGATTAGCTTATTACTTCTTAAATTCGCGCTGTTTGTTTTTTGCTCGGTCTCATTTCATTCTTACAAGTTTTCACGAGCCGTTGATAATTCATTACGTGTGAGCTGTTTGAGGTGAGGACTTGGGATTATTAATAAGATTTTGCGAGTTATCTCTAATAGATGTTGAAGCAAGGACACAGCATACACCGTTACGATTAAAAGTTCGTTTCTCTTTGCGAACAACTTCTTTAAATAACTTAAGGGCTTGCTGACAGAATTCAGTGTCATGTGATAGGTACCAAAGATCGTAAGACAAACTTGTCTTGTAGACTAAGCGAGGCGAATAATAAATTCAAATGTTTATAGAACAGTTGATAAAATGAAAATAAGAGGAAATGGTACAACTGAGAAAATTCACGGACATCAGGTATTTATCAGCTGCTCATCTATGTATTAATGATGTCAACCGGCTCGGCTTGAGCCCTGAGCCACCGGCTCAGTTCGAGCTCCTGCTCGGCTCGGTTCAACTGAGCCAACGGCTCGGCTCAAACGATCTATCGACTCGAGCCGGCTCGGTTGCGATGAGCCATCGGCTCGACTCAGGTGAACCATCAGCTCGGTTCGGCTCAGCTCGATTCGGTCCAACTGAGCCGAGGGCTCGAGCCGGCTTGGTGGCGTGAGCTATTGGCTCGTCTCACTTCTCGGTTTGGCTCGGTGGTGACAGGAGTCATTGACAACACTAGTACGTATCGAACCGTCAAGAGATTTAGTATTGAGCTATCACTCCTCCCGCCGCGTATCCTGTAGGCAGCATTTGTCAATCTATGGACCTCTTAGATGGAACATTAATCCAAAATAAGACATAAAAATTAAAACCAAATTAATTTCGTATCACACATTATAGTTGAGAATGTGAAACAGTGTCTTGAAATTACTTCTTTCACTTCCTCTCCCAGGCCTGACATTTTGTAAAACGTATTATCCATCTCTATATAAAATATTCTAGATGGCCTTCAGTTATTGAAAAAAAGTATTTTCTTCTGCTAATACAATATAAAATTAAGAGAATTGTAATTAATACTACTTTAAAAATATAAGTATTAACATATACTTAAAAGATTAAAGTAAAAGGAAGTAAATATATAAATTTAAAAAGTTATACATTTGGTTTTGGAAGGACGGGGGTGTGGCAGTCCGGAGAACATAATAAAAGTGGTCCTCCTTGAGAGAGATTCGAGAAACTCTTATGTAGGACATTCTTTACATTTCTTGAAGTATAAGTATGCTTTTTACTGACGATCGACATCTTTTTCTCTCTCTTTTTCTTTCTTATCTTTTAAATAATTGGGACTTATTTAGCCATGACAATGAATTTTTCAGTTTTAATCAATTTGAAGTCTGGTACAAGAATATATAGGGGCTAGCCTAAAAAATCTGAAAACACTTCATACAGGATACGTAAGTTTGGCTATCCACTGTACAACACGTGCTACGGTTGACGATCGCTTTTGTTTTCAATGTGTCATGTGGGCCTTCCTCTTGCGTCAGCAGTAACTAGTTCACCTGTGAGTGTCGTGGTGCGGCAAAATGGACGACATGACAGACTTTCAAAGAGGCATGATCGTTGGTGCCCGTCTGGTTGGAGCTTCAGTGGCAACAGTGGCAAATTTTGTGGGGGTATCGAAAAGCACTGTGTCCAATGTCACGAGGGCATACACAATTCATGGGCAAACGACGTCTGTAAAGCACAACAGTGGTCGGAAGACAATCTTGTCAGATAGGGACCGGAAGGCATTAAAACGGATTGTAGCAGCTAAAAAGAAGACCACTGCAATGAAAATTTCGTATGAACTCAATTCCGGCCTACAGAACCCGGTTTCATCGAAAACAGTGCGACGGGAACTTCATAAAATGAAAATTCATGGCAGGACCGCTACCGCCAAACCCCTGGTCACAGCAGTAAATGGAAGAGGAGTATCCAGTGGTGCAAGGACCACAAGGCGTGGACTCATGAGCAGTGGATACACATAATGTGGTCCGATGAATCGACCTTCACCTTATTTCCAACAACCGGTCGTGTTTACGTATTGAGAACACCGTCGCAGGCCTATGATACAGACAGTCTGCTCCCAACTGTAAAGCATGGGGGTGGTTCTGTTACAGTATGGGCAGTGATATCGTGGTTTTATGCAGGTCCCATCATAGCCCTGCATGGAATGATGAATGCTAAGGCGTATGAGGCCATTTTGGGGGACCAGGTTCTACCCATGGCCCAAATATTGTTCCCTGATGGTGATGGCATCTACCAAGATGATTTGGCACCCTGTCACGCTGCAAAAACGGTGAAATCATGGTTTGAGGAGCATAACCAGGAGCTATCACACCTCCCCTGGGTCCCACAATCACCAGATCGGAACATCATTGAGCCATTGTGATCTGAGTTAGAAAGGCGTGTTCGGTCTCATTACCCTCCACCAGCATCCCTTAAGGAATTGAAGCATGTTTTGAAAGAACAATGATACAAAATTCCACACATCACGATTCAGGAGCTGTATACGTCCAATCCATGTCGTATCCAAGCTGTTTTGGACGCAAAAGGAGGCCCACACCATACTAGGTATGATTTTCACATTTTTGCAAATGTTTCAGATTTTTTTGTCCAACCCCTGTATATGCATTTAAAAGACAGTACAATCATAGATAGCGCCACTTGCTAATTTTCTCCACTTGTTTAAATGTTAACATTTCCCTTCGCAGCTTTTCAAATCTTTTTCAGTGTAACATCACACGATTATTTCCTTGAGGCTAAGGGAGACGGGTGATAAAGCAAGTGAATGATGACGAAAAAATTGGTGGAATGAGGATGTGGGAGGAAACGACAATACCCGAGAAAACACACGAACAATTGTCCACCGCAAATTTACTTGGCCGAGGATCGAACCAGGGATCCCACACATCATAGGTAATTGCTCTACCACTGAGCCACCGTGCCCCTCGCAGATGTAGAATAACACATTTGTGGTGAGTAGCGGTCCTTTTTTTTTTTTTTTTTTTAAGAAAAAAGCACAGTGTAAAGAACACGCTATTCATGTAGGTAACTTATTTGATTTTTTCTTTACGAATATCTTCCAGAGTTTCTCGTACATGAGATGAACTGGCCTGTAGCTCAGTCAGTAGAGCATCCAGCTGTCAATCCAGTGAGTCATGTTCATTCTGCGGTGGGTGTAGAAGGAATTTATATCTAAGCTGTAAGTCCCGGAGGTGGGCTCAGCCTCAGGAAACAAGTACCAGGGACAACTCTGGATCCAAACCAATCAATTAAATAAGTGTTGAGGCACTTAAAATACATAATCTAGAACTTTAATCTAGCAAGTGACAAATAACGACGATGGGACTACACATTGCCTAAGTAAGTAGGTTGAGTACGTTGGAGCCCGGGACAGTATATATAATTCCCTCTCTCCTCCTTATATATTACGGAATCAATTAATTTATTGTACTAGAAATTTCCCATGTGGGCATTTTTGGATTACAGATTTGTATACAGTATAATATACATTTCCCAACAAAGATACTGTGTAGCCATGACTGAGTGACGACTACTATTTGGTCATTGAAACCTACAACAAACAATAAAGGCTCAATCAAAATGTAAACCTTTCATGTATTTGAAACAAAATGGGCAACACCATCAGTATCCGATAATTCGATTATTTGAAATATTTTGATTTTACTTGGAACTTGGTTCCGGAACTGTAACCTAGAGCAATGTTCTGCAATTTTTTTTTCTAGTCGCGGCACAGCGTAAGTTACCCATCTCAATACAACAGCCAAAATGTTATTCTTCTCAAAACGTATGATATGACAATATAAATATTTATTGTAATACTTTCCATAAGGAGGTTTTCTTTGTATATAATTAAACCAGTGTGCCCCCCCCTCATGTCCATGACGCATCCCCCCTCAATTGTCTATCCGTAGGCGTTCTTCCATGAAAAAAAAAATCTTTTCGATTAATTTTTACACCCCCTCAAACATATTTATATAGATTTTTACCCCCCCAATATTTCAATGACGTAGTTTGCATCATAGCCCCCCTTTGTGGGCATCCCTGAATTAAACACAAACTATTTGCCCAGCAAATGCTTATTGTAGTTAACTAGTGTTGCCACGAGACGAGACGAGACTTCAGGCTGTCTCGCCTCGTCTCGCGCAAAGCATGTCTTGTCTCGTCTCGAAAAATGTGCTCGTCCCGTCTCGTCTCGTCTCGTTTGTCTCGTTTTGTCTCGTAAAAATATAGCAGTATACCATGGGAACGAAAGTAAAATGTAGCAGGCTGCACCATGCTAATCAAGATACAACTAACAAGGGAAGAGAGGGAGATTATATATCGAAGTGGAAGATGGTTTATATACCAATCGAAAGTATCTAGTAGTAACAATTTATCTAGTAATGACGCCTATTACAAAACTGTAATAAAAGTTTTCCGAATGCATATACTGTGCGAGTTATATGAATATACAGGGTGTCCAGAAAATCCATTTTCACCCCCTTGAAATCGCAAACGATGAGACAGATGCCAAAACTGGAAAACACGTTTTTGATCATTATAAAAGTACAATGTATCAAAGCAAACATTGTTATCCCAGGGCCACCCGCAGAGTCCCAGGCGGGATCCAACTCAAAAATTACAAAAGGTAATTGGTCAAGTAGTATATCGTTCGAAACTTCTTGAGAAATGAAAGAAGACGAACAAGTCCAACTCTCTGTTTTGACATCTGCCTCACCGTTTCAGGATTTTTTTGGGGGTGGCCACCGACTTTACAATGACGTTTTTGCTGACAGTTTGACCGGCCGCTATTTTGCACAAGGTAATTTTAGAGTATTGAGACTTGTTCCGTCTTCTTTCATTTCCCAAGAAGTTTCGAACGATATGCTACTTGACCCCCTTACCTTTTGTAATTTTTGAGTTGGACTCCGCCCAGTACACTGCGGGTGGCCTTGTGACAAGAATTTTTGCTTTGATACGTTGTACTTTTAAAATGATAAAACACGTGTTTTCCAGTTTTGGCATCTGTCTTATCGTTTGCGATTTCAAGGGGTGGAAACGAATTATCTGGACACTCTATATATTCATATAACTCGCATAGTATATGCATTCAGAAAATTTTTATTACAGTTTTGTAATAGGCGTCATTAGTGCTTTCGATTGGTATATAAACCATCTTCCACTTCGATATATAATCTCCCTCTCTTCCCTTGTAAGTTACAAGTATTACCCAGAACACACAAGACAAGAAATGTCACGGTAGCTACGCCGTGAAGCCTTCACCTCTGGTGTATGTGGTAGTCGGTTCGATCTCGGTTAGTGCCATGTGAGCTTTGTGGTGGACAAACATTGAATGTGTGTGGGGACCGCGGTGGCTCAGTGGTAGAGCGTTCACCTCTGGTGCTTGGGGTCTCGGGTTCGATCCCAGCCCCGCCAAGTGAACTTTGTGGTGGACAAACACCGTGTGCGTAGGTTTTCTCGGGGTTCTCCTGTTTCCTCCCACTTTCTTCATTCCACCATTTCATTCATTACTCATCATCACTGTCTCCTTTAGCTTAACCGGCATAACCGTGGGACGTAAAACTCAAAGATTTCATTTAATTTCATTTCATTTTTCGAATGTGTGTGTTTTCTCGAAGTTGTCTAGTATCCTACCACTTTCTTCATTCCACTAATTTTCTCATCATCATCCATTCGGCCAAAGTTGCCTAAAGGTCTTAAAAATAAATTCAAATAAGATCACAAGGCAATTTACAAGATAATATATCTCTGCTGTTAGTTGTCTGAGGCTTCTCGACCCTGGCTTCTTTTTTTTTTTTTTTTTTTTTTTTTTTTTACATTCTAAAACATTGAAATTTGTTTCACCAGTTTCAATACACGAATATACAGTAAATTGCTCATAGGTAAGTCGAAGATGAAGACACTAACGTTAAATAATGTTTACACGACAAGCAAAGTTCGATGTAAAGGTGTCATCATCCCCGACACTATCGTATACTATCAGCCCACTTGCTTTATAGTGTCTATATATATATATATATATATATATATATATATATATATATATATATAGAGAGAGAGAGAGAGAGAGAGAGAGAGAGAGAGAGATGGAAAGATATATAGATAAATAGATAGATAGATATGTGTGTACACTTTGATTTCATATATTCCAGCCTTTAGGTTTCACAGAGTTAACCCATAACAATCCAAAAACTACTTTCCATTTTAGCATATTTAGATTTGTTGCAATTTTTTTTTTTAAAAAAAAGCTCGGAACCAAATAATTTTATTGAGTAATGGAAAGTATTTGATTGAAATTTTATATGTTACTGCACACTAAGCTCTACTTAAAGTGCCATAGTAATGGGAGCTGAACGACACATCGGACGAAAGAATGCTTGGGGCCAGTCTTCACCTCCATGGTTCAAATCTGTTCCCATAACCGCGGGGTGTGTGCTACTATGTGGTGGTTGCCCCGTTTGTGTAACAAACTCATGACAACACCCAGATTAGCTAGTGGCTAAAAAAAAAAGTTGATTTTTGGGTGGCCATTTTGGATTAAAGTTTCTTATATTGTCGGGATCTATTCGCAATCATTCAACGTACATCTTCATACCAAGCCGAGTGGTCTGCGGCGATAGACCATCGGCTTGAAGGCCCCGGGTTGAGTCACGGAAGGGTCATGTGTATGGATTTTAACAACATTTGTTTTTTCGTACTGTGTCAGGGGGGAAAATCGTACAGGATAAAAGGATTTCAGTCTGAAATAAATGGAGACAATATCCTCCCCAGGATACTTTCATGGGAGTAAGGAATTAGTAAAAATATAGGATATACATTTTATAGCAGGTTTAAAAATATGGTTTGGGTATCCTATTTCTTTTCTGTTAATTATGTTCTTCAATGTTCGAATTTTGATCATTCTCATGATATTTTCTGTTTTCAACGAAGTTCCATGAATATTATACCAAATGTTCTTTAAACTTATTAAGTTCGAGAGGTTTTATATGCCTGTAAGAAACAATTTCTGAAGATAATTCAGGTCCTAATGAATATTATTCACTAGGAAAGGGAAGTATTCCCCTCCTCTCAACATGGAAGCAGAGGGCAATTTCGCACTCTGGTCAGATCAAACATTTCCGCGTAACAAAACGAAGGTCCCCCTGTAAAACTTCTTTACCTAAAGTGTAATTATTAGTATCATAAATTTGCTGAAAGCAAACAATTTGAAGGGTTTGTCGATAATATCTTTGCTTTCTTTGTCCTCTGCCAGCTTTCCAAACGAAGAGGTGAATTTTACAACATGACTGCTGTATAATAAGCGAGCGATTGGTAAAATGGTAAAAGTGTGTTTTTATGTGTATGTGTGTGTGTGTGTGAGAGAGAGAGAAGACAAAATTTTAGTTGCAAGATGACATACTTCAATTGCCGTTTTCGGTTCATATAGCAAAAAGAATACCGCCACCAGAGAATAAAGACAAGTGTAGACCTTACCCAGCTTTCAAATTGAATAGATGGTGGTGGTAGTTCGGTTTCTTGACCTTGTAAAAATCTTCCCTGTCTTTGATTTTGTTTGTCATCATTCCAGCCAGAAATAAAAAAAAAAAAAAAAAAAAGAGAGAGAATTCCTCAGTTTACAACAAGGGGAATTGGGGACAAGACATTAAGGATGATACTCCTGGAAGCTCATGTATCACGATTGTTTCATTCAATAGACAGAGGACACTTTTCTATGAACACTTTTCAACATGTTTTCTCACAAAGGGGATTTTCCTTTTGCAATCTATATGACCACTGGCAATTTCAATCTTGGCCATTCCCACCAGCGTTTTCATTTTCGAGACACGAGGCGAGACGAGACATTTCACATTTCTCTTCTCGTGTCTCGTCTCGTTTTCGAGACGGGACAAGTAGTCTGTCTCGTCTCGTGTCTCGTCTAAGAGGGTTCTGTCCCGTCTCGTGGCAACACTATAGTTAACCTATTATTGAAAGTGACTATGTTTGTAACTCTTAATCTCTTAAATCGCTCGACCGATCTCGATCAAATTTTCAACGTAGATGCGGTTCTGGCCTGGGAGTGTTTTTAGCTATTTACTTTGACGGTACAACTTTGGGGAGGTGGAGGAGGGGGACAGTAAAAATAAATAAAACTTAATAACTCTTGAACCACCCGACCGATATTGATCAAATTTTCAATGTAGATGAGGTTCGGGACTGGGATGATTTTTGTCATTTCAGTTTGACGGAGCAACGTAGGGAAGGGGATGGAGGAGGAGATATATACACAAATCAATAAATATAAAAATAAAAGTGACTATGTTCGTGAATTGAACCATCCGATTGATCTCAATCAAATTTTCAACATATATGCAATTCAAACCTGGGAAGTTTTTTTATCATTTCATTTTGACAGTAGATCTTAGGTGAGGTTGAGGAGAGGAGGGGAACATATGAAAATAAATAAAACTTAATAACTCTTGTACCACCTGACCGATCTCGATCAAACTTTCAACATAGATAAGGTTCGGGCCTGTGATGTTTTCTTCATTTCACTTTTACAGTGTAACGAAGGGGAGAGTGAGATATACGTAAAAAAAAGCAAAAATAAAAGTGACTGTCTTTGTAACTTCATCACGTTTAAACCACCCGACCGATCTTTAAAAAAATTTCAACATACATGAGGTTAGGACCTGAGATGGTTTTTAGCATATCACTTTAACGGTAGAATTTAGAAGAGGGGAAGGGAAGGGAAAAAATCTATAAAAATAAATGAAACTTAATAACTCTTGAGCCATCAGACCTATCTTGATCAAACTTTCATCATACTGGTAGATAAGGTTCGGGCCTTGGATGTTTTCGTTTTTCCACTTTTACGGTGGGACCTAGGAGAGGGGGAGGGGGAGATATATGTAAAAAGAATAAAAATAAAAGTGACCGTCTTTGCGACTTCATCACACTTTAACCACAGGACCGATCTTAATCAAATTTTCAATATGGATGAAGTTCGGACCTGGAGTGGTTTTTATCATATCACTTTGACGCTAGACCTTAGGGGAGGGGAGGGGACAAATATATAAAAATAAATAAAATTTAATAACTCTTGAAACACGCAACCGATCTCGATCAAATTTTCAACATAGATGAGGTTCGGGCCTGTGATGGTATTTATCTATTCACTTTGACGATAGAACTTAGGGTAGTTTATATATATATAAACTTAACTCTTGAACCACCGGACCGATCTCGATCAAATTTTCAACCTAGATTAAGTTCGAACATGAGATGATTTTCGTTATATCACTTTGACGATGTAACTTAAAGGAGGGGAAAGACATTTACAAATGATCGAAAATGACCGATATTATTGTCAAATCTATAGTTTTTGAGGTTGCTGAGGTGAACAGGGACACTTCTGATGCTATTTAAATCCAAATTGTGCCCCGTAAAAATTGTGGGAAGGGAGGGATATATATATATATATATATATGAAATCAAAATTACCAATATAAGTGTCGAATTCATTACTTTTCGGGGTCGCTGAGATGAACAAGACACTTCTAATGCCGTGGCCCGCAACATGGGGAGGAGAGGGGATATATAAAAACAATCGAAAACGACCAATATCAAGGAGCGCTTTAGTAATAGTAAAAGTGACTGACTAACAAAATATATTACTATTTTTTCTTAATTTAACCCAGCGAGGCGGGTAATTGATGCTAGTTATTATTAAACAGGAATTGGATTGTGCATTTATTAATTATTTATGAACATGAATGACAATTTCTTATGGTAGGCACTGAAGTGTAATGAATTTAAGCTCTACATATGAAGCCATTGTATTGTATAGAATACAAGAAAATATTTTTTTATTACTATTAAAATAGATAATTCTATTCATGTCTTCAATGTGACACTTGTACCTGCTCAACTGTACACAGGTAGCTGATCCGTAGAGAAAAAGTTAATATTGTAAATCTCATTTCTTTGTCGATGGATCCCAATCTTTCTTTTTTCAAGAAGCCTAGTTCACATAATCGGAGAATGATTGTATCAACAGAGAGGATTTCTTTTTTAAATTCCACTAGCAGCTTCTGAACCCAGGGTTATTTTCAGTGTCTCTTTGCAAGCATGCATTAACAAACTTTGAGCTATTGTATATGGTTCCTCGACCTTTACGATAAGTTCAGATAGGCCTAACTTATACCCTAGCTTTCTGTATTTTTACAGAAACACATATTGTAGCAGTTTTGAACGTTCTTTTGTTAAGTTCAAACAACCAACGAAAATACTGCACAGAAAACACAATACGACAGAGAATGAAATATTGTTTTGCAAACATACGAAACACATGAACAGGTATAAAATAATAATAATAATAATAATAATAATAATAATAATAATAATAATAATAATAATAATAATAATAATAATAATAATAATAATAATAATAATAATAACCTAACAATTAATTTCTTGCAATAGGTAATGTTCGCGTCACACCTTTCACTTTGCCAGGGCACACCAGTGTGCCGCGGAACACTGGTTGCGCAACACTGATTTAGAACAAGAGTGTTAATCCGATCCTGGATTTACTCCAGGGTGTTTGCTCGTATCTTACTATTTTGTGTTTAAATTTTTGCAATATTTGGCAAAATTATCCAGTTCAATTACAGAAGTAGTGTCTATCATCCGTAAACCTTGATATTTGTGGTTTGTTCAAACAAGCGAGTGAATAAAATCTCGTTATTTCTAGATACAATTAGTGAAAATGGGGCACGTGGAAAGTTCTATCACCTTGTTTATTATTTCGAAGTAAGCATCCCTGCTGGAGGGATGTAGTAAAATACTATAAACAGAGATAATTGAACCAGTTAAACAGGTGCTTATCTTAATTGTAAAAGGAAGAAAGAAAGTCTGTTTCTGAAATCGTAGTGTTGCGTAGTAGTTCCATTGGGTAAATATATTTGTTATACAACATTTGCCATCAGTAAGCTCTGACTTTAACTGGATATGTAATAACCGTAGATCACTTAGTAACTAAGAAATTTCTCTTGTTTATAGTTATAGCAAACAGGTGAAAACTGGTACGTAAGTTAGCAGTTCGTTTACCATGCTGAAGTAAAAATATTAAAACTGAAGATTAGGCTTATGTCTTGTTATGGCTATGTCACGAGCAGTGTTTCTTCCAGTCATGTTTTTGGGGGAGCACTGCCTCCCCACCGGAACTCTGAGAGTGGCCCTCGCCGGAGAAGACCAAAATAATACGTCTATAATATAATAATAAATAGAGTTGAGTTGATTTTGAGTTTAATGTCCTGTTCAGCAGCGAGGCTATATGAGACGTGGACCTACTGATCAACGTGGAATCCAAACCACATGAGCTTTCACCGGTAATAATAAATAGTATAGTACTGTGTGAAAATGTGTGCCCCTCCCGAATACTAAGTGTGCTCCCGAAACTTTTTTTTTAATGAAATAAACACTGGTCACAAGTTCACAAATTTGCTCAGTATTTCATGAATGAAAATATTTCAATTTTCTCTATGTAGTACAAACGAAAACTTCAGTAATTTGGAATAAAATCTTGAAGGAATTACTAGAACAGTGGATCGAAGTCCTGATTAGAATTAAGTTTTCCTCATTTGTAGGTCTACTCTACAGGGTTTCGACCATGAGACACTCCAATATTTGAAATAGTTATTTTGTGAAAGCAAGTATTAGGTCGGTGTGAATGACATTTCAGTAACGGGTGAGTCATTTCCGAGGGGCGAAAAAAAAAATAAATAAACTGCGTTATGTGGTTAATCAAAATTGTCGCCATCTACAACTACATACATTTGGTATCGCTCAGCCAACGACTGGATTCCGTGGCGAAAGAAGTATGTGATGTTAAAAAGTCCTCTACCTCACATTGCACCGACCGATCATCAAAGAAGGTCTTCCCTCCCAAGAATTGATCAAGAACCTGGAAGAGGGTAGTCAGTGAGAGAGGTATCGAGGAAATACAGTAGGTGAGAAAGGCTTTCATACTGCAAGTCGTGGAGAATCTGTATCATTCATTGTGTGACATATAAGCGAGTGTTGTCGTCCAACATGAAGATGCCATGTCTATTGACCATTGCTAGATGTTTGCGGTCAAGTTTGCAGTACAATTCGTGGAGTTCATGCACTAAAACCATCCGCGTTGATGGTTTCACCTCAGCTGAGAAAGATGTGATGGATCATTCCTCCATAGACCACCATACCAGCAACATCGTCCTTTTATGGGTGGACAGGTGGTTTAGGAAATCGTCTTGGACGTTGATCACTATCATGATCGTTTACGAGTGTCACAACGGAACCATTTTTTCATATGAAATGACAATTAGATGCAAGAAACATCCTCGGTTATTTCTTACACTCAAATAACTGTATACCTCCAGGCAGCGATTCTTGATGGACGATGTCAACCCATGTGGCACCCATAAGCCCAGATTTTTGATCCTTCCGATTGCACGGAGTCGCCGAAAGATAGTGGTGTATGGTGTATGTCTAATTCGACTGCAAAGACACAAACATTTTTCGGAGAGTCTGCTTCCACGTTGTTCGTGAGGATTTCACCTGAACATGATGTTGGTCCGTTCTCACGGAGCTATTTTGCAATGTTGTTAGCGGAACGAAATTTGACAAACCGATGGTGAATGGTCTGTTCACTTGCCATTCTGGCTCCAGACCACTGTTGACGTTTTTGCTATTTGTGCAGAATGTTCCAGTTTAAATTCGTAAAGAAAGGCCACTCTCATTTGTGTGTTCCCCATGATGCACTTTCGTACGAACCTGTTCAATAACGAACTACCTCCTGACTGTCCGGCTACCGCGCAACCTGTTTGCTAGACGTTTACTGAGTTGATGACGTTTGACGCGTGACCTTAGTCCATTCTTGTGTCTTGTTGCTGAGATGAGTTTCCCTACAGACGTCAAAGCAGACATTTTATTCGCATCAACCTAATAAGTACTCGCGCAGTATTACAAATGAAATTAACCCAGCAATGTACAAATGTACAAAGTTATACTTTATCGTTTAATAGATCTCAATGTATGATGTGTGGTTGAATGAAGAGCATCCAAACTGTATTCTATTTTAACGCATATACTTTGCAAAATATCCTTGGGACTGCATGTCTTATGAGCTGTTTCAAATCCTGCATCCTGGCAGCTTTCGTACAAACATGACACCTCCCACATATCCCTACAAAATGAAATAATCGGATAATATCTGGAGAATGTGTAGGCTAGGAAATTAGACCATCAAGCTCCAGGAAACGAGTGTGGAATGTGTTGTTATAAAGTGTATGAAGTTATGGTTCCAATGGTGAGACATTGTCGAGTTGGAAAACGATGTTTGACCTCAAGTCTCCTGTCTATGACAGGATACGACTCTGGTGGCAATGTCTTTTGCGAAGAAAATAGTCCTACAGTTAATCCTCTTGTGCAGTTGGGCCACACCGCAAATTCATTTTTGGGGTATTACACTGGAAGTTTCGTCTTGCATTTGGCTTTTTCTAAACCTCAAATGATAACACTGTGTTGACTGACGAATCCAAATGTGTAGAAGGTGGCCCCGCCTGAGACTATTATGCATAATAGAAACGTTTGTCGTCAGTAATGCAGTCTAGGATAGTGATTACAGCGCGGGGTCAGTTGTTTAGTTTAATTTTAAGCAAAATCTGAACTTTGTAGGCAGTGAGACTTAAGAACATTATCATCTTAATTTCTCTTGTGTTTGCCGTGTGAACACCCGCGGACTTATTTCAACTAATTTCCGAACGTTTTCTACAATCTCATTAGAGAACTGACGGGAGCTCATTTAATTCGGATCCCACGTTAAGCTGTCGGTCCACTTTTCATATAGCCTCGTTGCTGAAAGGGACGCTAAACTAGAATTAACCAATCTTCCGAGAGCTGGGATTGCCTTTATCGTGGATCTTCACCACACTACCATTCGGGTGGATTTTCATGCAAGCGTCTGTTGCGTTCGTTGCTTGCGATTTCTATGTGTAGCCAACAGAAAATTGTGTTACACGTAGAACTGTACTTAAACAACTTTCTCAATTGGCCATTCAGCCACATCGCAAGCAAAGAACGCAACGAACGCTTACATGAAAATTCCCGAAACCCGATTACAAAATTAAGATTTAGATTTCTGGGCTCTCGCCATCTAAGGCCATTTAGCCCGTCACGTTTGAGGGATGACGACCCTCGACGAGCACATTACTCGGGGAAAGGGAAGGAAGAAAGGATTGGGGAAGGAAGGAAGCGGCCTGGGACCTATAAGTTAGGTATAACAGAAGCAATGCTTAAGAAGATGGAGGAACGCAGAAGGGCGAAAAATCAAGGAATACAGAAGGCTGAATAATGAATTGAGAAGAGAAACGGACAAAGCCAAAGAAAAGTACATGGAGCAAATATGTGAAGAAATAATGGAACTTTAACGGCGCGGCAGATATAATCTGATGTACCAGAAAGCACAAGAATTAGGAGGGAGAGCTAACAAAAGTATATGAACGTTCGGCATCGAAGATCAACAAGGTCATGTAACCACTGACCATCAAAGAATCCTTAGAATTTGGGAGTAATGCATAAAAGATCTGTATGATCAGAAGAACCGCCCCAAAGATATTGCGATCGAAGCAGAGGAAGATGTGGGTGATGATGAAAAAGGACCCAGTATATTGAAAAGTGAAGTAGTACAAGCAATCAAAGACATGCGAAGGAGAGAGGCCACTGGAGACGACGACATACCAGTAGATTTGCTCAAGGAATTAGGAAACAACGCAATGAAAGTACTGACTTCACTTATTAACAGGATCTACCTGAGGGGAGAATGGCCAAAGGATTTTCTTGATGTTACAATGATTGCATTGCCCAAGAAAAAGCAAGCAAAGAAGTGCAGCGATCACAGAACCATTAGCCTGATTTCCCACACTGGAAAGATCATTGCACGCATACTGAATAGGCGGCTGGAAAATAAGATAGATGAGAGGTTAGAAGAAGATCAATTTGGATTCCGGAAAGGAAAAGGCACCAGAGATACTATTGAGTTGATGAGAATTATATCAGAAAAATTCTTGATGTAAAGGAAGAGTTGTGTTTATGTTTCATCGACTGGCGAAAATCTTTCGATCGAGTCAATTAGACGAAACTTCTGAAAATACTTAAAGAAATCAGAGTCAACTGGAGAGATGGATGACTCATTCAAAACCTGTACATAGGACAACGAGTGAAGTTGCGCTTGAAAGAAGGAGAAACCAATAGTACGGAGATTGGAAGAGGAGTCAGACAAGGATGTAGTTTGTCGCCTCAATTATTCAACATTTACAGTGAATGTTTAATGGAGGAAGCATTAATGGGAACTGGAGAGTTCAAGATTGGAGGGCAGATCATTAACAAGATCAGGTATGCAGATGATACGGTTATAATAGCTAAAACCGAAGGAGGACTACAGGAGATGATTGCCAAATAGTTGACACTGGAAAACTGTATGGAATGGAAATTAACATAAAAAAGTCGAAAGTCATTAGAATATCCCGTGGAAATACGCCCTTATGAATCAGAGTAGAACAAAGAGAACTTGAAGAGGTCGATAATATCAAGTATCTGGGAAGTATTTTTACGAGAGACGCTTACTGCACGAAAGAGATTAGGTCAAGAATTGCCATAGTAAAAGAAGCATTCAACAAGAAAAGACCACTTTTAACTAGCAGGCTCAATATTGAACTTAAGAAGAAGTTGGTCAAATGCTATATTTGGAGCATTGGACTATATGGATCAGAGACTTGGACATTACGGAAGTTAGAGAAGAAATATTTAGACAGCATCGAAATGTGGTGTTGGAAGAAGATGGAGAAGATGAAATGGACAGAGAAAGCAACAAACGAAGAAGTTTTAAAACGCAGGCAGAGCAGGGTACTTCTAGCCACCATCCTTCGTAGAAAGGCCAATTGGATTGGACACATTTGCGAAGAAATTATCTTCTTCACACCGCCATAGAAGGAAAGATGGAAGGGAAGCGAAAAATAGGAAGAAGAAGAACACAGTTCATCGATGATTTGAAAGATAGGAGAAAATATTGGGAGTTAAAAGAAGAGGCTGAAGATCGAGGAAAGTGGAAGAAATATTTCCAGGCCCAAATCTAAAATTTAAAAAGAAAAATCCTCATTAGTCCCAGGACCTGCCGAAAGGCAGAATACTTAATAATAATAATAATAATAATAACCACCCTGGTGTGAATGAGGAAAACCTCATTCAAGGTAGCTGGCCTGAAAAAACTGTTTTACACTTTTCGGCCGAGCGCCCTGACCGGGAATCGAAGCCGGGACCGCTGGCACTGAAGGCGAGAGCGTTAGCGACTACGCTACGCGGAGCCACCCGATCACAATCCTTTTTTCATAAGTGACGGGGATCTTTATTGATTTACTGAATCTTATTGACCGATTATGTTTGTGCATAGTGCATACCAGGAAACAACTTGTGCTTGTTCAATCGGTGCCGCAGGTTTTGACGATATTGACTACAACTCCACGCCTGTTTATGCTACCAACTTTACATTGCATTACCTCAATTTCGTTGAAAGTCTGCCCTGTATAAAATTACAACTGCGTTCAAAGTACAAATAAAGATCATTTCAAACATTGCAGCCTTATGCCGGACACAAGGTACTCAAAGTGAACTCCATGGTATTAGAACTTACTATGGTCAACAAGATGGGTTTTAATGAATGATCTATGGTCAGTACATAGGTTCTGTCACCAGGTTTCCTAAACCGGCATCACTACCTGTTAATTAAAATAGCTATCCCAAAAATCACACTCATAGGCGGAGACAGAACTTTTCATATGGGTGTGCACAAGGGTAATTAAAACTCACCGATCTTCTCACTTAGGAGTGCTGACAGGCGGCTTTTACGGCGCAGGTTGCGCCCATGAGTTTTTTTATTTTTTTAAAATTTTTTTAGGGACAATAGAAGTTTAATTATACTATAATGATAGTTTTAAGAACGGCAAAAACATTCTGAAATTTAATACAATTTAGTTATCTTTGTTTTTGTCACAACCAACTTCTAGTCTTGTCTATTACTGTTTTTTAAGGGCGGGGAAAGGGAGAATGGTAAGTTTGAAAGATTGTACTCAACCACTTGGAAGCGGATGGGAACTGTTGTTCTCAGTGTAACACTCTCAGATACTCATTTTATTGGATTTTAAATATAGTACAAATCAAAAATAAAAACACATTTCAAATTATTGAAGAATTACAGGTAACAAAATTTTAGAAATCACTATACTGTGCATTTGAAGAAAGAAAAAAAAAACAATCAAACCCCATAGCTACACTCTGTAAAGAAAAAATAGCGACACCTCAATTCTCAAGGCAACTTACACAGAAAACCATATGTACAGCTCGTTAGAAGAGGAATAGAAGGAAATGATGAGAGCTAAAGTTCATTTGCATTATCTGTGACACCTATGGTGTACAACGGCGCTTACTAATTGTTTATATATCAGTAATATCCTCGCCAGATGGCACTGAGAGCATCTCGTAAATTATTGGAGTGAGAATTCTGCATTTTATTTGTGATGTGTAGGGCCAGGTATATAGCATTTTGTGATTGTTCTTTTTTCTCATTGTTTATACGGTATCAAGTGGCAATATTGTTGTTGTGTAGCATTGTTTTTGTATGAAATTGTTGCTACATGTGGATTGTAAACAAGTAAGATGAGTAAGAAATGTGACTTTTCGCCATGTGAACAAGACATAATTCTTGCTTTGCACAACTAAGTTAAATCTCTAAGGGAGATGGATGGAATACTCAAAATCCATCATTCAACGGCAGGAAGAGTAAGTCACATCCAAAAACAGTGTAACAAATCATCCCTCCGTCAACAGTATGATAGAAAAAAGAAGACATCACCCAGAGCAGATCGCATAATTAAGGAATGATTTCCCCAAAAATCGTTTCTATAATTTGAGATGATCCTAAAACTGAAGTTACTCGTACACTGTATTATCTTGACTGAATGAAGAGGATATTACGAAGAAGAAACCTCGTGGAAAGTCGAAACTGACAAAAACTCAGAGCGTTTCAACACGTAAGTTTGTGAGGTGATATGCAACTTGGAATTATGACAACTGGAAGCACGTTGTTTTTTCCGTGGAAAACGTTTAGAATAGTGGAAAAGGATGGCGGTGTGAAGTTGTGGATACGAACGAGCGAGAAACTTGATAAGAATTTGGTTTAAGAAATGCAAATATTCTGTTATTGAGTGATGGTATGGGTTTGCTTCATCGCTGAAGACGTCAGAACATTGGATATAATGTGAAGGATAATTTGATGCACGAAAATATCTTCATATTCTGGCACGTAAAGTTCATACAGCAGCTAGATTACTTTTCTGAAAAAAAAATGGACTACTTCGTTTTCCAGGACGATAATACTTTATGTCACCGAGTGAAAATCGTTAATATGTGGTTCAAGAATATGACTATTCAAAGACTCGTGTGGTCTCCAAACTCACCTGACATGTATCCAATTGTAAATTTGTGGATCAATATGAGCAGAAGACTCAACAGACAACTACCTCGAATAGAATGAAACTCACGGAACAGATAATCCGGGTGTGACTCCATGAAATCAAGGTTGCATTTTGCAATAGCCTTGTTACCAAAATGCCTCGATGATTCCCTACACTTCCTAAAGCCCATGGTGCACATAGAAAATACTAGTTTGATGTACTGTACCTCTCGATGTTCGTATACATTGTATCTTACCCTTAAGAAAGTCCATATTTTGTTTTGTGTTATTATTGTTGATCTTTTATACTTTTATGTATAACTCTTTCTATAGACAAGTTTGCTCAAAACACACACAACTACTAATATATGCATATAAATTCATTATATTCATATCAAACACCTGAAACTGTGGCGCAAGTATTAAGAATGAACTGCTCATTAAGAATATGCATTGTAATATTATCAGCAATTCATGAAAAAACTCATATTGGTTAATGGATGTTGTGAAAACCATATTTGAGCAAGTGTCGCTATTTTTTCTTTACAGAGTGTACTACGCTTATGACACACTGGAACTCTAGAAATAGGAACCGCGGTGGCTCAGTGGTAGAACATTCACTTGT
This sequence comes from Thermobia domestica, assembly GCF_964235325.1. Lineage (NCBI taxonomy): Eukaryota > Metazoa > Arthropoda > Insecta > Zygentoma > Lepismatidae > Thermobia > Thermobia domestica. The sequence goes on along the minus strand of NC_137464.1, from coordinate 183,215,141 downwards.
GGTGGGTGAGGTCTCTTGTTTGATCCCAGTTAGCGCCAGGTGCTCTATGTAGTGGGCAAACTGTTTTCTTAGAGTTCTTCATTTTCTTTTCACTTTCTTCGTTTTATCATTTCATTCATTCTCATCACTGTCTTCTTTAGTCTAACTAACTAACTAACTCTATGGCCTATGGAACCCGGAGGTTCAATGCCGCGTTCACAAAAGCTCTCCACTGACTTCTATCCTTAGCCAACTGGATCCAGTTTCTATTTTGTATTCCAATCTCTGCGAGATCCATCTTAATATTGTGCTCCCATCTGCACCTAGGTCTTCCTAATGGTCGTTTACCGATTGGTCTTCCAGTCAAGACTTTGAAAGTGTTTATACTTTCTTCCATCCTAGCTACATGACCTGCCCTCTCTTTGGTGCAGTAAGCGTCTCTCGTCAAAACACTTCCCAGATACTTGAAATTCTCGATTTTTTTCAAGTTCTCTTTGTTCTATTCTGATCTGTCTAGTCTTCTTTAGCCTACACGACATAATGTGAGGTGTAAAACTGAAAGAGTTCATTGGAAATCTAGAACATGTTTCTAAAGACCCATTTGGTGACTACACGGGAAGAACTAGTGTTGAAATTATTCAGGAAAAAGAAGTAAACGAACCACCTGTCTAAGATATTTCAATAAATAAGGATATTTGAATAAATTTAGCAATAATAAATTAACATTTTAAAACTTTGAAGAAGAGCTAGAGTCCGAGAACAAAGCACGCATTTTAACCTTTGACTAATAAATGAGACAACTAATTCTTTCCCTCCTTTTCGTTCGTAAACGTATTTCTATTAGCTATTACCGGAACAGGAATTCCGCTGACGAGCAATGGCGTCATCTTCCAGAAGGTAACTTGCGTCGCACATAACCGAGAAATATTATGTGTCTTAAACAATGTTAAAGGCAGTCATGTATGTAGAGTTAATCTTTCATGTACTGCTGCTAAAGTAATAAAAACACCATTTGTGAAAAGCATTGTCTTGGACCTTTAGTACTGTTTATTTTCCTTTTTCGTTTTTCTTCCATTAATCATAATTTTTGATTGTATTAATAAAGTTATTTCTAAATGTATTAGCAAAGTTTGTGCTCAAATAATAATAATAATAATAATAATAATAATAATAATAATAATAATAATAATAATAATAATAATAATAATAATAATAATAATAATATTCTGGCAACTATATGTTCTAAATTCACTTCTCATATTTGTATACCTTGGGTCACGAAAAGAAGTCTGATGTTCAATATTGCTTGTGTGTTACATATATTATGCATATTATTTAGATAATTTCTAACAGTTAATATCTATAATATCAGACTATAATAACAGTCTATAGATAATCACTGACTCCAATTTGAGCGTTGCCGCTTAAACACATATGAGTGGAATGTAAACTATACCACAGATCAGTGACGTACGCAAGGAGAGTTTGAGGTTTTAACGTCCTTCTTGATCAAGATATCATGTAAAAAGAAACATTTACTACATTAAGATACATAAAAAATTACGTATGCCCTCAAAGAATATGAGATTTCCGTAATGAAATTCTGCGTGCGCCACTGTCACAGATTGTTACGTGACCATACAAAGGTGATTAGGACTTTATAATTCTTGATAAACTAATATGGCGTTTAGCCTCTACGTGACACAGTCAAGCGTTTATAGGTTGTGGTATCTAGAAATACACGAGACAAGAGTTAAAGCTGTCTTGTCTCGAAAACGTCGTGAAAGAGATGTCTCGTCTCTTGCTCAACTCTAGTGGCATCGAAACAAATAGACTAGGCGTTGGATATATTCGTAAGGAATATTTTGCCACGCTGTTTGTATGCGAGTCCAAAAGACATAGACACTACCTGCTGGAAGAACGTATCAAACAAAATGCGAAATGACCATATACACACATGTTTCATGGGTGCCATATGAGGTAATTGTGCAGCCAAGGGAAGCGGCGGTACTGTATTGCTGAAATATGCTTCCAGAGTTTTTGAAGAAATGATATACCTCGGACTGTACAAATTCTCTGACGTAATGTGTGAACAACTGAGATACCATATTGTACTTAGTGGTGCTTACCAATCAATCATATTCGACCGCTATAACGTTCGACAGTGCAAGTTGGCAAATTGTGCTCATCACAATATCGTCTAATTTGTGTGTGGCCATCTTGTTAGGATAGGTTGAAGTGGAACTGCTACTTACAATTAGAATGCCAGAGACACGGAACCGAAGATACTGCTGGACCCACGCATATGTCACTGCAATTTATATACTCATTTATACATCAAACCCCACATATTGTGTGAGATTGGACACTTCCTCATCATTCCTTCTTGACGTTACAATGTTTAGAAGTATCAGTGTATATTTTAAATAATAAAATGAAACAATTTTAGTATTATTATTACTATTACTATTAATAGCTGTTAATTTCTAAGATTGTAAGAAATACATATGCTATTTTGTAAGAAATAAATATATGAGCACAGTAAAACTAGTAATTGGATTCCTTACTGAAGTTATGCATATTTTTGTGCACATGAGGAGATAGACAGTATCCTGTTTTCTTCAAAACATAACGTTGATTGTAAATAATGTATGTATTATACTCCGGAAGGTGGAATACGAGTAACTGAATAGGAATTCACATATTTAATGCTAATAGCTTCTTTATTATCATTTTTCTTTTATGAATTACCTAATATTTCTTATAAAATTAGTAGGAAATGAAAAACTAGTTCTTTTATTATAATGTCTTTCCTAGTATTTGAGTATAGAACTAAAACAGTGATTATAAGAGATTGTTTCGTAATTCTTTAACATGTACGTACCCGGACATATATGTAGTGCACTTTCTTTTAATAATTGTTTTCCGAATTTCACATGAAGTATATAATTTATTAATCAGATTGTCATACATAAGTGTTTACAATCTAGAAACCTATTTATTTTAATTAATAAATAAAGCCAGTGGAGTAGGTATTCTAATTAGTGAATAAATTAAATTAATAAATCGTAATATTCGTCTATATACTACTCCAAAATATCTATTTAATTTTATTGAAATTTGCTTCACAAAAGTTAAGTATGCGTTTGTAGTGGTGTAGTGAAGGAAAGGCATCCCCTGATCCAGCTTTGCAAATCACAATATTAGTTATATTATTTTAACTAAAGTTATTTGAAGTGAAATATACATGGAAATCAACGGAATAAGTAAGTTTCGTCCACATTCGAAGCTAGAGTGAAGCATGCGTCTTGGGTTTGATCTTTTACATTAGGTGTTTTGTTTATTTGTATTTATGTGTGCACAAGTAAACACACATGAGTTTTCATTTAAAATAAAGAAAAACACTATATATTTAGGATCTTTAAATAACGTTGTGCAGGAACTTTTCTATTAGATACTTTATGACAGCTTTGTATGGATAAACTTTTTCTTTTTAACATCCAAACTATGCTGTGAATAAGTATGAAAAGACTTATATAAATTTTATATCTGTCCGCTGTTAAGAGATACCGAAAAGCGATTATTTGGAATCGATTCAGTATCCCATGAGTAGCTTCCACCCCTATCCTTATATCTCTACTAAAACTCTAACGTAAGTTGTATAAATCCACTCCGACTTGCGGTTTAAATATTGATCTCAATAGAGCAAAACTAAGAAATAATGAGAAATGGCTTATGATAACATCCCATACGAAGTGCTATCTTGACATTTATCCCTCTGTTCAAACCGAGAGTGGCGATGGTAGATTTCCATTTTCAACACTGATTGCCATAGTAAAAGAATAAGCGGTAATAGATAGTGATAAGTTGTTTTCTCATATGGATTCCCAGTGTCACAGAAATAAGTTCCATTTCCGGTCTTACTGTTCTATTGCAATCGGAAGTTTTATAAATTTACTACCACTTCCGATTTCAACATTGATCTCAATAGAGCGAAAACAGTAATAGGAAAGGACAAACTTTTTTTTTTTTGTTTGTTTGTTTCAGGATTCCAAGAACAGATTTAGTCTCAGGTTGTAGTCTTCTGTTGAAGCCGGAAGTAGTATAATAGTACAACTTCCAATTTGAATGTTGAGTTTTGTATAGGAAAAAATGTAAGAGCAAGAAAATATTTTAGATATGGATTCTGCGTCCGAGTCACAGGTTCTATCTCTGACCTTATTCTCCTATTGCAACCGGAAATTATACATCTACTACTTCCGGTTACAGTGTTGATTCGTAGAGTTTGGACTGAGGACACACTTTACTGAACGTCCGGGACATCGTGATACACTTTTTATTATTATTATTATTATTATTATTATTATTATTATTATTATTATTATTATTATTATTATTATTATTATTATTATTATTAATAATAATAATAATAATAATAATATATTATATAATAATAAAACCTATTAGTTTTTATAATAACTCTATACAGCACTGAGCATTATTGCTACTGCTGGAGGTGTTGACTGGTACAGTCTGTATTTATTTTACCTAATTATTATTAAATTCTTCATAATTTTTAAATTCTAAAATTTCGCGAAACACCTTAAGGAATTGCGTGACACACTAGTGTGTCGCGACACATCGGTTGAGAACCACTGGTTTGGAAGTCTACCGTAGGTTCACAATATGAAACGAGACTATTTTTATTATTAATATTATTACTTTTAAAACAGAAAAAGAAAATATCAAATTTTGGGCTGCATAAGAGAAATAAACTACTGTATTAGTAAGAATTTCTTCCGCTGAAATATAAAGGTTTTCTACGAACCTAGCCATCTGATATCTAGATAGTAAAATGAAATGCTATTTTTTTCCTTTCATATCCCCGTTATTTTCAGTTTCACATTAACAACAAATTCATGAAAGCTTCCTATAACGCAAAAGATATTTTATAACTTGAAAGCAGTAAAGGACTCTCTTTGTATATACTACTGCAGGAAGTTACTAGAAACTATGTAATTCTACTTCCTTCTGTTGTATTGTCCTTTTGCTTTATTTATTTAGTCTTTAGTTTTGTTTCCTTTATAACCTGATAACTTGTTATCAGACCAATGACAGATTTAGGCCACAAACTTCACATTCTACGTAAACAAGATGAATAGCTGTTATCTTTACACCAATACTATATGTTAAAAAGCATAATAGGGGTTAGGAGGAAAAAAAAATATTACAAAACTTTACATAAGTGATTCTGAGGTTGATTTTGTAACGGGAATGTAATCACGAAATTCCATTAACAGAAATAAAACGAGGGAGATATTTCCCGTTCATTGTGAGCAATGGAATTTCCGGTTTGTGGTTGATGTTCGTGAGGCGCACCCAATCATCGTTTTGTTTATGTTTTCGCATGAGAGCATCCAGTTTACATGTTTCAGATTCCATTCATGGGTGTCAACATCAATAATGATGATCGTGTAAAAGATAGGATTGAAAACTATCACCAATAACATACCTGACAATTTAATTAATCTTTTCAAAAAAAAAATTAAATTAAAAAAAAAGAATGATATACTTCAATTGCTACATAATATTATAAATTGAAAATGCTCCAATTCTAGTTTGTTTACTGAGTTTATTAGATTGAATTAAATTCTATGTGCTAATTATTGTTTTACACATATGAACTGCTTCATCTATACGCTGAAGATAAGGAATTTATAAGTAGTATTCATGTGTGATACTTGTTAGGATATTGTAAAGTTCTGCTTATGCAGGAAAAGGTAGAGCATAGGTGGAGCAAATTACAGTCCGGAATAATTTTTCCCATTCCAAAATCCACTATAAACAGTATATTACAAGTATCATATAATATAAATTATCTATGCTGGGTAAAGAGAGGTGACAGACAGAAGGCCCGAGCAGCTAGGGCAGGATCCGAAGCAAGCTAGGTGGAGTGGATTTAGGATCCCCGATGTTCCACGCAAGCAGAAAGGAGGTTAAGAGTCACAGAGCTCCGAAGCAAGCTAGATGACTGAGGTTAGGAGTTCCAACAAAGATCCGAGCAAGCTGAGTGGGAAGAGAGGAAGCCCAGAGTTCCGAGAGGCTTTGAGTTGGATATCTCCTAGAGCTCCGAAGCAAGCTAAAGGAAGGGTGACCAGTCGCAGACTGATGCATGTCGCTGAAATCATCTTGGTTATTTAGGTGCTCCAGGTGAAACGGTGACGCTGTTGCTCCTTTTCGTCATCACATGCCTGGTGATGTTTCTGTTGTCGTTCATGTCGTTACCAGCTAGTAATCCGTAGTAAAACGCACATGTTGATGTTTGTAAAATAGAAGCACATGTTGGTTGTTTGTAAATAACCATGTGGAATATTACAATATGCATCGTTTTCTGAATATTTGTGTCACCTTTAGAAGAACCAAACAATAATAAATATCAGGTTGTCTAAAAAGTATTGAGCTGTTGGAGGTCAAAATTGAGAAAACATTTAGTATGATTTGAAAACAAGATTACGAAACCACATGCGCACCATTTTCTTCGATGACCTACCATGTATTTCTGGCAATACTATAATCTCGTCGCTATAGATTTTCTGTAGTTTCTGGTAAAAAAATTGTGGTTTTCACAGACCTCTTTTGCAACTAACTTAACACCATTCAAAGAGTCTTACAAAGACAGAAACAAATTATACATTGGGCGGTGCCAGGTCTGTGCTATACGGTTGATGCATTAAAACCTCGCAGTCAAGTTCTCTCGATTTCTAAACAAGTTGTTAAAGATCTATATAGTCTTCTGTTCTCAGCGTAGTGTACGACACCCTTTCTGTTGAGCAATTCCGGTTGTTTCTTTAGATTTTTTGTATGCATTCGCGTTAATTGACCACAATACAGGTCCGTGTCTATCGATGTCATGATTGCTTACATGCTAGTTTTGCTGGACTTTTGCTAGAATACCGTTCACCTTTTTTGTGATTGGTCTTCTCTGCGAGGAACATCTCGAAGAGCGAAATTTCCAGGGTAAACCAACCTTCTGGCTTTTGCTTTTGATAATGTATTTTTCCCATAAACAGTACATATTTCTTCACAAGCCTGCACAGCATTTGCACCTTTATGGAAACAAGATTGTAAAAGGTAACACATTTGCGGGAAGTTCACTCATCTTCAAGGAGGTTGAGTACCCCTGTGACAACACCCAGCCTCCCTTGAGCTTTCCCTGGCAGCTCATGTGGTTCAGATTCCACCTTAAGCTGTAGATCCACGTCTATTACGCATAGCCTTGCTGCTGAAAGGAAAACTAAACTCAAATTCGACCAAGGACCTTATACACTATATAGTCATCCTTCAAGCATCCAATTTTATTTCTTTCAGGACAATCGTGATTTTTGTGCATTTATACAGTAAAACTTATTTGAAGTGGAACGTCAATATGGCGGTAACTTGCTCACTGTGAACAAATTCGACGGTCGTCCCAATCAAGAAATTATTATTATTATTATTATTATTATTATTATTATTATTATTATTATTATTATTATTATTATTATTATTATTATTATTATTATTATTATTATTATTATTATTATTATTATTATTATTATTTGCATAATATGTAATTTATTCAACTCGGAAACGGAAAGCCATAATTCAAGAATTCCGTAGAAAACTACATGTATTTCACGGAAGTATTTTCAGAATAATCCACGACGGAGGAATGTATCTCAATATTTCAAGTTTTCATCTTGTTCCCCTATTCCACACCGTTTAGGGTTAATTTAGTGCACATCTTTTGACAGGGTACGAATACCGGTATACAACAGGTAGTGAAAGGATGATAGAATGATCAAACAACATTGCTTTTCACTTTGTCAATGCTGAATTCCTTTGTGCATAATAATCTAAACCAATCTAGAGGGTGAAAGAGAATGGAATCATCTAAATTCTACATAATATTTCTGTTAGGCCTACTGATCCTACAACACAATCCATTGACATTTTTACATCTTACTTAGTGAACCAGTTAGTTCCTAACTTTTAACCCTTTCACTACCATTTTTTAAGGCACGAATGACATTAATGTTTATTTTGAATATGGACTTCTCAAAAGTAACAATAGGGTCTACGCAGCTCTTTCACCAGCCATTTCTTTTTGAATTCTAGAAGAGGCGGTAGGTATGTGTTCCACTAGTATTCTTATTTGGGATATGTACACTCATGTCCAAAATTATTGTCGCAGGTCTATAAATATGTTGTTGAAGGAATATAATTTGATAACGAATTCGCTCGATATTTCTTATAATGTTAGTGTATGTATAATCGGCAAAGACATGTATGTGGCAAATTTCATGTGAAAAGAGCAGTAAATAAGAACAATAGAACGAAAATAAAACTTTCTTGTCCATTTAGCAACATTTTGTTTTACTCGTTCTAATTTTCGTGTTTATAATTCTTTGCTTATGAAATTTACCACAAATATACATTTCCTGATTATATACATAATAACAGTATTAAAAGTACCCTGCAAAATGATTATCAAATTATATTCTTACAAGAAGACAGTTATAGATATGCGACAATCATTTTGGACATGACACAATCAATCGTATGAGACATTTGTTCAGTTGAAATCAATCCGCCTGTAGGTGATACAATGTGAAACAAGTTTTGCCACTGGTTGTACTAGAACATCAAATTGCCATTGGTTACACTAGAAACTGGTGGGACACATACTATGTCCCGATGGTAGTGAAAGGATTAAACAGTGAACATCATGGCCAAGTCGCATGTCTTGTCTTTTAATGATAAAGTTATCTAAGCTTTAAAGAAAGATAAACTCTTTGTACGGACACGGTTTAGGTGCGGAAAATTGCTATGTTATAATGCGCCAAAACGTAAAGATAAAATGATGGCTGCAACGACGAAACAGTCAACGAAGAAATTAACAAAGTTGTTTGGGAATGGTTCATTAATGCAAGATCAAGAAATATGCACATATCTGAACCAATGCTACAAAATGTAGCTTCTAAAATGTCCTGCAGTATTGTTTAATGTAGTATAAGATCGTGTAGTTCAGTGGAATCTAGTAAGAAGTCTAGTATACAAGTGTAATAAATATAGTAATTATATGATTGGTAATTGTATTATGATATTTTACATTTATCAATGTAAGAATTAAATTTGCGAGAATCTACACTCCTAAACACAGATATGCCTATTGGTATAAGCATAAAAATTCGTATAAAGTTATTCAGATTTATAGTAATCTCTATATGCAATTTTGTATAATCTGGAAACTTTTCCAACTTAAAAAAAAAAAAAAATCGACCCCTTGTGACTTCATTTTCAACAAGTTTTGCTGAATCTTAATATAGTAAATTTTTATTTTTCCAGATATTCTTCAAAGGGGATTTAAACCTGGCAACCCTCCCTTGTGTACACTGTTGATGCAACCCTCCTTTACACATACAAAGAGATGCATCAATGCCTTAAGCAATGGGGGGGGGATTCGTGTAAGGTCACGCCCTCCCCCTCTCTCTGTCATTCTCTCTCTCTCTCTCTCTCTCCCTCTCTCTCTCCTCCCTTTTTTTCAAAAGTCATCTTGATCAAAGGTCACATTAGTTACAAAAATTGTTGTTCTTGGTTCGAAACCATTCATTTTATTTATACTTATTAACTTACGTCAATGACAGACAGTAAATAGACCCTATAAATATCTTAGATTATGTTGGATTTTTTTGAGATACCTTTCGTGCAGGTATTGACCTGGAGACCCTACACGAGTACTCAAACTTAGAAAGAAAAGAATTCTTTTTAAAAAAGGAAAATTTGGAAAGATTTCCCGAGTTTCTTCCAGATTCTAAAGACAATTATGTATGGTGTATAAATTAAGATACAAGCAGAAACTTCCAAAGTGAAAGTGTATAATTTCCTTAAAAAAAAAAAAAAAAAAAAAAAAGGTATTTTGAAAGACTTAAAGGAATGATTCAATAATAAAATAGTAACTCTTTTGAAGATAGGGAAGAGTGCAACATGTCCTTTTGACATACTTTCCATACACCTAGTACCCCCAACTATCTTAGTGGAAGGAAGTAGATATGTTACAAAAGAGATATGTGTTATTTTCTGGTAACTTTTAACTCCTTGTTTTCGAAGTACAGTAGACCAGCTGTCAATGAACCCTTTCAAGCAGTCATCTTCGTCTTTCGTTGATAACAAAGCGGAAGCGGTACAAGTTATCAATAGGTGACCATAAGGCGTATTGTCAATACAGGAAGAAGAATATTGATTTGGTCCGAGATAGGTAAATATTACAAAATAGAGAACACTTAGTTCTATTTATTAGATCAAACCATACCTACTGTCTTTAGGTTCAGTGTCGTTCCGATTAACTTAAAAAAAAAAAAAAAAATTATGAAAGAGGTCTGAAGTTCAAATATAAATGTACTTTATTTAAATGCAGTAAAACATCGTTATTTCGGACTAATTGGGGAAATAAGTTGTCCGGATTAACTGGAATAACCTAAAAGAACAGTAAAAGGTGCATTACAACTCTAGCAACAAAATACATTTATTATGATGCATTTAAAGTATATAAAGCTGAATGCATTTATTACAACTGTACTGTAGTATACTACCAACTAACTACATTATACATACTTGTAGTGAAGTGTACTGTATTTGCAACAATGAACAATATAGTACAATATTCTTAACCGTCACGGCACCATGTGACGAATCCGATTGTTGATGGCGTCATTAACTTGTCCCGCCACCACGGAATTTCGAAGTGGTTTCTTTTGCATCGTTTTGTGCGCCTATTCTCACATTTTGTACGTCACGGAAAGTGGATCAAAATGGGCCTGCAAATATGGTGGAACAAGTTAATGCTGTTCCGCCACCAACGAATTTCCAGGTCGTTTCCTTCACATCATTTTGTACTGTTTTGTGCGCCTACTTCCACGTTTTCTGCGCCATCGGAAATGGGTCAAAATGGGCCACCAAGGTGGGACGTAAATGACCCACAGTTCCGCCACTATCACATTTCGAAGTCGTTAATTTCACATCGTTTAATGCCTCTTTCGTACCGTTTTGTGCGTCATCGGAAGTGGGTCAAAATGGGCCTCCAAGGTGAGACGAAAATGACCCACTGTTCCATTATTATCGAATTTCGAGGTGGTTAATTTTAGATCGTTTAATGACTGTTTTGTACCCTTTTGTGCCCCAATTTCGACGTTTTGTGCGTCACTGCAAGTGGGTCAAATTAGGCCTCCAATATGAGACGAAAATGACCCAATGTTCCGCCACCAACGAATTTTGAGGTAGTACCTTTTGCATCGTTTTGTGCGTGTTGTGTGCCGTTTGTGTGCCTACTCCTACGTTTTGTGCGTCATCGGAAGTGAGTCAAAATGGGCCTACAAATTTGACGGAACAAATTAATGCTGTTCTGCCACCAACGAATTTCCAGGTCGTCATTTTCACATCGCTTAATGCCGGTTTTGTACCGTTTTGTGTGCCTATATTGACGTCTTGTGCTTCACTGGAAGTGGGTCAAAATGGGCCTTCAAGATGGGACGAAAATGACCAACTGTTCCGCCACTATCAAATTTAGAGGTTGTTTCTTTCGCATCGTTTAGTGTCGTTTTATGCGCATTTTTTCACGTTTTGTGCGTCATCGGAAGTGGGTCAAAACCCTAACAGCACAAGACGTTTTAGGCATGTGCCATTTAGGTGTCCCAGTTACTTTTTAGGAACCGGACACTTGGTACATATGGTATTCATGTGCTAAGTATGTACTTCAGCTACCTAAAGTTTTAGGTGCTTGTTACACCTAATTGATATTTGCGACTATGTACCACAAATGTAGCATTTATATACCTGGCTCAGTTTCGCACTGTGATAGTCATTTATTTTTATGTCGTCACTTGGGACATATATATCTTTCATGTTCGAGGTACTTCCTTTAGGTGCCTACTTTTTCAGATATTTATGACACAATTGATATCTGCAGCGACGCACGAATGACAGTCAGCTGTTTGCATTTGCTCATGCGCAGTAACATGCAACGGTTTCTCGCGCTTTCTGCTCCAATTTCTGTCCTACACAATCGCTTAGAAAAAAAAAGCAACAAATGCATCAGATGTGGGAGATGAATTTAGAAGAAAGAAATGACATAACTGTTGAATAAAAATTAAGATGAATCTTTCATACATATGTAAACAGTTAATTATTTAGGTAGTTAGAGATAAAGAATTGTATTTTTTTAGATGCCAACTGTCGCTGATAATTTGAAAGTGAATATGGAAGAATCATGAAATAAAGTAAAGAGACGTGCGTCATTTTGTTATAAAATTACATGGGGAGCGGATTTTATCTGATCCCAAACGGTTATCGTCAAATATACAGGGTTACAAGAGCTCTCTGCAGTCTCTGCTTAGCCAAATTTATCCCTCTACAAGCGACGTTTCCTTCATCGCGCCAGTGGCAAAGTCAGAAGAGCACGCGCCTAGTAATCAAAGGATTGGTTGTTCACGCCCATCCCCGGCTTTTTTTTTTTACTTTTTTAAACTTTTTGTTACTTTTTAAAAAGTGTTTTTCAGACTTACCTTGATGTAAACAAATCTATATATATAAAAGAGAACGCACAAAATCCTTTGTCCGCTCATCACGCTAATACGGCTGAACCGATTTCTTTCATTTTTGGGGGGTTGTTAGGATTTGGACCCTAGATGGTTTTTATCATATCACTTTAATTTTCAATTACCAGTGTCTTGAGATAATTGACCAATCAGGTGTCAATACGTACAAAAAATCCTTTGTCCGCTCATCACGCTAATACGGCTGAACCGATTTCTTTCATTTTTGGGGGGTTGTTAGGATGTGGACCCTAGATGGTTTTTATCATATCACTTTAATTTTCAATTACCAGTGTCTTGAGATAATTGACCATTCAGGTGTCCATACGTAGAAATCCTTTGTTATTAGTTCATCATAGGTATAAAAATAAACGTATTTATATGCAACCCGCATGACCCTGTGACTCGGCGGGTTAACATAACTAACAGGCGATATAAATCACTTGAAAGCGAAAAAGTAAAAATTATCTAAGTAACAAAGTTTATTGCGTTCCGGGGTGACCGCAGCGAAGCGGGGTGAACGCTGCTAGTTATCCATAAAGGTGATTTAACATATTTTGGAGTAGTAATTTTCGCTTACGATATGGGGAAAAAAATACTTAGAACATACTAGGTAAGTTCTCAGGCATGTGCCTAGGGGCGGACATAGGCTCTGACTATCACTTGCCATTCACGTGATTTCTCTCTCATAGGTCAATAAAACACATACTGGGCACATTTCCATGTTCCTGAGGGAACATGATAGGCATATGCCTACTCTGTAATTGTGCTGTTAGGGAATCGGATTCCAAGATGGGACGAAAATCACCAAGAGTTCCGCCACTATTGAATTTCGAGGTTGTTAATTTTATATAGTTTAATGCCTCTTTTGTACCGTTCTTTGCGCCTATTTCGACGTTTTGTGCGTCAACGAAAGTGGGTCAAAATGAGCTTTCAAGATAGGACGAAAATAACCAAGAGTTACATCACTGTCAAATTTCGAGGTTGTTAATTTCACATCATTTAATGCCTCTTTTGTACCATTTTGTGCGCCTATTTCGACGTTTTATGCGTCATCGGAAGAGAGTCAAAATGGGCCTGCACGGTTTGACGATCCGTCACTATCGAATTTCGAGGTCATTTCTTTCACATCGTTTAGTGCTGTTTTGTGTGCCTATTTCTATATGTTGTGCGTCACGGAAGTGGGTTAAAATGGGTCTCCAAGGTGGGACGAAAAAAACACTCTTCCCCCACTATCGAATTTCGAGGTAGTTTCTTTCGCATCGCCTAGTGTCTGTTTCATGACGTTTTGTTCGCTTATTTCCACGTTTTGTGCGTCACAGGAAGTGGGTCAATATTAGCCTACAGATATGGGGCGGAACAAGTTAATGCTGTTCTGTCATGAACAATATTCGATGTCGTTTTTTTTTCACATAATTTTGTCCGTGTTTTGTACCGGTTTGTAAGGCTATTTCCAAGTTTCGTGCATCAATGGTAGTGGGTCAAAATGGGAATCAAGATGGGAAGAGAATGACCCATTGTCCCATCAGTATCGAATTTCAAGGTCGCTTCTTTTGCGTCATTTAGTGCCTGTTCTGTACCGTTTTCTCGCATATTTTCACATTTTGTGCGCCACCGGAAGTGGGTCAAAGAGGGCCTCCAAATATGACAGGAAAAGACATGTTTATCCCACTTTCAAGGCCCATTTTGACCCACTTCCACTGAGGCATAAAGCGATACAAATCACGCACAAAACAATATGAAGGAAACGACCTCGAAATTCGATGGTGACTGAACAGCATAAACTTATTCCGCTATATTTGTAGGCCTATTTTGACCCATTCCCGTTGACGCACAAAACGTGAAAATAGGCGCACAAAATGGCACAAAACACACACAAAATGATGTGAAGGAAACAACCTCAAAATTTGATAGTGGCAGAACAGTGGGTCATTTTGCTTCCACTTTCTAGCCCCATTTTGATCCACTTTCGGTGACGCACAAAACATAGAAATGGGCGCACTAAACGGCACAAAACGATGTGAAGGAAACGATCTCGAAATTCGTTAGTGGTAGAATTCCGTGAAATTTCCGCCATATTTGGAGGCCCATTTTGAACCACTTCCTGTGATGCACAAAACGGCACAAAACACGCACAAAATGATGTGAAGGAAACGACCTCAAAATTCGATAGTGGCTGAACAGTGGGTCATTTTCCTTCCACTTCAGAGGCTCATTTTGACCCGCTTCCGGAGACGCACAAAACGGCACAAAACACGCACAAAACAATGTGAGTTAAACAATCTCGAAATTCGTTGGTAGCGGAACAGAATTAACCCCTTTCTGCATTTTTTTCTTTTAGCGAAAAAAAATATTCAGTATTGGAAATCCTCATATGGCAACTTGAAAAATGAATTAAAACTTAAACTTTTAGATTTTTTAGTTAAATCCGACAAGAAAAAAATAAGTGCCATATATGACACACTTACAACTTACAAAGAACACGCTAAATGACACCAAAATCTCTTATTCATACACGTCAATATCTCACACAGCAGACAAAACAGTCATTTGATGCCATTGATAAATCACAAAAAAGCTAAAGTGAAAAAGGGGTATGTGCCATATATGGTACGGCATGCGGTAAGGGGTTAACTTGTTCAGCCATATTTGGAGGCCTATTTTGACCCACTTCCGATGACGCACAAAATATGCGAATATGCACACAAAACATTCACAAAACGATGTGAAGAAAACGACCTCGAAATTCATTGGTGCCGGAATAAGTTAATGACGCCATTGTTAACTTCTTTCCACATTTAAAACTTGTATTCTACTTTTTATTGGTTGTCCGAATTAAGCGAAGTTTGGCTTTTATTAAACCGGTTTAACGATGTATTACTGTATAATGTACACTAATGAATAAAATTTTGCTTGATGGTTTATTTTAGAGTTTTACGTCCCAAAATTATGACCTATAGCCTAAAGGAAACGATGCAGTGATAGTAATTAAATGGATTCTAAATGGGAGCTAAGGTAAATGAAATTGCTATTATGAGCACGTCCTCCCATCAAAATTTTCTGGAAGAAAATCTATTTTCATAGTTTGATTGCATGGATAAAAGATTGGGAAGAATTCAGAACAGTAAGTACGCCAGAAATTTTTACTTGGGGGTGTGTTCAAAATAAAAGGGGGGGGGGTTCTCTCAGCATAGTGATATAATTTTTAAACAGACTCAAACAAGAAAACAGTATATTTTGTTACGCAACTATTGCAATACTACTACTACTACTAGTACTACTACTACTACTACTACTACTACTAATAATAATAATAATAATAATAATAATAATAATATCAACTCTTCGCAGTGGTAGGTTCAATAAAGTAAGTTCACACATTTGAGCATTTATTATTATTATTAAATTAAGTAATACAGTGAAACCTCTCAAAACGGACATCGGTGGAACCGATTACTTGTCTGTAAATAAGAGGTGTCCCTAAAAGGAAGGGTTCTCTCTCATAACATCACACTACACATATTTATGGCATGGAAGAATTAGAAAGTTTGTCCTCTTATCAAGATGTCCATTATTGAGAGATGTCCGTTTAGAGAGGTTTCACTGTATTGGGAATTAACCTCCACTATTTTACCCAATAACTCCCCTACACGCAAACTGATTACATACGAATTATTGTAATTATTTTGCAAAATTCTGCTATTATTTCAATTTATTCACACCCAGCAAGTTTTAGTGGGTGATTTTTTTTTCCAAAATATTAATTGAGAAAAAATTCCCATGCTGAAATCACATTCGTTTAGTAATTAATACTGTACATAGTTCCAATTTCAATATTTTAATATTCTAACCCTGTAGTTAACGTTAATTGTTGTAATATTATTTGATCTCTTAATCTCCGTTCCTGCCCTTCCTGGCTACGTTATTCGCTCTGAATATCTTTCATAAGAAAATTATTCATTGATTTAGTTGTTTTCCAGAAATCCAGTTTTTCAATTTACAAATATTTTGTATCTTACTGTTTTGTCTTCTTTAATATACCCTAATTTTAATAATCCCAGGGCTCATAGTGGTCTGGTTTCTTGTAAATAGTTGAAAAGTGACCAAAAAATGGCCAAAAGCACACAAAATCTCATCATGCCCCTTTTTTCCTTTGTCAATTTCTCGCTCTCTTTGTTTGTTGTTTTGTTTCTTCTTTACTTCTTTTTGAGATTCCTCCTTTCTTAGGTTTTCAAAATATGCTTTGTAGTTACGGTAAGCAGACTTAGCAGATGTGAAATGCTTCTGAGTAAGTAGAACCAGTTCTGGCCTATTTCCGAATTTCTTCATGCCAGACATTATATTTAACTTCGCATTAAGAGTTCTCAAAAACGTGAAATATTCAAATTCATGATCTACTCTTAAGAAGAACATACAAAAAGCATAATACAAGACGAACATGATGAACCATACAAACACACACACACACAACGTTGAACGGAGCGTTAACTATTACGAGAGAAAACTAAAAGATTATTATGATAGAAGAAAGAATAGACACAGAAGGGTTCTCAAATCCACCTTGAGAACTTAAGCATCCACCAACCATCCACTGTGCTTTAGAAAGAATAAAAGCTGAAGTGAGAATGAAGCTGACTGTTTCACATACTGAAGCTTTCAGAAGAGTAATGAGTAACAAGTTTCTGCCTTTTTCCATTTGTTTTTATATTTTCCTTAGAAAACTGCCAATGCAAAACACAAATCACACGAAACAGTCACTTTACCTCTCAAAAAAGTAACTTTTAGTGACAAATTTTAAAAAAAATAACTTTTACTGATTAATTTGAAAAAAGTGAATTTTAGTTTTTTAAAAAAAAGTGACTCGCTATGAGCCCTGTTCCGCTCAATGAATTTACGTGAATAAAAATATACTTTACAAAAAATTAAGCTAGCGCCAAATGCGTTCCTGCATAACACTAGACTCACTCTAAAATATATATATAATTATTACTTCAATCGATCTCTTCATTTCTAAAAACATTTTGACTACACCCTTCTAACGTCCATCCGTTGATACACCATTTGCAGTGCAGGCTCGAAACCAGCCACAGAGCTTTGGGAGCCATGAATATGTTAGGAGGGGCCAAGTCATTAAAAATTATCTTACAAATATCTAAATTGTGCATTTTGTATTGAGGTCTGGAGGAGACATGAAAAATTTAGAGAGGGCCAGTCCCTCTTTACCCCCCTCTAGTTGCGAGCCTGTTGCAGAGTAGCAATTACCAACTGAATCTAGTATAAGCTTATTACTATATTGTCACATTTTTCCTTATTGAGGAGGAGGTAGGTGAATGACTGCTCAAGACGTTGCTAATTTCAGTCATCTGCATCTGTCCATCAACCTCTTTTCTCCGAAACGACCGCGGAACCCAGGAGGGTAGGTATCAGCGGTCTGTTTTGTCAATTGTTTTGACCGAAACACCGCCCGAAACAATGAGGTCGTGTGGTTCTCGAAGCCGTACATAAGAACGAGGTCGCTTCGTATTTTGAAGTGAAATAAATAAATAAGAATATTGCCTCCTTTCCTAAACGCTAAACCTTTCTTAACTTGATGTAATAAATAACCTATATGATACTGATTGATACAATTGAATTTGGGGGAAAATTCCTTTTCCATCCAGGGGTGCGTGTAAAGAAATTTGGAGGGGTGTTAGGGGGGTGTTGGGGGGGTTTAGATTACTCCCTGATTCAGAATGAATCAGCTACTAAGGATTATGGTATAAGAACCATTTCGCGCAATAAAATCTGATATAATAAACGCAAAATATTAACTGCAAGAAATACACAACACTGGAGTAAAGTCTTGTTCCAAAATTCTCAAGAAAGTTGCTAAGTAAATCATTCTTTCTGTTCTTTCTCCATGCCACCCGAGAAAATAAAAATTATCATTAAAAAAGAAGAAAATAATTGGTAAAAGAAAATATCCAAAACCTTCGGCAAAACAGTAGATTACTTATAACGAATCTCATAGAATACGTCTGGGTCAAGGTTTGTAAGTGTTTATGTCTCGAGTCGGTCAACATTCTACAAATCAAGATAAAACCAGTGGCTGCTCTTGAGGGAAATCACATTACGAAAAATTTAAATTTTATTGCTACAAGTTAAGGAAAGAAACGTTAACTAATAGTTTAATTCTTCCATACAAGAATTAGAACATTACGTAATTTGCTTTTGTTTGTTAGTTGACGTTTAGCGTCCTTTTCAGCATTGAGAATATGTGGGACATAAACCAACAGCTTAAGCTGGAATCCAAACCACCGTACTGTGCTCAAATTTCATTGCAGGAATAGAACACGGGACCATGCACCAAAGGTGAACGTGCTAGCCGCTGAACTAGCAAGAAAATAGAACATTACGTAAGGTTTATTCCCTTCAGAGGTTCTCAACCTTTTCCATACGCGTACCACCAAGGCACGTTAATTATTGATACCACCATAAGCCGTATGTACCACTAGAAGCGCCTCACGTACCACCAGCGGTACGCGTATCACAAATTGAGAAACCCTGCGCTTAGCTTGTAGCGATTTTTTTTTTTTTTTTTTTTTTTACCGATGTGAATTCTTCAAGTGCCGTTACTGGATAACTCATTCTCGACAGTATTAAGATTGTGAAGAAGGCAGTGGTGGGATAACAAGTTTTAAGAACATGCATAAATTGTATTTATGTAGTAAATGTTAATAGATAAACCATGATGTCAACATATCACGGTGTACATTTATTTATGGACTGCCTCTGTTTACTTTGTATGAACACTGGAATTACTATTACTCATTATCTTTTGAGCGAACGTGCAACAAATTACAACTTGCACCCAGATCTGCATTAATTGTAATTTTAAACTTTCCCTGTTCATAGCGTTATGTTTCACTTGAACTATACTATTTAAAAACAAACAGTCCTTGAGATCCAAAAAACTATTGGCACAAATGAAACGATCTCCTTCCTTACCTTCACGGTTGAAGGTTCAAGTCTCGACTCAATTACTTCTCGCTCTCTTTAGGTGAACTGAATGGAAAGCGAGTTACAAACATGAGGAGGCGGAAATTAACCAACCGAAAACATTAACAACAGATTAGGTGTCACAATTTAACAATATAATGCACTACTTTCCGCGTTAGCTCAATTCAACATTTTTTTTTAACTTTCACAAACATTTTAATTTCGTAATATACTAATTAATTACAAGCGAGTGTTGATAATTATAGAGAACACGTGTTGCATTGCATTTGAATTCCTTTAACCCGTTCCCCAAGACTGAAATGTTTAATCTGTATACGTATTTGGATACTTTTAGATAATTATTCTGAAACAGCTACATGGTTACTTAATATTTGATATTAATTGCAGTAAAATATATTCTAAATTACAAAAAAATCTCCTGGGAAATTATTCTATTTAATTTTTGAGGAAGGACGTGCGTGGTATTTGTTATCTTTTTTGTACAACTGTGTATTCTCGCAAAACATTTGATTTGATCATGAAGAAAAGTAATGTTTACAGCATCTTATTTAATTAGAAGAATGTATCGATATCACTTGGATCTTTATTTTCTATGAGTAAGCAATCTTTTCATGGTATTGTAAATATGGCAATATTACACTTGAATATCAATTTGATTATTTTATTTGTATATGTTATAATTATTAAACAGAATGTTGTAAATGAGTACAATATCTGTTGTGTACGACTCAAATAAATAAATAAATTTGTCGAATTAGGGAGGGAGAGGGTTAAATTCCATTGCTATCTAAATGTTCTTACAGGACTAATTTTAAATAAGGCAGCATCTTATTTAACTCATGTAGCAAATTATTATTATTATTATTATTATTATTATTATTATTATTATTATTATTATTATTATTATTATTATTATTATTATTATTATTATTATTATTATTATTATTATTATAGAAAATATTGGACAATCACTGTAATTTAGGCTATACTTTTTAAAAAAGAACGTAAAAATAAAAGTTTCAACATTACTTCAATAAAATATTATAAGGAATAAAATATTACTTCAGCCGAGTGATTGGAAACATTTTAAGTCTCTACACTATAAAAAATCGTTGTGTTATTTCAACGACATGCCTATCTGGTAACACGATTGTGTTAAAATATAACACAAACCGATGGTTAGAACAACTCACTCTCCATTTGGAGTTGTGTGTCAAATGCCGGTAGTTGAAATAACACACAACCTGTGTGTTAAATTAACACAAGTGTAGAATCTTCGGTGTTGTTTTCTGCGTGATTGCCAAATATCATCTAATTATAGAGGCTTATGAATTGAAGCTACAGACAAACACAGTAGAAAGAAATATTTAAACAAATACAGGCATACGCAAAATTTCATCTCCCACATTTGATGCATTTATTGCTTCTTTTTCTAAGCGATTGTGTACTAGAAGCAACAAACGCATCTACTTTATTAGATGGTAACTGTCGCCGATCATTTGAAAGCGAATATGGAAGAACTATAAAATAAAGTAAATAGACAGTCGTCATTTTGTTATAAAATTACATGGCGAGCAGATTTTATCTTATTCCGAACGGTTATCGTCGAATATACGCGGCTTAAAGGAGCACTCTGATTAGCCAAATTCAAAAGACCTCAACAATTTATCCCTCTACAAGCGACGTTTTCTTTATCGCTTACGTGGCCAAGTCGGAAGAACACGCGGTTAGTAATCGAATAATTGTTGGTTCGTGCCCTCCCTCCGCCACTGGAGTATTTTTTTTTTACTTGTTTAAAGTGTTTTTTTTAAGACTCAGCATAATGTAAACACATTACGCATATAGGCGATTTAACATATTTTGAGGGAGTAATTTTGTGGTTCATTAACGCTTACGGCACGGCTCAACACCGGTTGTGTGTTAAAGACGTAACACACCCCCTGTGTTAAACGCTAACACCACGGGGTCTGTGTTGAACTAACACCGCATAGTGGTAGTCACGCTGGAACCACTGCCTTGTGTTAAAATTGAGTTGAATTAACACAACCATTTTTTACTGTGTAGACTTGTTAGAAATTACTTGTATATCTTAGAACGAAGTTTTATTTCACTCCTCAATACATTTTAGGAATTAAGGATGTTATAGTCTACCATTTGATTGATTCATGTTATATCTAAATAGCTGAAGTCACAGACTAGGCTGAAATGGTTGGTTTTCGTACAGAGAGAATAGATCTATGAAAAATATTTGTATCCTCTTTCCTCTCAGAATACCTTTTCAATGAAAGTGTAATTAAACAAATCCGTAAGATATTCTACTTTGGATATAAATCTTGACATGTCCTACTCCTTCCTAGAATACAGTCTTTGAACGTGGCATGATATACACCTTCTTCAGATGAGTAGAAACTATGTTCCAAAAGTCATTTCAAACGTATCGGTATCAACTATTTTCACGATCCAAAAAACTAAGGATTTCACATTAATCTCAGTCATTTAGGGCGTTTTATATTTCAACTCTTGTTACTCCCATTCCATTAGGGGCTGAACTTGGACTTAAACGCCACCAGGGGAGGTCATAATTCACCTTAGCGATCCGAAAATTATAGATTCGAGGCTAATTTGGCCGCTTACCATTATTTTTATATGTTACTCGGTCCCGTCCTGTCTCAGCGGTACTATGGGTCTCTTGCCCATACAGTTTTTTTTCTTCATATTATGAGTTATGTGTGCAATTCGTTGAAATTGCTGTAGGCGTTCCACACATGCTGGAATATAAATATATATTGTCTATTTATATATACAGGTATGTGTGCGAATAATGCCTTCGGCAGCATTGTCCATATCAGACATGCCCGTTCTTGCCTAAACTTGGGCTAAGATGCCATCGCGGCTGACACCAATCAGCTTAGTGACCTCGAAATTATGGATTCGACACTAATATCGGTCGTTTTCGATTATTTTTACTTATCAACTCTTCCGACACCCAGATGTGTTAGGGGTGTCTTCTCCTACAGTATTTGTTTCTAGAGTGTAAGTTATATGTTTAGTAGGCCTAAGTTTGGGAAATCGCCCCAGGCGTTCTAGAGTTATGTTGGAACATACACACGTACATATATCCATTTATTTAAGTTGATATAATGCCCCCTTTCCCCCTTAAAACGAAAAGTTTCTAAAACGATAGGAGACGTGTCCGATTATTTTAAATATGGAATCTATATACCGAATTTCATGTTCCTAGCTTTTGGCTTTACCGAGATACTCAATTTTTTGCATAAATTATGGCCCTTCTCTTTGTAATCAATTGACATGATAAAAATAAAAATGAAAATGAAATGAAATCTTTGAGTTTTACGTCCCACGGTTATGCCGGTTAGGCTAAAGGAGACGGTGATGATGAGTAATGAATGAAATGGTGGAATGAAGAAAGTGGGAGGAAACGGGAGAACCCCGAGAAAACCCACGCACACGGTGTTTGTCCACCACAAAGTTCACTTGGCGGGGGCTGGGATCGAACCCGGGACCCCAAGCACCAGAGGTGAACGCTCTACCACTGAGCCACCGCGGCCCCCATGATGATAAAAATAAGTTCGAGGTAGGTGATAACTACTCGTATATCCAAAATTCATTTCAGTCTTTGTCACATAATGTATACATAAAGGAAAGCAAAGATCTTGAGGAAGAAAACGAAAAAGATAAACAAGAATTTTAGGAATGATCCAAAAAATGGATCAAAAGACTGCGATCTTGACCAATAATTAGTTTTGGATCAGGGGCCACAAAATTTTTGAACGGACTCTAAATCGAGTTTTCGTACTTTTTACGAAATAACCATATCATACTAGGTTAAATGATAGTTTGAGTTTGGGTACACTGTATGTGGTTGTCCAGATATAAGGCTTAAAAGAAAATTTTTGATTGAAATATATTGGATCTTTTAATCCAAAAATACTAAAGAGAGAGTAAACAAAAGCAATGGGAATACAAATAGTAGATTATCTATTCCAAGAACGATGCTCCTCGGAATTCTAGAAGATACATCGTCCTGGTAATACAAAATACTTTTCTATGACAAATTTAAGAAAATATAAGAAAAAGAGCTCACATAAGCAAATGCTTCGTGTGTGAACGTGATTCTCATGTTTGTATCGTTGATTCATTACTATTATGTATTAAATAAAAAATGAAGTATATGCCAAACTAACGATGTAATGCTCCGTCCAAACTTATTTTGTATTAGGCAGATACATATTGTATAAACAATATAGATCTAGAGAAAGCTTACATTATTAGAGGAAGATCATTTAACGGGACACTTTTGTTTCGGGAACCTATAAGATTAATAATATGTAAAAATGAAAAAGACAGGAAAGTTATGCTCTGCAAGCTAAAGGAGACAAATAATTATTAATGAAAGCGAATGATTATATTGATGCAATGAGAATGTCAGAGAAAATGGGAGAACTCTGAGCAAACCTGCGAACACAATGTTGTCCACCACTAACTCACATGACCTGGGATCAAACCAAGGACATCTCGCACCAAAGGTGAGCGCTATATCACTAAGTTACCGTGCCCCCAATCAAGTATTTTCCATAAGTCTTATCGTCTCCTTGTGAAGAATGGTCATTCTGCTAGTAAGGGAAAATTATAGGAATCACAAAATTGAACTCAACTTTGACTAGTGGCTAAGTTAAGAGTTTTATTCCACTATGTTACGTATTACATTTTTCAAAATGATACTGCTTGATTGTAACAGAAGACCTTGAAAGATATTTGTAAGATATACATTCAAAACTATCTATTGTGCAATACATTACCTTCTGTATATGTACTTAACGTACTATATAAAAGAAAAAAACAAGGTTTATTACACTAGAAATAACCTCAACATATTCCAATGTCAAATGTCTTACCTTTTGCATCCTTAATGATAATAGTAATAACAATAATAATAATAAAAGAACGCGTAATACCACTAAGGACTTCCTTTGACTCTAATTTGTGGAGACGTTTCGCCACGAATATCTGTCCTTCAACCAATTCGTTTCCTCGAGACTCAAAATCCTTCCCATATAGAATTGAATGAACACATCTAAACATTCTTTATATGACGTGTAGTCCAACTACAGAGTTCATTCATACGTTATAAAAATAAAAGAAATCTGTATTTCTTAATGGATAAATCAGCATGAATTGAGATTTGTAACCACTTTAAATATGATGCAATAAATTGCTGGTGTCAAATATAGATTTTAACAACAGAGAAAGAAAGAAAATTGAAAATCTATATATATAAAAGAGAACGCACAAATCCTTTGTTCCCTCATCACGCTAATACGGCTGAACCAATTTCTTTCATTTTTGGAGGGTTATTAGGATTTGGACCCTAGATGGTTTTTATCATATCACTTTAATTTTTAATTACCAGTGTCTTGAGATAATTGACCATTCAAGTGTCCATAACGTACAAATCCTTTGTTAGTTCATCATAGGTAAAAATAAACGTATTTATATGCAACCCGCATGACCGTGTCACTCGGCGGGTTAACATAAATGACAGGCGATATAATGTTAACATTTACTGCAATCTACTATGGTTTTTATCATATCACTTGAAAGCGAAAAAGTAAAAATTATCTAAGTAACAAAGTTTATTGCGTTCCGGGGTGACCGCAGCGAAGCGGGGCGGGTTAACATAAATGACAGGCGATATAATGTTAACATTTACTGCAATCTTCTATGGTTTTTATCATATCACTTGAAAGCGAAAAAGTACAAATTATCTAAGTAACAAAGTTTATTGCGTTCCGGGGTGACCGCAGCGAAGCGGGGTGAACGCTGCTAGTACTGTATATAAAACGCAAGAAATGGAAGTTTCCACTAAGTGTGTTAAGAGCAAGACTTCAAACACTTTTGCCGTTTATGATAATTTATGAAAAACAAATTGAGTTTAGAAGTACATTCACCAAGGCTTAAAAAAAGGTGAATAAAGAAGAAGAAAAAGTTTTCCTGTAGAGAATAAACTGTGGCTACCAACAAGGACGTGTAGTCCTATGAGAAAGTGAGAACAGTTTGTTGTCTGGGAAGGTTATCAAATGTTATACATACACAGATTAAGATACACTTAACGTGGGAAAATTCGTCAATTAGGGAATCACAAAACCCGTGTATTTATTTTGAATAATGAAAAATAGGAACGCTATTTCCAGCAGAGGCGGCTCGTGAGGGAAGTTACATTGGTAAAAGTAAAGTTTTATCGCTTCAAACTAAGGGAAGAAAAGTAACCTAAAGCCGGTTATATATCATCAAATATTGTATCAAATGTTTCAGCAAAGTGGAATTTGAACGTGTACGATACCAAGTTGTATGGAGCTTTTGGGTTGGTTACAACATTTGATACAACTATTTTAAAATAAAATATGTTCTATTCCTATCTAATATTGTATAAAAGAAAATCAACGAAAATCAACGTACAGTGGTGCTAAACATGTACACAGGAAGTAATTGGAATGCTTATTGGTGCTTTCAAGGTATCCTGTTTTGTATAACTATAAACTTAAGGAGTATTACGATAAATACAAACACAAAGAAACCTTGAAAAATATTGTGACTGAAGTTAGACTGGGAAATCCAGAGACTACAGGTTAGTGAGCGATCACATTTCACATGTACGGTTCATATTTTCAATTGCTCATTTAAGATTTATGATTTAAATAGCTTACTTTTAAATAACTTCCTCAAGCGAGTACCTCGTTGCACTCTATGAAATTAGCAACAAAATTAAGTTTTATATTTCATAGTTTATAGTGCATGTAAAAGTTTTAGCCAATTTGTTTGATCAAATAACTATCAAAGATAAATTTGATCCATTTGATAGAAAACTATGGCCATGTATAATAGGCGTAATGCTATAATTCTTGCATACCACAAATTAGAAGGTTGGTATATTTTCTTCACTTAGAACCGAGAAAACTTTAATTTTTACCAATGTGATTTCTCTTGACGAGCTGCAGCTGAATTCTAGCTAGGTAGATGGAATATTTCAGACAATCTTGAATGTTAAAAGAAAACAAAGTAAAGTAGTTAATTGGTACGGTACATACTTTATTTGTGGTGTTCAAAGGACATGATTTCAGAACATGTAGGCTTTTTGGAACATGTACAACCTCCTTTTGCTTTTCTGAATTTCACATTTCGTCCAGTTATTCTAGCTTTTCTGATCAGTTAATCACCATTATTTTACATTTATCATTGCAGTTTGAGGTTAAAAGGTAGTGAATTTTCATTTAATTTCCGTGAGTTTACATCTGAGGTCCTAAAAATTCTTTATTAATTTTTAAAAATGTATATCGCTTAGAATCGTCAAGAACTGCAACCCTTTGACCAAAGATGATAATTTTGAATAATATTTAATACAAGATACTGTTTAATGTTTAAATGTATAATTTAACACTTGATAACACGCATATGATAATTATAGTATTGAAATAATTTAAGTAGGTATGTAAATAAAATTATCTACATGGTCATTTAATGATATTTCCATCAGGATTCATAACGTATGAAAATATCAATAATGTGTGTAATTTAAATATACGTACATGAAAATGGAATTTAAAAATGGCGTGCTGTGAAGTATTTGTGAACATGTGTGTGGGAGAAGCCCAATGATCACTTTTGTACTGTTCTTATTATTTATACAATATTGTCTTACACTTAGTGTTGCTCACGAGACGGAACGAGACGAGACTTAAGCTTTTCTAGTCTCATCTTGATTTTGAAGAATTTCATTTTCGTCTTGTCTCGTTTTATGACTTTATGTACAAAATTTACGCCCTGATTTTTCTTAATTCCATCTAGGAGTTAT
This sequence comes from Thermobia domestica, assembly GCF_964235325.1. NCBI lineage: Eukaryota > Metazoa > Arthropoda > Insecta > Zygentoma > Lepismatidae > Thermobia > Thermobia domestica. Next base: position 183,187,664 of record NC_137464.1, on the reverse strand, counting down.
CAGAATCCTTCTACGTCATTAGAAGTACACGAAGGGACTGACGTAACATTTAAATCATTTATTACTGGAGTTTATTGTGTAGTGACTTGTATTTATCTTTAAACGAAGATAAATTCTCTTCATTGTATTCGTATTATTATTTGTATCAATTTATAGTTTTAATTCTATAAATCATGGAACACTAAAACATCGTTTGAAGTCCAAGATCTGGGAGGACTAGTATTGCCTACAAGATTCACGAAATTTGTCATCTCATCTCGAATTTTTTTAATAAAAAAATATACTTCTCATCTGGACTCTTGTCTCGTTTTCAAGACAAAAATCGAGACAAGGCGAGAAATTTCTCGTCTCAAGAGCAGCATTACGTACACTATGAACGTTTGTACATGTGAATATGCCACTGGGAATAGTTTCTTTTGGTATTGCAAATTTGATGTGTAGCTTGTTATGTGCTTTGTTACATATGAAGGGAAAATTTTGTTATGAAAAGCTTTGGATTTCGTTAATCAAAAATTTAGTAAATACAAGTTAACGTGCCCATGATCCGAATGGACTCGAGGTCAGATTACAATGAAGGTACAGATTTTTTTATTTGACGTAATATTATGATGCAACTGGGAGAACTTTAAATTAAGAGGTGGCGAACACTAGTACAGGAAATTAGAAACAACGATGCTGGGTTTGGATACGCTGATCACTCATCATCTATCTGAAGATGCATTATTTGGACAGCAAAGACCTTCGTAAACTGTAACGCGAGAAAAGTTTATATCCAAGTAGTATTTGTGTCGCTGTTAGAGGTACAGATGTCATCGTTAGAAGAAAACAATCAACAATAGATTGAATCTGCTACATGGCCTACGTGTGTTTTACATATACAGCACATACATAAATAAACTATCTGTTCCAGCAGAAAAAAATGAATCATTCGCAAGGAACGATGTACCTTCTACATATTTTTTAACCACGCTCGACCATAGCCATAGAAGCTAAATACGCTGTTCTGATTGGTTGAAGTTATCCGTTTCTCGCTACGTAGCATACATATAGCAGAAATTAAAGACTGGCTGCTGTCGGTTCTCGTAGCTGAGCATGCTATCGCAATGGGCTAGTAATCATAATCGTTTTGGACGTGGGTTCAAACTCGGCCCAAGGAAAGTTTTTTATATTTTTTTTAAATTTTCATAAAACCAATTTTCATTAAAATAAGATGAAAATAATATTCAAAAAAGTGATTTACTTACGTTACGCGTGCAGTTTTGCTATACGAATCCATAGTATAAGTAGTAATAGTAGTAGTAGTAGTAGTAGTAGTAGTAGGAGGAGGAGGAGGAGGAGTTGTAGTGGTAGGAATAGTAATAATAATAATAATAATAATAATAATAATAATAATAATAATAATAATAATAATAGTAGTAGTAGTAGTAGTAGTTGGAACGGATTAGAAGCCCACAGGGCTCGTTTTGTTTCACCTTGACCCCATGCAACCAATCAGAAACGTGTATTTAGTTCATATGGCTAGTGTCGAGCGTGAAAAAAATATGCGTACCTTCAGCGACACAAAAATAGTTTCTATGGATTATCTCAAAAGCTACGCGTAAGAATTTACTCTCAAGTATCTCATTTTGTTTAGTTAGATGTACTCTATTAATTGATATACTGTATATGTCTTATCTTTGGACAATATGATGCTTAAAGAATTAAAGAGTTAATCATAATTTTGCTCTACATATCATTAATCATACTGTATATTTTCATCTTCTTAGAGTTACGTGTATAATAGAGAGTTTGATGAGGGTATACTTTCATATCAGCTTTATCGTAATAGGTATCATGGTTATCAATTTTTAGATTTTCAAAAAAAAAAAAAAATGTGGAACATATTTACAAATGCAGTATAGTATGTGAAACACCCTGTTGAATGTGTTACAAGGCAAGTATATTTGTGGAAAGCTCTATTTTGAAAAATATATACTGCATCTCACACAACTTTTACGTAGACTATGTCAAGCTTGTGGTAATTGACCAAGGATACATACTTGTATTGATAGAAAATTTATTTGTGATAATATAGACATTGATTTTCCACCAATAAATATTGCCATAGTCTTGAAAAATTTTCAGTTCGAATTAAAATTATAGCCTACTGTAAAGGCTAACTGGTACAAGAAGTGCAAAGTAAACTTTATAAACAATATCCAAATCCTTTGACTAACATGAATTTTTGCGGTTAACAGCATCAATAACTAACCAGTGTGTGTCTTTGTAAGAAATAGAAATAAAAGTAGTATTTTAATTATATCTGTTTTTCTTTTCAAGTAAGGCTCTATGAATAGTGCAACCCAAAAGTATCAAAACTAATTATAAAAATTACAACTTTATCATTAGTATAACAACAAGAGGTAATCATTATTTTCACTTTACAACAAATGGGTGTCATTAGATTTGATTTGTTTTTGCATTTAAAAAATTTGTTCCGAAATTTTTAGTTTTAAGTGTCCGAAGCAACTTTCCATCAGTGATCTGTCTATGAGCTATCCCTAAGGTTTAGTGTGAAGTTGTTGCTTTATTCAATTTGGTTTTTATCAGTTTTCAAGTCCTAAATTTATAATTTTTACTTTCAGACATGAAATATGTGTTAAGATGATCAAAAATTAATGATAACATTTAAGATAATTTCAATCAAATAATGTATTTGCCAAATTCATGTCTAGCAAATTTGGTTCCTTAATCTCGAGACTGGCCTTAGATTCAAACAATGATGAATTTGATGTTTGAAGAAAAATAAACCAAACTTTTCAAAAAAAATAAATAAAAAATGAAACAAAAGTTCTAAATTTTAAAAACAAATTCAAACTAAAAATTTTAAACAAAATTTTGAAAACCTTTCGAAAAAAATAAAACAAAAGTTTCAAAGTGATCAGCCAGTGAGATTGCTCCAAAGATAACTTTTCACCAACGACCTAGACTATGAGTTGTTCCTAAAATTCAAAGTGTGAAGTTATTGACGTATATTAACAGTTTTCAATAATTATCTATCGGGTTTCAAGTCCAGAAGTTGACGTTACTCCGAGACAGTGACCAACCAATTGCGTTACATCAAAAATAACTTTCCACCAATAGCTTTAGATTATACAGCACATTGTCCTTAAGATTCAAGGTGTGAAATTGCTGTTGCGTATCAATCGGTTTTAACAATTACCTATTACGTTTTAAGTTCAAAATTTCTCTAAGTAAATGATACTGTCACATGCATTAGATTACACGAACACATCAGGTCTCTGTACTATATTTCAATTCATTGCCATAAATTTTGCTTCAAGATAAGAAATGTGCGGATGTGACGTCAGAACATTTTCCTTAAACAATAATATGTTAACGTAGTATTATCTTGCAATGTTAAATATTAAAATCACTTACAAATTTGGTTCCTTAATTTTTCAGAGACTAAAGGGGTACCGTAGTCCAGGATGCAGACTTGATCTACAATCCCTAAAATAATTTCAAGTTGGAGAAAAGTGACCTACCAAAATTTAGTACCAAATTTTTGGGCGGGCACCTTAAACCAGGTGACAGTGAACGCTCAAACATTCCTATGAATCACATAAGAGTTCATCTAGGATGTTTAAAATTAATAAAACTACCTCCTAAATATATATTCACTAATTTTGGTTACAAAAATTTGAAACGTGAATCTTTGACCAAGTACACGAGGAACACTTAAATTTTCCAAATGCACATGGGTATCCCGTAAGTTTTCATCTTACTTTTAGATATTTAAAGTCAAGAAAATTATCTTCCATCAAATTTTGGGAGGGGGCGTAATTTCAAAATATACTCAGGAATCTATATATTATCATCACACAAAGTATCAAAACTTAATTATTGTTATCCTTAAGGTTATTCAGAACGTCCAAACAGTTTGTGTCTAAAACGATAGATGGCGCCACCGTCACCAATGTTAACATATACAACTAATAAAATTAAAACAATCAAATATAAAATAAACAGTTCAAAAATTAAGCAAAAACGGATATAATCTGGTTAATGGACGTTACAAAATCTAGGGAATGGTACATGTCGATTTCAGATATTGTTATTAGTTTCATTGTTAGAGGCCACCATTGTTAAGTAAACAATCAACTTTATCTGCCGTACTTTCTACCAGAAACTGACCAAACTTTGCACACCCATTTAAGATTGAAATATCTAGGGAATGGTACGTGTGGATTCCACATATTGTTGTTAGTTTCATTGTTAGAGGCCACCATTGTTAAATAAACAATCAACTTTATCTGCCACACTTTCTACCACAAACTGACCAAACTTGGCATACCCATCGGATTACAACTGAGATATCTACTGAATGGTACCAGTCGATTTCACATATTGTTGTTAGTTTCATTGTTCGAGGCCGCCATTGTTAAATAAACAATCGTTGGATTTCTCCATTGTTAGATAAACAATCAACTTTATCTGCCATACTTTCTATCACAAACTAACCAAGCTTGGCACACTCATTTACGATTGAGATATCAATGGAATGGTACGTGTTGATTTCACCTATTGTTGTTACTTTCATTGTTAGAGGCCGCCATTGTTAAATGAACAATCAACTTTATCTGCCATACTTCCTACCAGAAACTGGCCAAACCTTGCACACACATTTAAGATTAAAATATCTAGGGAAAGATATGTGTCGTTTTCTCATATTGTTGTTAGTTTCATTGTTGAAGATCACCATTGTTAAATAAACATTCGTTGGATTTCTCTATTGTTAAATAAACGATTAACTTTATCTGTCATAATTTCTACCACAAACTAAGCAAACTTTTCACACTTATGAACGATTGAGATATCTATGGAATGTTATGTGTCGATTTCACATATTGTTGTTCTTTCATTGTTGAAGGCCACCATTGTTAAATAAACAATCTTTGGATTTCTAAATTGTTACATAAACAATCAACTTTATCTTACACTCTTTCTACCAAAAATTAATCAAATTTGGCGCACTCATTTACCATTGAGATATCTATGAAACGGTACGTGTCGATTTCACTTATTTTTGTTAGTTTCATTGTTAGAGACCACCATTGTTAAATAAAAAATCAACTTTATGTGCCACACTTTTTAACAGAAACTGACCAAACTTTGCACACCCATTTAAGATTGAAATATCTAGGGAATGGTATGTGTCGATTTCACATATTGTTGTTAGTTTCATTGTTGAAGGCCACCATTGTTAAAGAAACAATCAAGTTTTTCTGCCACACTTTCTACAACAACCTAAACCAAATTTGCAGACTCATTTAAGATTAAGATATCTATGGAACGATATGGGTCGATTTCACATATTGCTGATAGTTTCATTGTTAGAGGCCACCATTGTTAAATAAACAATCAACTTTAACGGCCAAACGTTCTACCACAAACTGACCAAACTTTGCACACCCATTTAAAGTTGAAATATCTAGGGAATGCTATGTGTCGATTTCACATATTGTTGTTAGTTTCATTATTGAAGGCCACCATTGTTATATAAACAATGGTTGGATTTCTCCATTATTAAATATACAGTAACTTTATCTGTAATATTTTCTACCACAAACTAACCAAACTTGGCACACTCATTTACGATTGAGATATCTATGGAATGGTGCGTGTTGATTTCACTTATTGTTGTTACTTTCATTGTTAGAGGCCACCATTGTTAAATGAACAATCAACTTTATCTGCCATACTTTCTACCACAAACTGGCCAAGCTTGACACACCCATTTAAGATTGAAATATCTAGGCAATGGTACGTGTGGATTCCACATATTGTTGTTAGTTTCATTGTTGAAGACCACCATTGTTAAATACACAATCGTTGGGTTTCTCCATTATTAAATATACAGTCAACTTTATCTGTCATATTTTCTGCCACAAACTAACCAAACTTGGCACACTCATTTACGATTGAGATATCTAGGAAATAGTACGTGTTGATTCCACATATTGTTGTTAGTTTCATTGTTGAAGGCCACCATCGTTAAACAAAGAATCAACTTTATCTGCCGTACTTTCTACCAGAAACTTTGCACACCCATTTAAGATTGAGATATCTAGGGAATGGCACGTGTGGATTCCACATAGTGTTATTAGTTTCATTGTTGAAGGCCACCATTGTTAAATATACAATCAACTTTATCTGCCACACTTTCTACCACCAACTGACCAAACTTGGCATACCCATCGGATTACAACTGAGATATCTAGGGAATGGTACCTGCCGATTTCACATATTGTTGTTAGTTTCATTGTTCGAGGCCGCCATTGTTAAATAAACAATCGTTGGATTTCTCCATTGTTAGATAAACAATCAACTTTATCTGCCATACTTTCTATCACAAACTAACCAAGCTTGGCACACTCATTTACGATTGAGATATCAATGGAATGGTACGTGTCGATTTCACCTATTGTTGTTACTTTCATTGTTAGAGGCCGCCATTGTTAAATGAACAATCAACTTTATCTGCCATACTTCCTACCAGAAACTGGCCAAACCTTGTACACACATTTAAGATTAAAATATCTAGGGAAAGATATGTGTCGTTTTCTCATATTGTTGTTAGTTTCATTGTTGAAGATCACCATTGTTAAATAAACATTCGTTGGATTTCTCTATTGTTAAATAAACGATTAACTTTATCTGTCATAATTTCTACCACAAACTAAGCAAACTTTTCACACTTATGAACGATTGAGTTATCTATGGAATGGTGTGTCGATTTCACATATTGTTGTTCTTTCATTGTTGAAGGCCACCATTGTTAAATAAACAATCTTTGGATTTCTAAATTGTTACATAAACAATCAACTTTATCTTACACTCTTTCTACCAAAAACTAATCAAATTTGGCGCACTCATTTACCATTGAAAAAAATGAAATGAAATCTTTAAGTTTTACGTCCCACGGGTATGCCGGTTAGGCTAAAGGAGACGCTGATTATGAGAGATGAGTGAAATGGTGGAATGATCATTTACCATTGAGATATCTATGAAACGGTACGTGTCGATTTCACTTATTTTTGTTAGCTTCATTGTTAGAGGCCACCATTGTTAAATAAAAAAATCAACTTTATGTGCCACACTTTTTAACAGAAACTGACCAAACTTTGCACACCCATTTAAGATTGAAATATCTAGGGAATGGTATGTGTCGATTTCACATATTGTTGTTAGTTTCATTGTTGAAGGCCACCATTGTTAAAGAAACAATCAAGTTTTTCTGCCACGCTTTCTATAACAACCTAAACAAAATTTGCAGACTCATTTAAGATTAAGATATCTATGGAACGATATGGGTCGATTTCAAATATTGCTGATAGTTTCATTGTTAGAGGCCACCATTGTTAAATAAACAATCAACTTTAACGGCCATACGTTCTACCACAAACTGACCAAACTTTGCACACCCATTTAAAGTTGAAATATCTAGGGAATGCTATGTGTCGATTTCACATATTGTTGTTAGTTTCATTATTGAAGGCCGCCATTGTTAAATAAACAATCGTTGGATTTCTCCATTGTTAGATAAACAATCAACTTTATCTGCCATACTTTCTATCACAAACTAACCAAGCTTGGCACACTCATTTACGATTGAGATATCAATGGAATGGTACGTGTCGATTTCACCTATTGTTGTTACTTTCATTGTTAGAGGCCGCCATTGTTAAATGAACAATCAACTTTATCTGCCATACTTCCTACCAGAAACTGGCCAAACCTTGCACACACATTTAAGATTAAAATATCTAGGGAAAGATATGTGTCGTTTTCTCATATTGTTGTTAGTTTCATTGTTGAAGATCACCATTGTTAAATAAACAATCATTGGATTTCTTCTTTGTTAAATAAACAATCAACTTTATCTTACATACTTTCTACCACAAACTAACCAAACTTTGCACACCCATTTAAGATTGAAATATCTAGGAAATAGTACGTGTTGATTCCACATATTGTTGTTCTTTCATTGTTGAAGGCCACCATCGTTAAACAAAGAATCAACTTTGCTATATTTTGTACCAGAAACTGACCAAACTTGGCACACCCATCGGATTACCACTGAGTTATCTATGAAATGGTACTTGTCGATTTCAGTTGTTGTTGTTAGTTTCATTGTTAGAGGCCACCATTGTTAAATAAACAATCAACTTTATCTGTTATACTTTCTACCAGAAACTAACGAAACTTTGCTTACCTATTTACGATTGAAATGTCTATGGAATGGTGCATGCCGATTATCAAGGGCTAACAAGCCCTAGCCAAATTGTGTGTAATACGTCATTATGCTTGGGATGAAACGATAATTATTCGTGATCAAACGAGCTGGCCAAATTCCGATTGAATTTGTTTTCATGGTGGCTGTGGTGGAGGGGCTAACAAGTCATCGGTAAATGTTATTGTTCGGAAAATGGGATAGTGCAAAAAAAATAAACATATTTCATTCAGAACTTTGTTGTGCCTGCTTTGTAACCAGTGTGAATTAGTTGTGTGCCGCCAGATTTCTTTTCATTCTTTTTTTTTTTTTTTTTTTTTTTTTTGTCTCAGGTGGAGCGGGATTGCCCCCTACAGCGTTCCTAGAATTACACTCTAAAAGCCCACAGTGTTCCTAGAGCTGCACTCTAAAATCCCCTCCCATATAACTGACCTTTGTTTCACAGCAGACACCTCACATTTGAACTCTGTTGAGATTCTGTGTAAGTTTGTCGGTTGTACGCACAAATTGAGAGTATAAACATGTATTAGGGAATGAGAAGTTCTCGAAATAAATTTGCAAGTTGAATATTTTTTCGCGACATAAGTGAAGAGTAATTGTACATCCTTGAAGAGTACCCTAGAGAGTAAGAAAACTAAGCAAAATAATCATTGAATAAATAGCAATGTAATCACAGTAATGTACATATGGCATGTTGTATTTCTACCAGATTGTCAGAGCACTAATTCTCTCATTTTTTGATGTGAGCGGTCTCGCTATCGAATCTCCAGAAGAACATTAAAAAAAAAGATGTATTTAGGTCTATTCCATTTTAAACAAACGAAATACGTTGCGTAAAAGAACTTTCCATGTTAAAATATTTGATGGGTAGAGTAGTTTGTGTGGGATTTGATTGTTATTGCATGTATCTATTGCATGCTGATTGGGTAGCTGGGAAGGCAGCCAAGATATTCATTCTGACGGTTGCAAGCCCGTGAAAATACAGAGCAACAGTTACTCCAAGGGAGTAGATAATAGATAAAAAAAAAAAAAACTACCGTGAGGGAGAGAGCCGAAAAGAGTTTATAGTATGAAATTTTGTCCGCAACTAGGGAAGTTCCGCCAGGAACGCAGGATCACCTGTACATGGCTCTCATTGTTGAGACACTAAAATTTTTCAATTAATCGTATACGGAAGATAAACATTAATAAACTATTTTTATTTATTTACTTATTCCTCGGGGGGTAGTCTATCTCAGAAGATTACGATTAGCATAATTCTATGTTTCAGGGGGTGCGCTTCCAATCCACCTCCCAGAGGCGGTTTTTGGGTGGGCGAACCGGACCTTGTCCTTAGATCCACACATTAATTAAAGTATATGTAACACACATGTACGTATGTGTGTGTGTGTGCGTATGATATGTGTATATGTACGTATGCTAAATGTAAAATATTTTTGAACCAATGTTTCCAATCCAAATAATAGAGCCCCACGGCTCCAACTCGCCAAAAACAAATTCCGCCTGTGTCACCTTCTACACATCAGCGGCTATGCCCATAGTATATTCTATGATAACAATTGACTGAATGTGCTTTTCAAGTTTCTAGCTCATTTTCTTGGAAAGATAATGCGTAAGACTCTCTTAGTGTTGCAACGAGACGAGACAGGACTCTTTGAAGCGAGACACGATACAATACGAAACGTTTCGTAAAACGTCTTGTCTCGTGTCTCGAAAAATACAAACACAGTTTCTGAATTTGCTTAAAAATTTATTAACTCGGAATAAATTATTTGCCTTCGAAATGTATACCATCTTTTATTATTTCAAATGATCCAAATGATTCAACGTTTCAAACCCTACAAAGAACAGGGAATACCTAAAGCACTTTTTAAAAATGATTCTTACAAACAGCTTTCACTTCCATTTTTCAATCGATTCAAGTTTAATTATTTTGTGATAGTGCTCCAGATTCAAATACAATGTAAAGCGTTCATTGAGATCAGTGTTTCAGAAGATTTTATTCCTGGGGCTGGTGGAGATATCTACGTATAAAAATCCTTTAATAGAAGTACAAGTATGCGTAGAAGTGGCAATTTTATCAGTAACTAACTATTGTTTCATGGTCTTTCTCGTTCCGAACCAAGACAGAAATGTGTCAGCCTTTCTCGACACTGAGTTTCGAAAAAGATTCTGATTTGACAATAAAATTTATCTTTTTTATCCTTTTATGCTGTTATTCGAAGATAAACCATTTTTTAAATGGGAAAGTTACATAGGCCTCCTTATTTGTTGAAGTGGCGCCAGGGGTTCTGAAAAAAAGGATATCAGAATAAATGGGGAAATCTTGCCTTTCGTCTGTACTGACGGTATTGACAAAGTTCCTATCGAAGTAATTGCGGGTTCAGTCGAAACTAAGCAGTCGTTGCTGGAGGATTGCAGTCGTGTTTTGTGTTGTGCTCTGTTAACCAAACTAGGTTAAAAGTTATAATTTTAACCACTTGGTTTAACAGCTCTTTTGTGGGCCTCAGCCTTTCTGGTGTTGCCACGAGACGAGACAGAACCATTCGATACGAGACGAGACGGACACATCTTTTCTAGTCGAGACGACACAGCCAGAAGTCTCGTCTTGTCTCGTTTCGTCTCGTGGCAACACCACTCTCTCTAGATATATCAGTGCAAGGTATGACAACGTTCCTCACGGAACACATGTTAGCTCTCAGCCTCTTTCTTTCACTGATGTTTGTTTACGTAGTAGATGAATATATAGAGAGTAACAAAAGGATGAGATATGCAGATTCTCCTGAAACCACATTAAAATTGTAGCAGTATTTGGAGCTTGTTATAAATGGATTTACCGGGGAACTAAAATAATTCTGGGAACTGATCATACAGTATTGATATAAATAAACATGGAAACAAGAAACATGAAATCGTGAATTGTTTTCAAAATACAGAAATCTCGAAGGAATATCTGTTTAGGCGGCTTTAATTGTAAAGGAATTTTGAATAAATTTGCATCCCCTGAATTCTTATACATAAAAAATAGAAATCTTTCTTTTAGCGTACGAATGAGATGCTTTAGGAAATTAGGTTAAGATAATTAAAATGATACTGTCCTTTGCAAAATTTAAGAGGAATACCATGATCGAAAAAGCATGAGTCAAACTATAAAGGTCAGTGGTAGCTTTTGCCATTTCTTACGACCACTATACGCACCTTATTGCGAAAAATTTATTCGTATTATAAAACCGATATCATTCAATAAATGTCAAATTTAACAGATCTTGAGAGATGAAATGACAAAAATTGTCATTACCTCTGTCGCATAAGATATTCTAGCTTTGTGACCCATGTTATTATATGACTTTCACGATAAGTGACAAGGAGAATATAAATCCCAAGTTCAAAACGTAAGGAAAGAAACCGGCTGTTCGCGCTTCAAATTATGAAAAATGTACCAAAATGGTTGAAATTATGATTTTGTATTTCTTTACGAGAAAGAAGAATAAAAATAAAAATTGGAGCAATTCTAATCATGTATGTATAAGTCCACTATCTTCTTCAAGTTACTAAACTAACTTCAAGTGTTTCAACCATTTTTGACACATAACTCGAAAACTTTTAGAGATATTAGAGGCAAGAATACGTGGTTGATAATGAGCTTTTTAATTATGTCACAATACTTTTGAACTTTACCTTATGAGAAATGGCATATTCCAAAATTAATTCAGTACCACCCTAACCTGAATTTTACCAAATGATTAGCGAAAGTGATACGGTGTGCATCGTCCAGGGATTAATTCCCGGTGTGGCACTCAAACATTTCTGTGTTGACCAAATATCGAGAGAAAAGTTGGGAAACTAAAAGATAGCGGACTTCAATCTAGACAGCCGGCGACGTTGGGTGTGGTTGTGCTTACTACTAACATAAGCCCGCTGCAGGCTCAGATCACAAGGGACTGTTGCGCCAGGATTATCTATCTATCTATCTATCTATCTATCTATATCTATCTATCTATCTATCTATCTATCTATCTATCTATATATATATATATATATATATATATATATATATATATATATATATATATATATATATTGGTGTTATTATTTTACCTTACATTCTCTCAGTAGCGTAAGTAAGGACGAATGGGCCTCCCCGCAAAAATGTTAAACGGACCCCCTCTTTCCACATTCATGAGTCACGTAAAATTTACAGAGAACAGTTTTGACTTTCTATGTTCTATCTAGTGAGTCACAACTTGCTCATATGCAAAAAAATGCACATTATTATTATTATTATTATTATTATTATTATTATTATTATTATTATTATTATTATTATTATTATTATTATTATTATATTGTGCTATAGTTTTCGTCTATTCTGCTATACCAAATTCGAGAGTCTACGACATCCGACATTTTTAATGAGGTGTGGTCGTCCCACTTTTTGTTGTTTGGTTCGATGCTGGTTTCACTGTTCTTTTCCCATCTTTGAAATACATAAGCACGGCAGATCGCGAAAACTCGACAAGTCGCGTTGTTTCCGAAATGAAGCTCCCAGCCACTTAGTCACCCTGATATATCGTCGTCCTTCCCCATTCAAGGCACAAGCATCACACTGACTAATCGAGTGAGATTCTTGTCGTGTTTGGCGCGCGGTTGTGTTATGCCTTGTAGCTCTTATCTCAGCCCGATGATTTCGTTCAAAAAGTAGCGAGTGGTCATAATGTTTTCGCTGGTCAGTAAAAGTTTTGTTGGCATTTAATTTACTAAATAATCGCTCAGGTGTTACCGTCTTCATAGGTAAAAATGAGATATAGTTGGAACATCACATAATTTTTAACATCTTAACATTATAAAGTTTAACTTCGAAACTGAAATGGGCCTCTTTCTGTTCTGGGCCTCTCAATGTTGCGGGCCCTGCAGGCCCTTTAGTTGCGCCACATCATTCTCTCTACTCAGAAGGATAGGGACAAATAGAAAAGTCAAAATTCATTTTGTCCATTTTTCATGCATCATACACTTCAGAAAAAAAATCATATAATACTGATATGTAAGAAAATATTAGTATTGTTTGTCTGTTTTCTGTATACAAAGAACCATTTAGGTTCTTTTTATCTCATATTCTGGTAATAATCAAAAAAAGAAAAGAGTTTCATGCGATAAACGTACGAAAGATAATTTGTCAACGCGATGTGAATGACGTTCTCTGCAACCTAATTCCCGTTTTTCGTACAAAACTCTATTCCTACCTGCAAAAAGAAAAGATTTGTTACTCATCAATGGTTGAGGTTTTGCCCTGCGGCTGAACAACACGGCTTGTATAAATAGACTCTGACTGACTGCAGGTGCACGAAAAAAAAAAACTGTTGGATTCCTCTCCCCGCCCACTTCAAGTGTGGATATCCTGGACACATTCAAACTGAGCGGTACGATCTTTCAGTTCTTCCCAGTAGAGGTACCAGCAGTGATTGCTAAATGAAAAAGTGAGCATCTGGTGGCGAAAAGGCGAAGTGCTCGGACAAGGGGGAGTTCACAGGAACCTTAAGTTAAGCCATATATCCTGAATGTGGTTCTTAAGTTTTGGGAGATGTACCTTGGACCAATTGACACCTATCTTTCAAGCAGATTCAAGGACTTAATATTCAAGATAAGCATAATTATAAATTTTGGTCCAAACTAATTTTTATTTTTGGCAATTCCTAAATTTTAGTGGGCAGGGGCGTTGTATCATCTAAAATTTGAGAAGTACAACAGGGTCTTATGAAAGAGAATGGATACCTATCCTTTACTCATCAATATAACCACGTAATACAATAAAGATTCATCAAAGAGCATAAATTAGGTCAAAAACCTCTGACATTTGAATTTTTGGCAATTCTTTACCCATAGAAGGGGATGAGATGGGCCACCCAAACTTATCGAATTACGTATCCCGACCCTATACAAGACTACACCAAGTTTTTAAGTTTGGCAATTTTTAAATTTTGAAGGGTGAACCATAGTTCTGCCAAATTTATAGAGATCGTCATACCACATGATCTGGTCCCGTGACCTCCCCCAGCTAATCAGAGCCGAGTAAAATGAACGATCCCACTCTACTTTGAGGCATCTTGCTTTTGTATTACGAAATAGTTGTTCCCCAAAGCCTTCGGCTTGTCTGCAAATCGCCTGCACGCTAGTGACATCTGTTAGGGTCAGGTAGGAAGCATCGGAGCTAGCGACAACTACAGAGTGAACTATTATGAGAGTGACTGCCACACTAAGGCGTTTTAGTTTTATTATAAGGATATAGTATACCTATCACGTAAAATATTGATCGAAGAGGATGCATTTACTATGTACTTGTATTTCTAAATAATTGTAACTATATTTTTACTTAGATTTATACTTATTATTATTATTATTATTATTATTATTATTATTATTATTATTATAGCAAAAATTTAAGAGTATTGCAATATTTATGTCACGAATTGCTTTTGTCTGAGATTGCGTGCATAACTAGTATAATGATTTTTTCTGATTCCGTTTATCTTCTGAATTTCCTTTCGCATCGCATACCTCGAGAAGAACAACGCTAGCACTGGAATGGCTTGGAATTTCCCTTTTATGTGCCTTCCTCATCAAAGAGGATTCTAGGGAATGCTTAAGTGCTTTGTTCAACCGACGATCCAAAGAAGATAATAATAGTACAAAAAGCATCTTTCACAAATATTTGTCTTATGCTAGCTAAATGTAATAATGTTCAAATAGGAATACATCTTAGGAATATCTTACAGAATGTGTTATCAAGAAGTCGTGTCGATTAAGTTTGATACTACTATCTAATAGTATTAAATATGCTCATCAGTCTGTTTCCATTTCTTATATTTTTTAATACTAAGTTAAGATTAGAATTATCCCTAATTAGAAGTTGTAATTGTATACATTTAACTTGTTTCTTTAGTTAACCACCAACTAACTTGCGATTACCAAATATTAGGCTAAGGCTCAATTCTAAACATACGGCCTCATTCGGTATCAGCCTTCGCATAATTTGCGAACCTCAACACAATGTAAAACATGGAAAAATAAATTATAATTGCTATATTATGTATTATTGGAAACTAAACGCAATTTTTGTATTGCTTTGACAAAACCGTTTTAGAACGAGACCATTTATATTAATAATAACCATTAAAGCACGTTCATTTCCAGCATTTCCAAATAATTAAATTGCAATTAAATCATAGCAGTATTCTGTATTACTGTAGAAATACACTAATATTAATGCTCGAACCTAAGTATAGTTACAGCCCTGTCATATTTTAAAATAATAAAATAAACAATGCTGATTTTAAGATGCAATTAAATCATCACAACAGCTTTTAATCTGGAAGTGGCCTCTACGCTAGTTCCACCAATTGGCGTCAGGAAGGCAGCGAATGTAGCTGAGCGTCGACTGTTAATTACTAGGAATTAAGCGTTACTCACAGACTGATATTTTCCTTTTGTAATAAGGATGTTTCAGAAATCAAAGAATCCTCGTCTCAACTCACTCTGTCATAATTGATTCCTTGATAATGGGTAACCAGGGGTACACCCACTGGGGATTCTCAACCCCCGGTCCGAACCCAGTGGCGTAGCAATAGGGTAGGCAGGGTAGGCATTGCCTATGGGCGCAGTGAGTTTCAGTAGGTTAGGGGGCGAACCAGGTTTTTAATATAAAGGGACCAAATTATATAATTAAATAAAAACCCAAGTTTTCGCGGTCTTCCTTTCTGAAAATGACAAGAATAAAAATTCCTGCTCACTCCACTCGCAGTTTATTACACTTGAGTATCAAATTATTGGAATTATTGTAAACTCGTCGAGGTTATAGCACTGTATAATTAAGAAATTAATCCTCCTGTATTAATACGACATCAGTCCTATATTATCTATACTGAGCTCACTAAGTTTAAATAAAATTCCCTTGTGCAACAGGCTTTCAACAATAATGACAAATTCTACCTATAAGATCTGGATTAAAACGAGGCAAAAAGTATTGCCATGATTATGAGGCACAGCACAATTGCCAGGTATCGCGACTATACAGAACCAAGCACCAAGGGTGGGACAAACCAGGCAACTGCCCGGGGCGCCCAAACGAGTACCCCAAAATAAATTTTCGAACGTATTTTCTAATATCAGTGTAATAAAATGTTAAATACAGGGTGGCCCAAAAGTAGGTATACAGTCTCGTACTGATCAACTCATTGCTTTTTATATAATTTCTTATTGTTATCCATCAGGTAGACTTAGTTTCTTTGAGGCCTGGACTAGGTAGGGGGCGACAAAAAGACACTTTAACCGAGTGGAAATTTTGCTCATGAATTGGACATCTCTGATCTGATAAAAGAATTTGCAGAAGCAAAAATGAAAAAGAAACACTTCTGATTTTGTATACAATTTGTCGATTTAGAGAAACTGAAAATAGAAACAAAGGCTTATAAGCGGTTTCACAAGATTTTATTATCTATTTTATAATTACGTAAAATCGTAACATACTATATAGATATATCATTTGAAATCCTTTTGGTAATAGTGGTTGATACAATACTGTTTATTTACACTATCACTGCAAAAATAAATAAATAAATAAATAAATAAAAGTCGGTATTTTACAAGAGTATATTTAAAATGAACAGGACACTCTGTCCAGTTTACTTTTAAAGGACATACGATAACGATATAAAAAGTAAAACGGTCAATAACCGTCCTACTGATAATTTTGAGTTTATGGCCGTTTCTGCGCGTACACATAAGTTATAAGTTGGATGGTAATGTATGGGGCCTATTCAATGAGTGAGGGGGCGCCACTAGGAATTTTGCCTACGGGCGCCAAAGACTATTCTTACGCCACTGTCCGAACCCCTCCCTCGAAAAAGTTCCTAATACACCAACTACACAAAAGTTCCTAATAAAAGTTGAGCATACACCAACTCAACTTACATTTGTAAAGTTTTCAATAAAACTATACTTGCTTAACAGAAAAATGATTTATGTAGCATGAAAATCTGACCTTGCACTTCATCTGTATTCTTTCTCTTATAAAAACAATATATTTCTATCATTTTTTTCTGAAAGTATAGGTGGAAGTATTTTACAATTATTTATCGTCTTTTCAGATGTAGAATAATATCCGTTCAATATTACATAGACGTAGTGGCTTATAGCAGGGACGTACGGAAGAAGGGGGACACGGGGGTCCGAACCCCCCCCCCGAAATTTCGACTTTTTAAAAATTTAGCCTAATTTTAGGGGCAATTTTAGCAATTTTAATATAAAATAGCTTCATATTTAGTTTGAACCCCCCCCCGAAATAAATTCCTGGGTACGCTACTGGCTTATAGTATTGAACCTTCCTTGAAAGCTGGGACCCCTTCCAACAAAAATTTCTAGTTGCGCGCTTGATGATGTAGAATACCAGCACCATATTTGTTCTTTAACCCATTGATTGATATCGGAAATGTTTTTTCTGGTTTTTTTCAAATTGAATTGACGCGCCTTTGGCATGGGAGACCCGGTTTCAATTCCCGGCGGGAGCTCATGTGGTTCGGATTCCACGTTAATCAGTAGGTCCACGTCTCATATAGCCTCGCTGCTGAACGGGGCGTTAAACCCCAAATCAACTCAACTCAACAAATTGAATTGGAACATTGATCGTTTGAGTTTGGAAATCTCTTCAAATCTATATAAATAATTCTTCTTCAGGAAAATTAAATATTGTTATACGTTAATTTTAATATTTAATAAATAAGATTAATTTATATATATATAAATAAACAATAAACAGTAAATTTAATGATTCAATCATAAATTTAATTAATATAATGGGAATTCAGTTTGGAAAAGCAAGAAATATTCTAGAAGAAGAAATCGCTAAAAACACATAATTAAAATTTTAGTTCATTTTAAACAAAGTAGAAAAATAAATTCCCCTAATAAATCAATCAGATAAATATAAAGATCCAGACTCAGGACCATTAAACTGTTGCTGAACCGGGTGGGTCAAAATTTGTCAGCCCGCCTCTGTTTACAATACACAATGCTTCTGACAGTGTTAAATTCTGGTTTAAGCATTATCATTTACATCAATGGTTCTCAACCTATTCGAGTCTAGCACCCTCTTAAGTGAATGCAATAGCCCTGAGAGCGCCCCCTTCATACAAAGCTGAATGTAAGACTTGGACAAAGCAGTCTAAATACCAGAAAAACGTTTCAGTTCTTAAGATCAGCCTTGAAGAATCTACATTATTGTTTGTAAAATAAAATTTTGATAATTTGTAAATGCTTAATGGCTTTTGTTCAATAATAAGAAAAAAAGTTTTAACAGATCATGAAATCTCAAACGTCCCCTAAAGAGTCTATTGCCCCCCAATTGCCTCTTTTTATTCTAGTGCCCCCTTTGGAAGCGATAATGCCCAAGTAGAGGACCACTGATTTACATCTATACATCTTTGCATCTGTGTATTTACGTTTTAAGTATATTTTTAATCTAAGAGTTGAAATTCCAATTTGGGAAGGTCAATGCACGCTCTAAGTAAATATCTGCTTACATTCGTGTTTCATAGATTTTTTTAAAGGGGGAAGGGTATTGCACGTGATCATGAGTATACACATTACCACTATTCTTGTTTTCATTCCTGCAACATCTTTTAGCTTCCATGAAAGAGATCAATTCATGTTACATTGAATGAACAGGAAGTTTGGAGTAAAGTCCAACCTACTAATTCAGAATGTCATTGTGAATGTCGTTTACCGGAGTTGTTTGTAGTGGGTTATTTACATGTTTGTCATCTGATTTTCAGCTTATCGGCTTAACGTGAAGTAGATACAATCCCGTTATTAATACACTTTGAAGAGATACGCTTTTAAACTTTTGATAGATATTTAGAATGAAATGTGATTACTGTTTTGTTTAAAGTATTTACATATAGTCAGTCCATTTGTTGTAGAACATCTTTATACAGCAATTTCTTCGATCTTTCTATAGATGGATATCTACAAAAGTGAAGCAGCATAAACACTGTAATTGACCAAGACAACTAGATCCATCATTTTTAACTTTCTCAAACAATGCATTAATTTTACCCGCCTATATTATTGCTTTTTAAGATTATATAAGGGTATTTGTTCATTTTTAATACAAGTTATGGGCTAAATAATAATGTCCTTCACAACAGTGGAAAATATTTTAATATAAATTATTTAAATTATGATGCTCGCGTCAAGTTTACTATTATCAACGTTAAGAACGATGTCATCAATACCCTTATGATCATAAACTTTAAGTTAGTATATTGGCATGTCACTTATTGGAGCCGGTACAACACTTTGTCTTCAAGTAAGATTTGTCTTCTTTAATAGCATATACCAACTACAACTTTCTTCTTTCTATGCGACTTTTCACTCCACAGCATCGTACCTCGCATCGTGTCTCTTCAGAATTCCTGTACAAAAAAATAAATAAATAAAATTTAAAAATAAAAAAATAAAATTCAACTCTCCTGGTCTGTACATTTTCTAGCACTTTATTTAGTTACCAAAAATTGATTAGTTGCTCTGCTTTCGACTTGTGATAGTTTTATGTTAAATTTTGTATTTATTAATTTCTAACAGTGCTCTGTGTTGTCTGTTTAGAATCAGTGTTCTGTAGAGATTCTTCAGATGTTTTAATCTTAATATATACTAGTAGCAAAGAACACGTGACCGGGACGTGTTCCGTCGGCTGAGATTCGATTTCATTTTCAAAACGCAAGTCCATGCCAGTACAGCCATAAGGCGCTCATTTAATTACATAGTTTGTATCATAATGACAGGAAAATGTAGCACGATCTTGAGAAAACCAGAACAAAATTGAGAACAATTAAACAACGAAATCAGGGGCGTACGCAGGGAGTGGGTCCGGACCCCCCGAAATCCCGACTTTTTTGTAAATGTAGTCTACTTTTAGGGGCAATTTTAGAAATTTTCATATAATTTAGCCTCAAATTGTATTTGGACCCCCCCGAAACGCTTTAGACCCCTCCCGAAATAAATTTCTGTGTACGAAATCAAACTTTATGATGGATATATATTATAAGTTTTCAAGAAGTTATATGAAAAGTTTTATTTCATTGAAAAGTATTTGCGTACTGAAAAGATTAGACCCTATACAATGTGAATCAATTCCTTAAGCTGATACATTGAGAAATTGATCAGCTTATTATATATATATATATACTGAACTACACCACGTCAGGGTTGTAACTTTGTGATGGTGTGTTACGGTTATCGAAAATAAGCTTAAACACAGGCATAAGTTGCCCTATTTTCTTTTGATAATAATTCTTCAGGAAATCAATCACAATTTTTTTCTTGTACAATGATCTTGACTTTTTCCTGAATCAGTACTGTTTATTGTATTCGTTCTTTTGTCGCAGGTAATAAGTACCAATGGCCTTGCATCCCGCTCTCACAAAGTGTAGATGAAACACAAAGTTTTCATTATCCCAGTTTCTGTTCATCAAGAAACGCTGGGAAGTAGATGAAACGAATGTAAAGCATGCAGTTAAACTGAGGCTGCTACTTGTAACATGTTAACATAACAGTCAAAATCTGAGTTCGCAATGGATGTCCTAAGAGTCATCTATTCAAGCAGATGGAAAGAAGACTGCCCAGGAGGATTATCGAATAAATGAGTATGGGATTAACGAGGACGTCAGTATCGAGGCGATATGTCCCCGTCACGAGGAGGATTTTTTAATTAAATAGACTGTTGTTGTAGAGTTTAGTGACGCAACACTGTCTTCATCTCTTCATTGACAAACTTGAATTCACGGCCAAGTTGATATAGTGTAATTATAGTTGTGTGGGCAGTTTTCTGAGGTGTAGATTTGACTCCATAACTGAATTACAAATACTCTCACCTCTGTCAGTCGATGTGAAACTGGTTTCGTGGTTGTTGCTATCACGCTCAGAACCAGTAGATTCCCTTGCTGATATCTCAAGTCTGAAGACGGAACCGCTGAACTTTATCAACAGTATTTGTAGATGTGTAGCAGAAGCCCTTGCGACATTTGAATATTTTGGAGTGTTTGAATGAGATCCTTTTGTAAAAGAAACAATGGTTGGAATAAGATGTCTTCAAGTCTTCTGATTCGAGACAAAGCAAAATATTCCGAGAGGTATTTCCTTGTAACCGAGATCAATGACAACTTTCGCCAACGTCTTGCCTTGAGATGAGTGAATAGTCATACCGTAATAACAGTGATCGGTATCTTTTGTCGGGAGAAAATTTTATCATCTTTGCTCCACATTCTAGTTATTTGAGAAATCGATATGTAGTTATTGAGGAGTCGAGGAATAGTATAACTCGGAAAGTCAAACTCGATCCAGCTAGATGCCCATTCTTCTTAAACTTGGGTTGTTCTTGTACTTTGTAATAGTCAACAGGACTATTACAAATCAGAGTAGCAACCCAGGCACGTAGCCAAGGGGTGGGTCCGGGGGGTCCGGACCCCCCCCTTCGAGACCAGAAATAAATAAATAATAAGGAAGGATGAAACAAAAAGAAACAAGAAATAGGAAGAATCAGCGTTAAAAATAAAAATAATTTTTCATCATCACTTCTCTGCAGTATCAAACATGTTATTTGAGAAACAGTTTTCTGCTCCTTTAACTTGTCATTTGGAACAGACAGCAGTTGACGGAATAATAAAAACAAAAAGTTATGGGGAAAGAAAGTTCTAGTAACATTTGATTCAGCAGAGAAAGGAACCCAGATATTATAAAATATTTTACAAGACATTATTGGATACGTACTTCTTTTTAATAGTTGAGGGCATAATGAAAGGAAAATTGTTATATTTGGATGAACAGAAGAAGGAACGTAGATATTGTAAAATCTTTTTTTAAATCCCTTTTTCTTGGGGGGCGCGGTGACTCAGTGGTAGAGCGTTCATCTCCGGTGCTTGGGGTCCCTGGTTCGGTACCAGCTCACGCCGTGTGGACTTTGTGGTGAACAAACACCGTGCTGATGGGTTTTCTCGGGGTTCCGTTTCCTCCCACTTTCTTCATTCCACCCTTTCACTCATCTTTTATCACCACCGTCTCCTTTAGCCTAACCGGCATATACGTGGGGCGTAAAACTTACAGATTTCATTTCATTTCCATGTCAAATCTTTTTTTTTTTTAATATTCTTTTATTCCAGATTTCTTCATAGTTTGTTACTAAAATACTTACTAACATGTCCTAATTTTAAAGTCTTAACAAACTAATATATGTTGCTATTAAAATAGTTTAAATTGATCAAGCCCCTGGTGTGATAACAACAATATTTCGTGTCAAACTCCCCCCCCCCCTTCATTACGAAATTCTGACTAAACGAACCAATATATGTTACCAGTAAAATAGTTTAGAATAATCGAACTCTGGTGTAATAACCACAGTATTTCATGTCTAGGACCCCCTCTATTACGAAATCCTGGCTACGTGCCTGAGCAACCCTGAAGATTATGGATTCGTCACTAGTGTCTTTCATATTGAATATTTAATTTCTTTCCTTCTCATCCCCATGACGATGTGGTTGAACTGGGGCTTAAACGATTTGGAGAGTGACACTACTCATCTCAGCGACCCGAACCACGTAAACTATGGATTCGACACTATAGTCCGCGTCACCAGAATTAGCGTGTGGCATCAGCCAATAAGCTTCCAGTGCGCTATTACTAAACCTTAAGGGAGGAATCTAATCATTCATAATTGTCCACAAATATAAACAAAATCAATTATGAATGCTTAGATTCCTCCTGAAGGTTTAGTAACAGCGCACTGGAAGCTTATTGGCTGATGCCACACGCCAATTCGGGTGACGCGGACTATAATATCGGTTATTTTTGATTATTTTAACATGTCGCCCACTTCCCACACTCTAAAGGTGCTAGAGATGTCTTATCCCCAATTTATTCGTTTTCAGCTTGTAAGTTATATGTGCACCAAGTTTGGGGAATTACGCCTACATTTATATATAATATACACATGAAATATATTTTTTCCGGTTTGATTATCAATTATCACCCTCTTAACTTAAAGCTAGTAGCACTTCTTAGTCTCCTTCTATGCACTAAAATTACAGTTTGGTCGGCTGAGTACATTTTGCTGTAGTGAAGTGCAATTATTACGTTCGACATTCCCTGAGAAGATTCTCCTTGCAGTCGAATCAATAAAATTCTGTGTATCTGTCATCAGATTTTTGCATAAAAAGGGAAACACATTTTGTACATAGAGAGAACTACATCAGATATAATCACGTATAAAACTTTTTTTTTTTTTTTTACTCGAGAGGCATAGAAGAGTGAAGACATGTTCTGGAGCAGCGTTTCCCAACCGGTGTGCCGCGACACACTGGTGTGCCGCGAATGGGCCGCTGGTGTGCCGCGACACACTGGTGTGCCGCGAATGGGCCGCTGGTGTGCCGCGAGGAAATCGAAACAAAATTATTAGACTAATTGTGTTACAATCAAATTGCAAGACATTGAGTCTCACATTATATTTATGAGGAAAATGTATATCTGTGTTTCACATTACTATGAATCTACAATTTTAAGTTTCATATTCTGTTAATATTCTGTACATTTTTATTGTTGCAGATTATTTCGTGACTAAAAGTTTTAAAATATCATTCAATCCTTTCGACAAAACAAACATGGTTACAAATGACCTACATTTGTGTTTTAAAAGTACAAGAGATTTGTTTCTTTGTTCTTTAATGATCTTCCTTCTTAATGAAAGTTTAGATACAGTTTTCGAAAAAGAAAGCGTATTTTTAAAAACCTGAGAGCTATACTTCATTGTAATTGTTTTCTATTTTTAAATTAGAATGAAAAATAAGCATAATGATTTACCACGGAGGAAAACAAGTGATCCAGCTTTCTTCTCTGTGAAAAGGATATCAGTAATCACAGAAAAAAAAATACCACGTTATTTTAAATTTACAAATAATAATAATAATAATAATAATAATAATAATAATAATAATAATAATAATAATAATCATAATCATAATAATCATAATAATATATGAGTGTGCCGCGAGAATTCAAGTTACACCTGTAGTGTGCCGCAAGTTGAAAAAGGTTGGGAAACGCTGTTCTGGAGGTTCAAAAAGTATAGAGTACCTCAGAAGCCCTTTTAGTTAGACAACCCACACTACTCTACGGTGTTCTATGTTGCATAGTTGCATAGTACTCAGATCGTGCAAAGAACGGGTATTTTTGCTAGTAGTTCTTCAACGATTTTAAAGTTCTCATGTTAAAAGGAAAATTTAATATACAACCTATTTCCTTTATATGAAATTATTTAGAAAAACGATGACGCAATATTTCTAGGAAGCTAGTAATAATTCCATGTGCCTATACGTATATAATTTTTAAGGTGTTTGTGTGTTTATCTGCTTATTCCAAATATATTGTCACTGCCTACTAAATCACTCATGGTTAATTTTATCAGAGATGCGCCCGATAGAATATTTGAGCTTCGATAACAATATACCCAGAAATAGATGTGCGAAATTAAAAATGTCCAACTCCGGAGTTTTTCCATTGTACACTACCATGAAATTTACTCTCTACTTTCAAATAATTATAATCAGTAAATAATGCGGGTACTTAGATGGTATTTCATTTCTTAACCTGTGATATTGTATTCTATCATTTCTTAACAATCTTCGAACATCACAAGTATGAGGTGTGATAGTTTGTTATTTAAGTAAAACAGTGAACTTTATTTTTTCTTTTCTTTATCTTTCTTCCTTTTTTTTTTAGAATGTTTTGGAGTAGAGTAATTTTCATTGATTGAACAAAATGGACTTGTTTCCTATTTCATTTTTTGTATGAAATATACAAGTAATTACCTTTGGTTTGTTAAGAGGAACGCATGTTCTGAGTGTCTGATCTTCACTCATCAGCTTTTTTCAGTTTTTCTTCTTTAAATTGTAAATCTGGAACTCTTTATGTACCAATATTAGTTTTTCCTATTCAGTTTGTTTTCCTTGTACAGGACGCCCCTCAGTATATTAGTTGGTCTAAGAAGAAGTGTAATACGATCACCATCAAAAATCGATATACATAGAGACGTACTCAGGGGGCGGGTCCTGGAGACCTGGCCTACCCGAAATCTCGATTTTTCCGTAAATTTAGTTTAATTTTAGGAGTGATTATCCAAATTTTAATTAAATTTATCCTAATATTGAATTTGACGCTTTTTGAAAACCTTTGAACTAACCTGAAATAAATTCCTATATACTGTACATGCCTGGAACACATATCCTACATGTTCTTCTGTCAATCAGTGGTGTACGCTAAAGGAGCTTACAGGGTTAATCTTCTTACCTTCTACAAGATCTCCTTACCTTCTGGAGAAATAAAAATTTACTACAATATTAAGATATGGACACAAAAATTCTGATTTTCCCGTAGTGATGCTTGAATACTCCTTTAATGAAATTCTGTATACGGCACTATTATCAATCGCTTTGGAATTAACTAACCTAATTTACATTCAGTTATTTAAAAAAAATATATGGAACGAAATTCATCCAATGCATTAGAAACGATATTTTAATTAGTCATCTATTTCGGAAGTTATTGAGAAATGAACATCTAGATTTGCACACACTTTTGCTGATGATTCTACAAACGATATCTTATCCTTTATCTTTTCTTTGTTGTCTGGCAGAAGTAGTTTAATGAATACGTTCACGACATTACCTGCGCCATTTGTTTTCTTTTACCTCGTTGATTTAATGTGAGTAGTCATTTTTCTACTTTCTTTGAAATGAATTAAAATTTGAATGATTTTGATTTTATTGTCCCTTATCTTTCTGAAATGAATTTAGATTATATTGTTAAATATAAATTTAATATTACTTAAAGTGTTATTATTAAATTCTAGCTGTAAGCACCAGTTTTGTCGAGTTTTAATTCAGAACCTGGATAAAAAGAGAAGAAAAGAAATGTCCTTAAACGATTTCTCCACAACAATTTCATTGCCCGGGTATTTATCCTTGTTGTTATGTAAATCTGCATAACACAGAAGTAGTGGGGTTGGATACAAGCCAGGTGTTCTTAGAAATAACCTATGGAAAAACGTGCACAACGTTTCATTTCTTCAAGCCACTATGTACTGGAAATTGATTTTTAAAAAGCTTTGTACGCGATTATATCTGGTTAAGATTTATTTGCCTATCAAATTTGGTGGCTCATTTTCATGCGAAAGTCTAATGACACACACTATTATTAAATATTACAATTAGAATCACAGAATTCAATTTTCTGGAAGTAATTATTATTATTATTATTATCAGGGCCCGGATTTTGTTGACCTCAAATTTTCTAAGAGGTGACTTATAAAATGACACTAAAATTCCTGAAAAATGACCCTAAAATTAACAAAAATTGACCTAAAACTTCCGTTTCTTAAAACGTTTATTTCGTTAAACATTGCCATTTTTTGAATATCTATTAGATTTTAATAACAATTTCTCATTCTCAAAATTTTCGTTTCAGTTAGTTGCAGTCTATTGATCAGTCCATTGTACGGCATTGTAGGTACTGAAAGCGCCAATTCACTCCCGAGTTGAAATTAGGAAGCACACTTAAAGAATAGATGTTCGCAAGTGCAGACTGTATACATGAGAATAATAGATAAAAACCCCGTTTAAAATCTTTGTACGTCTTCTAATCCATTTTTAGTTACTCACGCGATCACATTCTTTGTGGTCAATAATCCAAAACCATCTGTTTGGCCACCTACGAACTCTTACCCGTACTCAACCAGCTAAAGCTTAGTGTTCATTAACTTTTTAGGAATGTTGTTTTTCCACTCCAATAGTCAGGCAGCAGGAAGAGAAGTAACTTCGTATTTTTCAAATCCGTAAATAGTGTTCATTTTAAGATTTCCTTATGTAGAAGGAAAAGACTTAAAATGACCATAAGTGACCTGAAAGTTGCCTTAAAATTATAAAAAAATGACCTGAAACTTCAAAACGGCAAAAAGTGACCAAAAGTTGACCCTAAAACAATATACTTTTAGAATCTTGAGTTGAAGGATAACGTTTTTATTTGAAGTTACCTTGTCCTATGCATAACAGGAAAAAAGTTGACTTGTCAACAAGATCCGGGCCCAGATTATTATTATTATCATAGGAATTCTACAATTATTGGCCAGCCACTTGCCGCAACTGAGAAGTTTCCATGTTCCACAGTCTTCAGTTAACCTCTTCGTCTTCACGTACGATTTTTCCGTTTTGATATTGTTCATCAATTGTAGTCTTCTTCATTTCCCTTTCTTTCTTTCCTACCACCATACCCTCTAGCATGTCCCTCATGATGCATTTTCTTCTTGACCAATGTCCCAACTAGTTTCTCTTCCTCATCTCAATAATAAATAAAATAGTTCTTTTTCTCCCCCACCATTTCTAACACCCTCTCATTCGTTTTTCACTCGACCCAGCTAATTCTTCTCCATACCCACATTTCGAAAGCTTCCAGTTGTTTTAATCATTTCAGCGAAATCACGAAGTAAGGGATAGTGAAATAGATGTGAAGAAGTAAGTAAAATAAATCCATTAAAATTCTAGTTTGTCAAAAAAAAAAATGAGAAGAATAATCTTTGTATACAATAGAAATCTGGCTGACTGATCGACGCTTAGACCAAAGGATTTGTAACTTAAGGTTTTCCAAAGAAAGTTTTAAGTTTTTTAATTCGATGTGACTTAAACTGTGTAACTTAAGTTTTTTTTTTTTTTAATTCGATGTGAAAGTGAGAGGAGGGAATTTCGTGTGAGGTTTCCAATTCAAATGAATTATATATACGTAAAAGGTGCAGAAAGAAAAAAGCGAAATCTTGCCCGCAGGTACACACGGGAGCATTTGCTAGTTCCCCCTGGTAAATTAATGTGAATAGGCTACAAAATCTAACAAACTGACAAAAAAAAAAAAAAAAAAAAAGACCTCGTATCAGTTCAATTTGATCCGACGCAGAGAGTTACACTCGATTATAAATACATCTCCTCAACTTTTCACTTTAGTAGAACTCAATTGGAAGCATTCTTAAAATAGCACTCATTTGCTTATTCGACTAGTAATTGAAGCGTCATATGGATGTAACCATGGATATTGAAAGTCGTAAAATCTAATAATGACCGACATCCGGAATAAGGTGTAGGAAAATCAAATAGACGGGAAATGAGATTGTGCGAACAGCAATTACCAACGACAGGCTGTGATGAGAATTCATCTCCTATTGAATTCAACAACTCTTTTTTTTTTTTTTTTTTTTTTTTCATTTTAAAAATTCCTATGTAATTTTGTGTGTGCGTTTCTATCCTTTTGGAAGGTGATGGGCGTTATTTAAGTACACATTCTTACCATTCCAATATGTACGAACAATTATGATTTCTATACTACTAAAGTGGTAATGCTTCAAAGGAAAGAAAAAAAGTTTAATGGTGGGAAAAGCACTACATCTTAATTGTCAAGCAAAGAAATGAGAAAAATATGTCAGTTTCGAGGTTAAATAGTCTTGACACCAGAAACCAATTCCCATGCAGTTCACTACTATATTCTTTCGCGCTGCTGCTTCGAGTTGAATGATGCTCCGGATGTGATATTTGAATTATTTTGTTCTTTACAGGACATAACTTCAAGGACATGAGAAATCAAAAACTTGTATTTCTCATTGTTAGTAAATCATACCTCCGCTTTATTCTTTACATTTTTGAAAAAAAAAAAAAAGAATTAAAAAAGTGTTCGTTAATTATGAGCGATTTTTATCAGAAGCTTTAAATTTCTTAGTTCTTGTCATGGAATTTTTAGTTCCTTCAGAAATCTGATTTCATGAGTGTTTCGCAAAGAAATACAGTAATTTCGCTTTCGTTTGATATTGTAGATACAAATGAGATTACCCAAGACACTCTTGGTAGAAGATAAAGTGACGTCACGAGATTGGTAGATAATCTAAAGTATAGAAGATTCTTAATACAAGCAGTTTCACTCAACTACAATACAAAGTAAATAGCCACTGAACTTAACTTAAAAACAAAACTGTTAGACACAAAGTACTAAATAGTTCCAGAACTTATGAGATTCAATCAAGACTAATCACCGACTAGTTGAAAAAATATAGACGCCATTAAACGATTAAATGTATTCATACTTTACTTGTTTAGGTTTGGGAAACGTTCGAAATTTACAATATGAATGGTAGAAAAATTGGCTTGGTTTTAATAATTTTACACTTTTATTTATTTATTTAATTCTGCTACATGGAGGAAAGCCGTGATCAATGATATAGTTAAAAAAAAAAAAAAAAAGAATTTTACAATCTCCATGTGGACTCATACTGGGCATCAACATTATCGAATAAATATCTTCCTGAAGGACGTTCCGGTGTGTACCGGTTCAACTAAACCACTGGCCACGATTGCAATATACTAATCAAATAATAAAAGGTGTAAGGAAGAATGAAAATCTGCATCAAATCAATCGAGAAATTGCTGACCCAAGAAGAAGAAGAAGAAGAAGAAGAAATTTTTGTATGCTTTTGAGTTTGGGCACGTTTCCAACAGGATAATACTCGCCCACACATATTCCAGGAGAGATTCTCCTGGAATGTCCATATGTTGTCGTTACTCCTATTTAGTCAATCTTAATTCTAAAAGTTGCCAATTCAGCTGATTCCCAACTGGTTAGCAGTGTCTGGATATGTAGGGTTTTCAGTCATTTTATTAATAAAAACAGTTGTAATGTGAAATTTGTTGCCATGAGACGGGACGAAGAACCGAGCGAGACAAGATAAAGTTCTTCCAACAGAATCAAGTATAACTTTTCAGACCAGATATCACTTTTCGAGACGTGACAGCCCTAAATTTAGTCTAGTGGCTAACACCAGTAAGATCGTTGATTACATTCAGCACAAGCACTTTGGTTTAAAATAGAGATATAACATTCTTTGCGCGTACGAATTCTTCATACGTTACGTACATCCAATTTTATGGTAAGCTATTTAATATCATGGCATTAATCTAATTTGTTCAGTGGTATTAAAATATTGACATAATTTATGACACGTACACCACACTCTGATAATCGAATACCTTGCTTAATGATAATTCATAATACTAAAATTTGGTCATTTTGTTACTGTAATTATAGTAAAGGGACGGTGATTCTAGCAATAACGTTAAGGTAAGAAAACAATGTTAGGAATACGATTAGTCTCCTTCCAGCCGTATATGCTCATTTTCAAATTCTTTAAAGACAGAAACTAAAGTTGAGTATCGTCAGATACAAGAAATACCCATTTTTACGGAGTCACGGTATTCAGTTTTGGATTTCACTGTACCTTGTATACCTACCTCTTTACGAGTTTTATGACCTCATGTAAATTTACTTCATATTGGGCACGAAACTCTAAAATAGGTTGCGAAGTTATGTAGTTCGTCTAATGATTATTTCAATAAACTTAAAATTTGTCTTTAAAACGCCTAATGGACACAAGCTCAAACTTATTTCCATATTAGTACGTGATCTCAGAATGTCACATCACAAGTACAATCTACGCTTAGTAGTCAACTTCTTCACGACTGTGCTAATACTTTTATTTTTCCTCAGTACATAGCAGCAATGGAATGATTGTTTGTAGAATATTTTAAATACATCTATATGAAATCATATTTGTCGTGACCCCTCCGTAATAGAAGCTGTGTGACGCTATTGATCTGTAATAGTCATTTTTCCCTTACTGATTGGATGTTTTTCGTGCTGTTGTCAATATTGTAATTAATCGTTTGCTCATCATTATCCGTCTCTCGTGACAGGTGCATTTTCAATTTTACGCAGTGTTGCTAACTGTGCGGATATGTCCCTAAACGTAGGGATATTTACACATTTTCCTAATCGTAGGGACGTAGGAACGGATTTTGTAAATTCGTACAAAATAAGCGGATTTTTAAACAAGAAATTTAGAGTGAAAATAAAGTGCAATTAACAGTGATACTTGTAGTTAATTGGTCAATGGCACCGTGCTTCACACTATCATGATAAATTGTAATTGCAGCTCAGCCCTGGTTTCGCTCGATTCAAATTCTAACTTTCGAAAAGAAGGAAGAAGAGTACCGGAGAACATGCGTTGACTGTGACAAATTCTCTTTATGTTGAATGACACTGAAACAAAGATGAGAAACAAGATTGGGGCCAGGGCTTCTTAACTCACTTTTAGTTATAACTTTCTTCCTGAAGGCGAAAAAGAGACTGTAGAAATTTTGTCATAACGTATAAGCACATATTTATCCATAATCAAAGTTGTTAATATAAAGGTTTTCTTGTTCTTTCAAGCCTAGTGATTCTGGAAAAGACCTGTATGTGAAATACCAGTTCGTCTTTCAATGTTTTACCTCTGTTGCGTGGAGTTCCTGGTTCAATCCCCCGTCAAGTAAGTTTATTTAGGACAACATCGTGTCCATGGGTTTTCTCGAGATACTCCCGTTTCCTCTCACATTCCCATTCGACCAATTCTTCGCCATAAAACGGTACATTTTCTACATTAGATTGGTAAGGATCGGATGTTCTTTTGGCACTGACTACAACAGTTTTTCAGTTCTATTTACATTCCCAAAACACTACTATTTAAGCATATCGTCAATATATTGCTACGCAACCGCTCTCACACAAATTTGGTTACGTTATCCTTTTAATTTCATTGAATAAAAGAAATAACAACAAATTTCAGTTAAAAGCAGTACTTCTGACAACATTGCCTTATGTCTGACATCATTTGTAAACAACGAAGTTCGCAAACTTGTCATGTGCACAAATATATCAAACGCGTAATACATACAAACGATATTGTAGAAATCTCCTTTCTTAACTCCCGTAGAAGCTGAATTTTCGTAAATCTTGGAACTATTTTTAATGAGTTACCAGAGTTTCGTCTTCCTAACTGAAGGGATTTCCGAGATTTTAGATTTCTGGCATGCATTTTAAACCATCTTCCCTTTGAACCCTCTCCTGTTGTTGAGCATAAAATAATTCTAAATAGCCTAAGTTCTCTTCTAAACTACAGTCCAATCGATGTACAGTAGTGAGAAAGCCAACAGTGTGAGACGGAACATACAGACCAAATTAACAAGCGTTTTATATACATTATATGACTTTGTCACTGGAGCTACCATGGAGTAATATAGATGGTAAAACGAGAAGCAACAAATATATTTGATCTTTGTTATTCTTAAATGTCTGTTCTCATAAACAAAATAAGAATTAAATTGCGGACAATCCGTTTATCTACTTCAGTTTCTATTGTTCTCACACAAATGCAATATTGTTCTAG
The DNA here is from genome assembly GCF_964235325.1 of Thermobia domestica. Classification (NCBI taxonomy): domain Eukaryota; kingdom Metazoa; phylum Arthropoda; class Insecta; order Zygentoma; family Lepismatidae; genus Thermobia; species Thermobia domestica. Next base: position 183,155,004 of record NC_137464.1, on the reverse strand, counting down.
TATAGTTTTCAACAAACATATCAATCATAATCAACAGCAGTAACAAAGCAAAGGTGAAAACTATTTTTTTCGTTCCCTCTCATATCACGTGCGAATGGTAACGTGCAGATTCTCTCTGCAGAAGAATAAATCTGTGAACCAGACACTGACTGAAAGCCTTCACAATTTCTAAAGTAAGGTATCAATTCACACACTCATTCTTTCTATCCTATTCTATCCTATCCAATTGAAACTTTTTCCACGCGCTGATTTCATTGCGAAAAAACTTTTTTGCTTCTTTTTTTTTCTCTCTGTTCTCATTTCATTTCCTTTTCATCATCAGCTGGTTTCAATTTCTCTTCATTTGGTGGATAAGCTATTGGAATTCCGTGTAGGTTATCATTTTTTTTCTTTTTTAATGTTTGGGAAAGTTGGAGAGAGAGAGAAAAAGAGAGAAATCTCTCTCAATTGAAAGGGAAGCATTAATTACTTATTTTTTTTTCTGTGCTTCTCAGATCGCTTCTGAAGCATCACATCGCGTAAGGAACTTATGAGCTTTTCGTTCATTAGCTCAGTTCTCATGATAGATTATAAGAAATTCAATTATTTGGTAATAACGTTAAATTTTCAAAATTTCCCAAGTAGCTAGAATGCTGCTAAACTGTTATTTTCATCTACCATTTTCTGTGTACAGTCTGATTTAAAGAACTAAAAATCTCAAACGCCTATATTTCTTTCCAAAGCTCTACATCAGGAGTGACCACCTCTAACCTCAGTATCAAAATATGTTAGCCCGGCGTTTCTCAAACTGTGGTTCACATACCATAAGAGGTTCTCATAGATTGAATTTAGTCCCAAAAAAGAAATAAAAAGAAAGCGAATTGCGTATCACACACTACAGTTGAGAATTTCTAACAGGCATAGACCATACAACATACAAATTTTAATCTCTGCTGTATTAAAAGAAGAAGTCACTGTGGCTCACTAATTTATCAACGCCTAAGGGAAACTATACACTTGAAATATGGACAATATATAGAGTTTGTGACGTGAGGTACCCCTAAAGCAGGATTTTCTTTTCTTTCTTTCTTTTTTTCTTTTCTTTTTTTTTTTTTTAGAAAATTCGACATGGAGAGGGGGGAAATGGGAATTGCAATTAAGATGTCCGTATTCTCGGAATCTCTTAGGTTTAGAGAAATTATATTCTGTATTTAGAGTTTTGATTTAAAACTATTATTATTTATTTATTTGTTTATTTATTTATATTTCGCGTGCGTTTCTTGATATTTGGCATAGAAAGAGAGTAAAAGAGCTACAGGATGAATAAAGCTCTATTTTCAATCGCTCGGCCCGCCAGAAGTTTACCAAGACATGAATTGTACAATGAACCCTGAGCTCCCTAGTGGCTAAGCAACTAGCGCACGCGCCTTTGGCGTAGGAGATCCCGGCTCAATTCCCGGCGGGAGCTCATATGGTTCGGATTCGACGTTAAACTGTAGATCCACGTCACATATAGCCTCCCTGCTGAAAGATACGCTAAACTAAAACTCAAACCAAATTAAATGTGCAATTGTCAACATCACACGTAAGAGGTATCTCCCCGCGCGAAGAACGAGAATTCCTGCTAGTAACATATATACAGTAGATGTATATTCTACAACATTCTTGGCAGTATTCAATTATTAAAATAAACTTGATGTACTGTCTTCTATTAATACTAACATAAATTAAGGAAATTTTGATTAATACTGTGAAAAATATATTATTGGTATATACCCAAAACATTTTTTAAAGAGAGGGTAAGAGAGAGAGAGTGCTCCCGACTTGAAAAACTTTGAGAAATCTTGTATTAGGTCAATATAAGTAATCATCTAATATTTGGTTAATAATTGGAACTCAAGCCAAACTTTTGCTTTCGTAAACTTCATAACATTATCGATAAACTACATCTGCCACTACCATTGCCTTTATTATTATTATTATTATTATTATTATTATTATTATTATTATTATTATTATTATTATTATTATTATTATTATTATTATTATTATTATTATTATTATTATTATTATTATTATTATTGTGGCATGTTAAAAGCAGAACTTTGGACCTATGTAAAACGAAATATAAACTCGAACGACAATGGGTTATACAATATCAAAACTAAAATTTACTCTATGTAACGACTTCGCATCGCGTGTGCAACTAGTTGCATGCTTCTAAATTGTCCATTTCTGTTTTATAGAACGCATAAGCCGTTTTCTTTCTTTCATTTTTTTCTTTTTTTGTTCCATCGAACTCTTTCTTTGAAACTTACTTTTAGGGAGAGGGGAGACTGGTATTCATGAAAACTCCGAGATAGCCCACGAGTGATAGGGAGGGGAAGAAGGCCCACACTTTCTTAATTTCGGTACATACATGATGTAGTCAGTAGAATATGAAGCACTCATTTGAGAAAAAGAATAGAACGGAAAATAAGTCCAACTTCCACCGGAAATCGAGCCCGAGCTGTCTAATTGATAGGTATTCACCTTCCCGATTACGCCACCAGTCTCTTGCAGGCTTATATTTCACTAGGATTAAAGTTTTAGAGAGAATATGACAGATGCACTTTTGGACATGTGAGTAAGTGTAAAAGCTTTGCTTATTTCTGTTTCTTTACAAAATGCGTCCATTTCCATCATGATTCAATTGGAAAGTGTATATTAAAAACTCATTGTTGGTATTGAGTTCTACAACAGGTTTCAAATTATAGAAAATCGTATCTAAGATTTGAAGCAAATGACGTTGAGTACCTACACCTTCTTTATACATTAGTCAAAGCGTAGTACATTCTAGACGGGGAGAAAAATCAAAGAATTGAAACCAGATTCAAAGAGCACAAAAATGACAATTTGGTAAAACGAATTAGTACACAAGGTGGTTTATTGCTTTTCATAAGAATACTTACTCCAATTGAGTGTGTCAGCTAACTAGAACATTTAGAACAGGCATTATTAATCTTGTATATTAACAGTATCATTCATTGCACCTCTGATTCTCACTTCAAAATATTTGGGGTTGACTTGCAATCTTTCAAAAAATCTTCAAGCGAAAAGAATCGATATCTGCTGTGCACTAAAACAAGTGAAGATGTAAAGAAAACTTGTACATGATTTTGCACAAAATGCACATTCTGAGTTTTCACGAACTGTTCAAAGCTTCCCTAGAACTATAAATGTCCAAGCAGCCTGTATAAATATATAAATGGCAGTATCAGGGATAGTTGGCAACCAGAGTTATCGAAACAATCCAGCTTGTACAGACTTTGCAACATATGTACAACCGAGTAGCGCTTTTTATTCCGTGCTTAGACGACGATTTCTTCTTTAGATGAAATATTTTTTAACATAATAAGGTAACTTTAGATTTCTCTTTCCTATATATTCAGTTCGTGATGATTCTCCTTCTGCAGTAACACAAGATAAAATTAAAGAATTTTTTTTAAAGATCTCTTGTTAATTATACGTACAAAATAATAGGATTGTTCTCACGTATAAAATTATAAATGTGTTAATCCCTATCACCATTGCATTCTTAAACCTTATAAAAGAGCTATTCAGTTCTTAAACAAGGCTGTTTAGGAACAGAAAACATCGTTATTGCAAGTGATGCAATAAATAATAATAATAATAATAATAATAATAATAATAATAATAATAATAATAATAATAATAATAATAATAATAATAATAATAATAATAATTTCATAGTGGTAGATACAAAATCTTAGTATTGGATTATAATATTGTACTGTATATAAATGAAAAAAATCAATGTGTCAAATACTGATTGTTTCAGTGCAAATTTAATTGAAACATAAGAAAGGTGCAAAGTGAATATTCCACGACAACGAAGAAGATTCATAGATGAGATATAAAACAATCGATAAATTTTCTTGACTTTAATAAAATAATATGAGTGAATTGAAATCCTCTGCGTAGATTTGAAGAAAATCTAGAAAAATCTTTTTATTTTATTTAGAAATTTAACTAGTGAATTTTCCTATAATGGAAAACCTTCCTTCATTGACTTTTACTAAATCCTGTTTATAAATACACACTGCATTTGCTTTCTACAACAGGTTTGTTAAGTCCAAATCCGAAATTTAGTGGCCAATAACTGGGGAATTAAAGGTCTCGCCTCGGTCAAATTTGAGATGTTGGTAGACCTTAAGAAGCTTAAGATGAATGTGCAATATTATGGTGTGTAAGATTTGGTTCTTGAATGTTTTGGCTATCAAATTTGAGTTTGAACTCAAGTGGATTCAAACTCCAATTTCGATGGCAGATAACTCGAGAACAAAAGATCTACAAAGTATGTCATACGGATATTAGGCTCATGGAGTTCTACCACTATGCCAAATTTGGTGAAGATCGGATGTGTTCCATTAATCGAGTTTCAGTGAAATTTCTTAGCTTCGCTGAGTTCAAACCCCACATTGATGGTAAATAGTTTGGAAACTGAAGATCTGTATACCATAATATTCCACTTTACAAAACTCGTCCATCTTTACCACTATACCAAGTTCAGTCAAAGATCGAATGGGTTGTATCGATCGTAAATTAGTGAAATTTCTTCATTTCACTAAGTCCAAACCCAAATTTGATGCTAAATAACACAAGAACTAATGGTCTGTATACCATATTTCATGAACGTACTAAGCTACATGATGTGTAGTATCATACCTGTAATATGTTGTCATTAATGAAACAATTTTGAGTGTCTATAGTCAGATAGCTCGGAAGATATAATTAACATCTGTGGAGAAGTAACACTCTGTTCTAAATAAAGGTGGTGGTTAAATATTTGAAGAAGTCCTTGATTTAATCACATGTGTGTCTTCAAGTAGAATGCAGTTAGCAAACTGAATAGCCTATAGGTTTTAAACATATAACTGTTTCTATCTAACGCTCATTAAGTGGTGTATATCTTAGCTCTTATCATTCCCCGAATAATCTAAAATTTTTAAAAATACCAAATTTGGACTGGACCAAATTTCAATCGTCGATAGTATACCAGATACAATGATGTTTCACTAAGTTGAACTCCAAATTTAGTGTCCAATAACTTAGGAACCAAAGTTCTGCACATATACATTTTTCTTATGTGTAATAAGGATGTTACTTTATATCACCATCCCAATTATGGTCAAGATCGAAAGACCCATCTATCGTGTTTTTTAATATATTTTTTTAAAAAAATAGAAACAGTCAAACGAAAGAGGAGCATAACCACTGCATCTATTAAGATGAAAGCGATACAAAAGTATAACTTCATCAAGCTTCTCATGGCACTAACAAGACGACACTACACAGTATGGTTAATGAGATATAGCCCAAAATTATGATTTACTATTAAACTTTAATTTTTGTTTAAGTATAATACAGAATTGGCAAAAAGTCACGCAATCCATGGCTCAAATATTATTTTTTTCTCCTTTTGTTGTTGTAGATGGTGGTGATAATTGGATCAAGGAATTTATGGTACAGTGTCACAGCAGCATGGTGTACACACTCGAGAAAATCATTTTCACTCTGGAAAAATACACAAAAAAGATTTTTCTCACCTCACTCGACCAGATTATAGATCAACATTGAACGAAATGTGGAAAAACATTTTACGTGCAACGCTCCCGAATGTGTTCAGGAACTTGATGAGAAGGGTGCATGTGTGTGAAGCAGTATATAGTGACCATTTTTCAACATCTTTTCCAGTAGTAATAGTAACTTAACAATATGGAATGCATGACATATTGATCATTCTTTATTATGTAAAGATAAGATTACATGTCAATCGATAGACAACATCCAGCTGAACAAAATGAAATACTCGAGGATAAATTCCCATGCGTAGTTTTTGGGAAAAACGAATTCTTATAGCTTTAAAAAGCATGTTGCTCGTTTCCCAGAATTAATTAATAATTTTTATTGTGTTGCAACAGATTAGCCCATTTATTAGTACAGTAAATCCAGCCTACAGTGGTCAGGAACATATTAGCCTACTGTATACGTAAAACAAAATCACTGTTAAGTAGCATATTGTATGTATTGTCATTTCTCTTCTCTAAGGATAACATACGTATACTACTACTATTGACACAAAACTGCTTGTAAATTTAGAAAATGTAAAGAAGACAAACGAATTCCACCATCTCAAGCTTTGAATTATACGTCATTCATTTCTTACTCTAAAAGTTAATCTTATGTTCTCTTTGTATTAACTTCATTTTCCTTATTCTGTCATTGACACATTCGTTCTCTATACTCTAATTCTGTCTCCTGAGTGTTCGGGTAAAAAGATAAATTCTAATGCATTTACCTGACATAGCTAAGCGGCCACTAAGCCAGTAAAGCACAGGTAGGATGGCCAGTTTCCTTGTTGTTCAAAGGGTTATGCTGAAAACTGAAAATAGGAGAGACGAAGCGACGGAATAAATTAGAAATTATGATTAAAATGAAATAAAATCTTTCATTTTAACATCTCACGATTATACCTGTTAGGATGATTAAGGCAAAGAATGATGATGAAAGAATTGGTGGAATGAGAAAACCCACGGATACGATGTTGTCCACCTCAAACTTACTTGGCGGAGATCGAACCAGGGACCCTGCACACTAGAGGAAGCGCTCTACCACTGAGGCACCTTGCGGATCACGGATAAGATATACACAAGGTGTGTAGTAGTTGCTACATTACCCAGCCATTCACACTTATAGTCAATTAATATTCCTCCAATAAAAGGACCTCTCACATCCTGTAGTCAAATAGCAGGTAGTTAACAGAGTTAAATGATGTAAAATTAAGCGGAATCTGTGATGTTCCTTTGACGCATCTGACTTTTACTTTATAGGAGAGAGGAAAGTGTGGTGATCGTGAAAAAATCTAATTCGAGATTTTAATGGATTTAAACGTTTCATGATCCCTACATACCTACACACAAAAGTTATTTTTGCTTGTCTGCCCATCTGTTCGTCCGTCCATTCGCTCCAGTGTAAATGTGTTCACTTGCCTAGACGGCGGGTTCAACAAATCCGCACCAAACTTTAAACTTATGATTTTCTTTATGGGGTATTCGAATTTTCTTCCTGCCCCGAATAATAGGGTAGTTTACTGAAGACTGAAAAAATGTTATTTTGTCGAAAATGGCTCTAATGGTTTTGTTTATATTTCATACATCAATATTTCATTAACAACCCTATACTGTAGTATAAGTCGAGAATTCTTGGAAAAATCTAGAAGGTTTAGTTTGGATCTTGGGGCGAGTTTCTTTGGATAATTTTCTCACAATTGTGTTACGCGATTTTGCTCATATTTCATTAATAATTTGACAATATGGCATAACTTATTTGTCCTGAGAAAATGCTTAAGAGGTAGTTTAATCTTTTTTTTTTCGGACAATCTTCTCCAGAATGACTCGCGCGGTTTTGTCCATATTTCATAAATAAATATTCCATTAATAATCTCACATTATAGCATAAGTCATTTGTCCTGAAAAAGTCTATAAGGGGTAACTTACTCTTAGGGGCAATATTTTCCTGGATGATTTTCTTCAAAACAACTCAAAGAATCTTCTTCATATTTCAAGAATATATCTTTCATTAATAACCTGTCAATATGACATATATTTGTCCTGAAACAATCCATAAAGAATAGTTTACTCTTCGGGTGAGCTATTAAAAAATATTTTCTCGATCACGATTCAAATGATTTTGTTCGTATTTCAAAAACAAATGTTTTATTATGACAATACTGCATAACTCATTTGACTTGAAAAGTCTACAAGACATAGCTTACTCTTGAGGTGTTTTTTTTTTTTTTCAACGATTTCCTCAACAACCACTCAAGGTGATTTAATTCATATTGCATATATAAATGTTTCATTAATGCCTACAATATGGCGCAACGCATATCTCATAAAAAGATCCACAAGTGATAGTTTAGTATTGAGGTTGATCTCTCGGATAATTCTACAAAAAAATAAATAAATAAAATAAAATAAAAAATTAAGGTGCTTCTGTTTGTCTCAGAAATAAATATTTCCTTAACAATACTACAATACAGGATAATTGTTTCTCATGAAAATTCCACAAGGAATAGTTTATTCTTTGAAGTGAGTTCCTGATGGACGATTTTCTTAAAAAAAAAAAAGACAGGCGACTTATTCATATTTCGTAAATACATATTCCAATAATAACCCTACGCAATGATGTGCAGATCACTTTTCATGTTAATATTCACAAAGGTAATTTATTCTTAGGATAAGTTTTCTTCGGACGAAGTTTTCCGCAAACACATTATAACTTTTGGCATATTTCACAAATTAACGTTTCAATAATAATTGCAGCATTACGTTATTTAGTTGGAAACGAGACAGTTTAGTGCGGTAGTCCGTACCTTTCATTTATATTCATTCAAGTATTTATAAAGTACTTAAGGAAGTCACATTTCATATAGTAATTGATTTTACTTTTGTAAATATTTTCTTTAACTACAAATTGTTAATTTAGAATCATACATTAAGTAAATGACATCAATTAATCTTTACACGTTGTAATGTGCGTGACTTTTAATCAGTGTTGTCTAACATCCTTTCCTTATTAAATAACCAAAATCATTAAATCAGCATATTATGTGAGCAATTAGCATGCCCATGTCCATCAGATAACCACCCAAGTAGAAATTAATTATTTAAAAATGAGTTAAAAATCTTTAAAAGGCTTAATTATAATAGTATACAACGTAACAGCAATTATGTGTATCAGTCGTCAATAATAATTTTTTGCAAAAAGGAAGGAATCGTGATTTTGCTGTTACTGGTAACTGCGTAATATTGTACAGTTTATTGCATCGTATGTTGGGAAAATATATATTTACACACGTTATCTTACGCGTTTGATCTATATATATACTGTACATAAATGCAAAACAAATTTGATTTTTCCATATTCATGTGTGGTTAACCACGTTGTACGAAGTTGATGAGTACACGGATGAATTGTTAGTCCATCGCAGGAGGGAGAGAGAAGTTTTAGAGGACATCCTTGCAAACCATCTGTTATGCTTATGTCACCTTGAAAAAAATATTCTTGTGTCCTTGAATTAAAAGAACGTGTTATATGGACATATTGTGGTGTTAATCCTGAGCTTTTAGTTTTCATTTTCTTTCGTACAACTGCTTAATTCTAGGAAGAGGAAAACTTATCAGTTTCCAGGTACTAGGTGTTGGTGCTATGCCAGTTTAACTATGTCTCTAATGAAATGAAAATTTCATACACCCTCTTTTACATTAAAACATATTTTTGAAACTTTCTGTAGATGTGAAATAGCAACTTCCGTTCTGGTTTCTTAAGATTCATTATACCAAGCTATGTTTTTCTCTTGGTAAACGTTACACACCTTTCCAACAACGAACTGTCTTGCATAAAATATGATTTGCAAATTACTTAAAGCCAAACTATAGTATAATAGGAAAGAGACTTGTGCTTTCTACAGAAATAGTAATCAATTCAAAATTCGTTTTCTTTGGGATATAGCGTAAACGTCAATGGAATTGCAATAGAAAAACTTAGTAGTCATTTGATGTACTTTTGTCTAATACTTACTATTGTCAAATTATTAGGACGATGCGAATGAAATGTCCATTTGAATTCTGATGGAAAACTCATCTCAGCCACACAACACAGGGATGCATCTCAGCAACACAAAGTCAAGAGTCTAACGTCACAAACTTTGTATAAGGCTGCTGAGGTACGCAGGCAGTCAGAAGGCAGTGCATTATTGAGCAGGATCAATGAAAGTGCATTATAGAGAACACACGATTGCGAGTGTTTTTTCTCCTTTACTGGGACATTCTTCACAGCAAGTCCGACCAGGATTGAACAGTGAATTTGGATCAGGATTGGCGAAAGAGCGCTTCATTAGCTGTTGATTTGTCGAATTTCGTTCTGGTTACATATAATTGTAGAATGAGTCCCGTAGGCATCAACCAACATAAAGTTCGGATGACCTCCAGGAACACCGTGAAAGCAGACTATTGGAAAATTGTTAGTGACAGTGTAGACGAGTTAGGCATATACATTTGGCGGCTTTGTGCAATCTGTAAGGTGAAAAAGTTGGACTGATAAGTGCCATATGAGGTGATACCAACCAACAGGAATCACCATCCAGATGTGTGCAATTCTCTTAGTATAAAGAATAACCAGGAAGGTTTCCTGCATTGGATTGACACTTTAGATAAAAAACGGATCTACTGTGACAATTGTAAACGGTCAGGACAGTGGTTGGTTCATATGAACAATGTATAGGACAGTTTCCGTAACCACCTTTTCATCTACAGAAGGTGCTGATATGGTGGGAATGATGCATCACGTCTTTCTCCGTCCAGGTGAAACCATCAATTCAGATTGTTACACTGTTGAGCTCTATAAAATACATCACAAGCTTGTCCTCAAGCATCCAGTGACATGTTGCACACCAATGATGTAGCGCAAAGGACGGTGCAGGCTCTCCATGAGTTGCATTGCGAATCTCTTACTCACCCATCATATCCCCCCCCCCCCATATTTATCCTACTGGCTACCAACTCTTCTGGCAATCCGATCATTTATTTTGAGAGAAGATCTTTCGTAATGATCGGGAGATGTAACCGTGTGGTTGAGGACTTCTTCGCATCGCAATTTCAGAGTCATTTTGCCACGGAATCTGATCGTTGGGCGAGCGAAGACGAAAGTGTGTGGTTGCAGGTGGCAACTATTTTGATTAGCCAGATATCGTAGTTTTCATTTTATTGGCTTTTGGACATGATACACCTCCATCGGACTTTTCATTCGCACCAACCTAATAGTATTTTCAAAATACCTATTCGCAATTCACCTTTTAAGTATAAAGTGTTTAAAGGAATAAACACATATGCATTTAATTGAATTAAATATTCTCCATGCAGCAGACCGTCATCATTATGAAGGGATGAGTCTGAGAAGGCGGCTTAATTTATTAAACATTTGATTACTCTTCAAATCTTCTCACAGAATTTTTAATATGCAGCATGTGTCGGCCATTGGCCTTATCGTGACGATGACATTCTTGTTTCTGGCATTCAATGAATCTATAACTATCAATCGATTGAATTAAATAGCTATATGGGTCAATCCATCTGAAGTGGTCCAAAGATAGTGAAAGTGGTTGCTCGATCACCTCCGAAAATTATAGAAATTGGAGTTTGATGAACCTTATGTGTGAGAAGGCCAATAACACTATTCACGTTGAAGTATGTAGAGGTGTTCCCGAATGGCGTCCGTCTTTGTTTTCGGTGGAGTGTCATTTTATGTATTTGCAAGCGTGTACCTAAACTACAGTTGCTCAGGACGTACGAATCAGACGAACACGAAACAATGTTTCGATTTTTGATCCAGTAGAAATGGTTTATTTAGTAAAGAAGCTACATCGATATATCTTACCTATTTTATTTGTTTTAAGTAATCCTATTAAGGTTTAATGATAAATAGTTCTGAATTTGTTGTATATTTTTAAGACATAATTAACTATTCAAAGCAGGACTCATTATGTACTCAAGGAAGAGTTTATAATTAATCAGTACAAGGTTGATTATTTAGTCATGGAGGTTGATTACTTACTCAAGAGTGGATTGATTGCTTACTCAAATAAGGGTTGATTGCTTATTTCAACGTTAAAATTTATAATTTAGTTCATGCATGATTAACTACTGATTTAAAAATTTGTAATTATTGCTACCATTACAATAATAACGAATAAGCATATAAATTAATATTTCAAAATTAATATCATGACTTTATATCTAAAAAGTTTAACATATATAGCGTGATGACTATCACTAACAAGTTTTGGAAATTTATCGAAAAGAAATCTCGTCATAATAATTTTGTCTTCGAAATAGGTTAAACGGCAATATCAGAAGTAGCATACTTATTTGCTTCAACCTTATACAGAAAATGCACATAAAGTTGAAAATATTTAGATATAGAATATAAATGCATAAATTGTCATTTTAAAAAAAGATTATAACAATAGAAGAGATTGAAAAGCCAAAACCATGAAGAAACTAAAACCAAAATATCAAGGCTTAGATATTACTACTTCTGTAAATATGTAGAAAAGGCTGTAAAGATGTTCTAAAAATTCTTCTCCACATAATGGTATTATCAATTAAAAATTCCACGTATCTTTAAGAAAAAGAGAAAATGTCTTTAAAATATCAAAATCATTTCTCTAACAGCCAATTGTAAATTTATTTGTATTCTATCCTTTTTCGTCACGTCTAAAAATATGTTATTTGACACGATGCCATGCTGAAAAATAATCCATTCTATTTGTTTTCTAGAATGTAAACAAATATTTGATTGTGAGTGAATTAATGACACGTTTCTCTTTGTATGTTGCATGTTTTAAACTGGTCACCACTGCGGTCCAAGGGCTGTAACAAGAAACATAGCAGGTTTGTCGGTGTGGGTGAATCAGCGGTGGTAATGAAATTTCTCACACAAGAAGGTGTGCCTCCTATTGACATGAATATGAGAATGACGGTTATTTGCAGGGAGGATTGTGTAAATATCGGTACGGGCTGTTTGTGCTCATAAAGGAAACTCCACAAGAGTGGGCCAATTTGTAAACCTCCTGTATTTTTCTTCTTCTTCTTCTAAATAAAGATGCACAAACGTTTAAGACTATTTTGGTGAAATTTGGAAAAGGTGGAGTGGGGAGAGGCTGTCTAAACCAGTGCTATTCAACCGGGGGTACGCGAACATATTTCTGGAAGCACGTAATGCTCCTTCTGGAGGTCTGCTGGCAATGTCTGTTGGCATTTCACTGCAAATGAAATTTGATAACTTGTCAATTTGTGACTTTTGTATTTATGCTCGAAAAGACTACAATGAAATTAGTGACAGTGCTATTTCACAACTTCTTCCATTTCCATCAACATATTTGTGTGAATAGGGATTCTCCGCATTAACATCAATAACAACGAAGCACAGAAGTTGCTCGAATCCAGAATCATCTCTGATTCTCGCAATCTCCAAGATTCGACCAGGCTCAGTCATCTCATTAACAGGTTAGTTCTAAAGCTACGTTTAGTTTTTTTGAATTTTTAACATTGTCCTCAGTGCATGAACTATGAGGGAGGATGAGGGGAAACTCCTCCTCAATAGAATTGAGTGTCTCCCATATGTTTTGAAATTTTCCAAGTTAATTTTCCACTTTATCCCCCTGGCACACTGTCTATTTGTTGGGTCTCTATTTGCCCACTCCCTTTAAACAACAGAGCATGTGTATTAAGTTTAATAAGTTAATTTCGATTTAATTTGTTTTAAACAACTTCAGGGTACACAATTGGATGGCGAACTGTTTCTAGGGGTACGCGAGGGAAAAAAAAGGTTGAATAGCACTGGTCTAAACGATATAAGTGATTGTCGTATTTGCGTTAAAAAAAAAAAAAAAAAAAAAAAAAGACATTTTCAGAAGCACTTTCAGATCAATTTTTTCCTTCTACTGTAAAATTACCAGTTGTTGAAATGTTCCCTTTTGAAAATAAGTTTCTCATTTGACCTCTAAAAAGAACAATAATACTGGCTAAATATTTTATTATTATTATTCATAATGCAAAAGATATTGAAAGTAAGACGATATTCTTTGTAGCTGATGAAATACCCGGAAAGTATTCTAGCAAAAATCCTTGATGCATTTTGCATTACATTACTAAATATTAGACACAACAGACAAAATTGAACTCTGATTATATTAATTATTCGATGTTAAAAATTTTTTATTCCTTTTTGTTAAAAGAAAAAAAAAACTGTTTCGTCATATAGATCCGGCAATGTGAAGTGATTTCTAAAGATCTTCAGCTTTATTTCTCTTATTTTCTATAATTTTCTTCTTCTCTTCTGCAGTGTTACCAGTTGCACAATAATTTCTCTCCCCAAATGTATGAATGGAAATCTCTAAACTCGTAGCTTTATATAGAATTGTTGTTTTTATACGTATAGGATTGAATCTAAGTCAATTATATCAAATATAGATCATTAGTACACTCTTATATGCACGTTATGTGTATAAAAAATACATATTAAATATGAAGATTCATCAATATACTTGACTTCAGAGTATTAGTTTAACACTTTTTCCACAGTTCACTCTGACAGGTATGTGAATGGGGACCAGTACGCCAAATCATTTAATGCTCCGACATTCTATAAACTTCCATGGAATGACGCACAATTTAAAATATACGTATTGAATTATTTTTTAATTTTCTGGAATGGCTCAGCAATATAAGTTTTATCCCCTACAACCAGAAGATTTGCTCATGCTTATGCCTATACGACATACCTACTGCTGCTGTCCAGGTTGCGCTCCTCTGAAACTGTGATAACATCTTTAAAATACAAAAACATTTACCTTTGTTTGTGGCTACTGACTACACATCAAATAGATTGAGGTGTTATAGTTGTCAACATTTTTGAAATTTATTTTCATAATTAAAGATCGGCCATATTTGCATTGCTCAAGCTTGCAGGGAGTAATCTACACCCCCCCAACACCCCCCTAACACCCCTCCAAATTTCTTTACATACACCCCTGGATGGAAAGGAATACTCCCCCAAATCCAATTGTATCAGTCACTATCATATAGGTTGTTTATTACATCAAGTTAAAAAAGGTTTAGCGTTTAGGAAAGAAGGCAATATTCTTATTTATTTATTTCACTTCAAAATACGAAGCGACCTCGTTCTCATGTACGGCTTCGAGAACCACATGACCTCATTGTTTCGGGCGGAGTTTCAATGGAAACAATTGACAAAACAGACCGCTGATACCTACCCTCCTGGGCTCCGCGGTCGTTTCCCAGAAAAGAGATTAATGGACAGATGGGGATGACTGAAATTGGCAACGTCTTGAGCGCTCATTCACCTACCTCCTCCTCAATAAGGAAAAATGTGACAATATAGTATTAAGGCTATACTAGATTGAGTTGCTAAGCGCTACTCTGGAACAGGCTCGCAACCAGAAGGGGGCTAAGGAGGGCATGGCCCTCCCTAAATCCAGAGCTCAATACAAAAGCACAATTTAGATATTTATAAGAGAATTTTTAATGAGTTGACTCCTACTAACATATCCATGGACCCCAAAGCTCTGTGGCTGGTTTCGAGCCTGCTCTGCAAGTAGTGTATCAACGAACGGACGTTACAAGGGTGTAGTCAAGACGTTTTTAGAAATGAAGAGATCGATCGAAGTAAGAATTATATACTTTTTAAACTGAGTCTCGTATTATGCAGGAACACATTTGGCGCTAGCTTAATTTTTGTAAAGTATATTTTTATTCACGTAAATTCATTGAACGGAACAGGGCTCATAGCGAGTCACTTTTTTAAACTAAAATTTACATTTTTTTTCAAGTTGGTCACTAAAAGTTACCTTTTTTCAAATTTGTCATTTAAAGTTACTTTTTTAAGAGGTAAAGTGACTTTTTCGTGTGATTTATGTTTTGCATTGGCAGTTTTCTAAGAAAAATATTTTTAAAAAATGGAAAAAGGCAGAAATTTGTTACTCATTACTCTTCTGAAAACTTCAGAACTTGCTGCCACATGTGAAACAG
This sequence comes from Thermobia domestica, assembly GCF_964235325.1. Classification (NCBI taxonomy): domain Eukaryota; kingdom Metazoa; phylum Arthropoda; class Insecta; order Zygentoma; family Lepismatidae; genus Thermobia; species Thermobia domestica. The sequence continues at coordinate 183,139,351 of NC_137464.1, read as the reverse complement.
TCAGCTTTATTCTCACTTCATCTTTTATTCTTTCTAAAGCACAGTGGACGGTTGGTGGATGCTTAAGCTCTAAGGGTGGGGTTGAGAACTCTTCTGTGTCTATTCTTTCTTCTATCATAATAATCTTTTAGTTTTCTCTCGTAATAGTTAACGCTCCGTTCAACGTTGTGTGATGTGTTTGTGTGGTTCATCATGTTCGTCTTATGTTATGCTTCTTGTATGTTCTTCTTAAGAGTAGTTGATGAATTTGAATATTTCACGTTTTTGAGCACTCTTAATGCAAAGTTAAATATAATGTCCGTGATAAAGAAATTCGGAAATAGGCCAGAACTGGTTCCACTTACTCAGAAGCTTTTTACATCTGCTAAGTCTGCTTACCGTAACTACAAAGCATACTTTGAAAACCTAAGAAAGGAGAAAGCTCAAAAAGAAATAAAGAAGCAAACGAACAAACAAAGAGAAAGGTGATGGAGAAATTGACAAAGGGAAAAAGGGGCATGATGAGATTTTGATCACTTTTTTGTGTGCTTTTGGCCATTTTTGTTCACTTTTCAACTATTTACAAGAGATCAGATCACTATGAGCCCTGGGATTATTAAAATTAGGGTATATTAAAGAAGACAAAACAGAAAGATACAACATATTTGTAAATTGAAAAACTGGATTTCTGGAAAACAACTAAATCAATGAATAAATTTCTTATGAAAAATATTCAGAGCCAATAACGTAGCCAGGAAGGGGCAGGAACGGAGATTAAGAGATCAAATAATATTACAAGTAACGTTAACAACAGGGTTAGAGTATTAAATGAAATGAAATTGGAACTATGTACAGTATTAATTACTAAACGAATGTGATTTCAGCGTGGGACGAGGGAATTTTTTCCGAATTAATACTTTAAAAAAAAAATCACCCACTAAAACTTGCTGTTGTGAATCAATTGAAATAATAGCAGAATTTTGCGAAATAATTAGACTACAATGATTCGTATGTAATCAATTCACATGTAATTGCTAGGTAAAATAGTGGAGGATAATTTCTAATACAGTGGAACCACTTTTAACGGGCATATCTCAATAGTGGATATCTTCGTAAGAGAAACTTTCTTATTTTTCCATGTCATAAATATGTGTGATGTGGTGTTATGAGAGAGAATCCTTCCTTTTAGGGACACCTCTCATTTACGGACAAATAATCGGTTCCACCGATGTCCGTTTTAAGAGGTTTCACTGTAATACTTAGTTTAATAATACTAAATGATCAAATGTGTGAACTTACTTTATTGAACCTACCACTGCAAAGAGTTGATATTATTATTATTATTATTATTATTATTATTATTATTATTAATGATAATAATAATAATAATAATAATAATAATAATAATAATAATAATAATAATAATAATAATAATAATAATAATGCAATAGTTGCATAACAAGATATACTGTTTTCTTTGAATTTGTTTAAAAATTATATCACTATTCTGAGAGCACCCCCCCTTTTATTTTGAACACCCCCCTAAGTAAAAATTTCTGGCGTACTTACTGCAAGCTTGTATATGTAAAATAAGATATAGGCTAATAATTTTAACTGTTCTCAAGAGATGTGAGAAAAGAACTATTTTTCACTAAATATATATATATATATATAAGTTTCAAATTTCGGATTTTGTTACGTAAGTATTATCTATGAGTGTTCATCAGTTACGACCTTTCCCCTCTAAAGAAAAAAATGAAAATCAAAGAAAAATATCAAATTATTCCGCATGATTACACATTAGTACTTATGTGTAAATATTTGGAGAAATTTGAACATCATTCTTCGATTTCTGGAATATTTTGAAATAAAGGAAAAATAGAAAAGTTGGGACGGACCTGAGCAGCATCTTTGATATAAGGTAAAGGATGTTAAGGGTACGCACTTCAAATTTTACGCTCTCTAGAAAAGACATTTATATTATTAGTGAAGAGGAAACCATGACAAAGTACTCTTTGATCCTTCAGCTTGCTTATGAATTGTTTACTAGTAAAGTGCATGTCATAGAAAAAAAGTTAAAAAAATATTAGTAGCATGCAAATATAGTCCACACTGAGAAAAAAAAAAGCCTATGTGGCATGTATAAAAACGGAGGTTACACGTGTAAATCCTGTAGTTTTTGGACTTAACGTAAGCAAACGTATAACTAAAAAAAAGTATATTTTATACCTACAGTACTTTTCCTATAAGTCAGTTCCGAATAAACATACTTTCCGTAGGAATGGAAGAATTGTGTGTATATATACGGTCAGCATCTTCATACAGACGGAAGTATGTTACATATACGTATGTAATGTATGGAAGAATGTTATATGTTAGACATTCTCCAACGGCATGATGTAACATCTAAGAGGAAAAGAGGACAGTACATATGTATCATATAGATAATGTATGTTCCGTACTGATTTCTGTAGTAAACATAAGGATCCTGTATATTTGTACAATATACCACTATCCGGGTAGCGGCTTTTTCTGAGTACAAATACTACTTTTGGACACCAGGCGGCTAAAAATATTACAAAGATCTAATAAGAGTACGCATCAATAATTGTCACACACACATAGACCCATATTCGTTGTAATCCGAACACGTCTTAAGTCATCATTTTTAACACACTTTTGTTTACACACAGTACACGCAATCCAGGACCACGACGTGGCTCTTCAAGATGCCCTAGACTTCACTCGTGGTTGTGTGATCAGTACAATCAGTGTTGCTAACTAATGGAAACAGGCAATAGTACTCTTAGGCCTTCTATACACTATAGGGTAGTGTAGAAGGCCTATGTCCTTCTCCATCATCTGCATATCGAAATGCAGATGAGGGGCACATTTGCATATGTATATGTAAATATAAGGGATTTTGTGGTATAATTAATTGCTTAACATTAGCATATTCTGTGCATATTATTTTAATATTATTAGTAATAAAGTGTAAAACACCCAGCATAGTACGTAAATATTAATACAATATTGTATTATATTGTATTTATTTCATTGTGTTTATTTCATTTATAAGCATTATATAGTGTATTAATGGGTTGCATATAATTACTGAGTCGTTGCATAATGTATAACTTACAGGGGATGATGGAAGAAATGATATTAAAAGTATAGATGAAGGATTAATTAAATAGGAAATGAGCAGATTCTCTAGGAATCAGACATGAATTTCTGAACGCTTGGAAGAGAGCGAACACTGAGAGAAGTTTTTTTTTCCCGACTTGCTGTCGCCTAGACTACTAGATGTGAGGTCGCTCACAACTCACCATGGAAAGAAATAACCAGAATAGGAACTAAATAAGTATCTTTATACACAGGAAGTAGCCTACGGACTTCCTTGGTGGAACGACACTGAGTTTGATACAGTGTGTTGAAACACAGAGTTTGTATTGTTTCAAATGCCATAAACTTTTTCGCTTCTACATGCGAAATTTTAGTTTTCTATAGGTGTGATTTCCAATGCAGCGAGCTCAAGCGTCATTTCCTCCCCCTTTCTCACCAGAGACCAGTAAACCTGACTAGCGAGCCTTTAGTTAGTTCCCGAAATGCAACACCAATTTGAAAATGTATACTCTGATTTGACTTATTTTCTATGTTTAATATTAATATTTACGTACTAAGCTAAACACGTTCTTGGAAATACCACATAAAATTCTGATTTATTTTATCAGCGTGTATCCCTTATCGAACAAGACACTTGGATCTTGTATTTGTGAAAAATAAATAATTACCAAAAATGTTTCCTCAATCTCTCTCCAAGCAAACATGGCTGCATTAGTAGCAGACAGTTTTGAAAGACAGCCACAGGAATTGGGTGTACTGCTGCTTCTGAGAGAGATGACAGTTCATGAATTTTATATATATGTATTCTTTGTATATTTTTCTTTATTTTGATGTATAATAACATATGTTTCTTATATTTAATTCATGTGTAACAAGTGAAGAAAAACAAAAGTGTTCAAAAAACTCTCATAGTTTCTGCTAGGAGCAAAAGCTTCCGTGTTGACCGTCCTTGAAGAAGGGGCAGCACGTGTCAGCAAAGAAAGGGTGAATTTGGCTACGGAAGGTAGCTGAACATGGGCATTGGCAGGTCGGACCACCCGCAATATCGCCGCAAGGCAGAGAACCCTTTGTCAAAGGTTTCTTGACGAAGCGAGTTTCTTCGTTTCCTTGTGTTTGGTAAAGACATATACTCGTTTTCCTGGGAGAACGAGGTAGTTCAAGCTAGAATCGAGAGGCGACAAGATATAGTTTTTCGGTTACAAGGAAGTCACTTGACTTCTCTTACAGAGAGTTTTTATACCCGGGACAAGGTGAGAACAAATTGTTTCCGGTTCCCCTGGATGGTCCTGTGAACAACTGTATACGCGAGTGTGTAGAACTCAGTTTTCTATATGAAGTTATAATCATTTTACAGAATGTGTAAGATATACACATATCTGTAGTTAATCGTCTCAGTGGTGATTATTAAATCTAGTGGAAATATGAAAGTAAACTTTTACGTTCAGTGAATTTTCACTCATTCTCTGAGTGCTATGGACACTCAATAGAGACCACGTATTGTAATCTCGTCGAACATCCCATTTTAATATGGGAAAACCTAGTTCTTCCAATATGGGAGAAATATATAACTTAAGATATCTCAAGTAGAGATATAAAACCTAGGCCGGTAACGCCTTTAAGCCGTGCCTGTCCTTGGACATTTAGAACAAGGCTTCAAGCAATTATTTTGCTTGTTTATAGGAGCTACTAAAAGTTCCCTCATAAAACATCAGTATTCCTGTGTACCATATCTCATACAGAACATTTTACTTCGCAGTGGAATGAGAATCTAGAAGGACACAGTGACATTCAACTTAGAACTTGTGTACGTCGAGTGAATATCTGAACAGTGAATCAGCATATTAATTTTGTTTTATTGTTTCTTCAATCTGTGTTGTTTATATTCACAAATAGTGAAATATGTTTTCAGTGAAATACATCTCTCCTCTAAAAACTGTTAGAGACTAGAAACTCACGAATATGAGGAGATAAAGAAAGTTGTATATATATATATATATCTATATATTTTTTGTTTTATCTTATTAAAGGTCAGACAGACCTTTCTAACTTCAGGTTCATCCTACGGTTTTTCTTTTTTTTTTTTAAATGAAAGTGTGTTAAATATATCAAGCATATCAATATATATTAAAGTGTGTGTGTGTGGTAGTGCACTACAAAAAGGTGATAAATATTTAGTGTATTGGAGTGTGGATCTCTTCACAACTACCATATCTATGTTCCTGATTCCTATGTGGAAAATAAAACTGCCAGCTCTTACCAGAACCACTGTCTATTCAATTTGCTGTAGGGTGAGTACCTGTGCTAATGATATGTTTGTTTTCAGGAGTGAGATTCAAGGAGGCATTTTCCCCTTGATTGTGTATGTTTGACCACCTCTCTGTATGGGGGCTCAGAGAGAATATTCTGCCCAAGGAACCAAATAACAGCCATGAGATAGTGAGCTCAAATACAGGCTGCTACCTGTAAAAATTTTTAAAATTATTTTTTTTAACCTTATTTTAAATTAAAAAACTGACTCACTATTGTAGCATCTTTGAGCATGGCTGTTATGCAGATGGCCCTGAGATCTGCTGTTCCACTAAAATAAATAATATTGCTCTACCGACTTCATAAGGGAGTGGCGGCCCTTACAGGAGAGAACCTTATCTCCAAGAGGGAATAATTTTTTTTTCTCAAGTTTAATATTTGCATTCTATGTAAATATTGCAGTTAATCTGAATATTCCCAGTCACTCTCCTTCATTTTTTTTTATTTTTATTTTGTGTTGGTGTTCTTAGGTAACAGTTGTTTCGGCTCTGGGTACCTGGCACCTCACAAAAGAAGTGGCGCCCCAGCTATTGGGCTGGACTTTCACGTGCTGGTTTTAGCCACTCGCAAAAGAAGTGGCTACCCAGCTGCAGGGCACGATACTTCACGCTTTGCGCCAAAGACTTGGCACCATCAGCATAAAGGGCATGAAGTATATTTTAGATACTAAAATGGTCAACATACAGTTTGTGTTAAAATTTTCGGTATATGTTTTGTTTCTCTTCCCGAAAAATTTCCAAGAACGTAGGTGTCTTGTGTTGTGAAATTTATTTGTGTCTTGAATATTTTTGTTTTACCATCACTGTGTTTTAGAGAATTCAGTTTATTTAGAACTTTGGGGGGAAGAAACTTTGTAATTCCGTTTGTATTTGTAAATGGTTGTAACGCAGTACAGGCTCGAAGAGTAGGAAATATGGACACAGAGTTAGTATTTGAAGAGTTCGCTCAGAGAGCTGGGGAGCTCTCCGAAGAGAATGGAAATGTTGAAGCGCAGAGCGCTAGCGAGCGCCCGGTCAGCGTTGTGGGAGACGCTGATGCGGTGGATACGGTTCCGCCAGTCCCTGGTAGGGAAACGGAAGTACCATTGCGGGAGGAAAGGGAGGTAACCACGGAAACTACAGAACAAAGTGTTAGCCCAGCCGTTAATGTAGGTAGCTCCTTTGAAAATATTAGTGCCATACAGTTAGCTTCCATTTTAGGTGAACTAGTTAAAAAACTTGACGAAAGTACGAGGAGACAAGAAGAAAATGCAAGTCAGCTAGAAAAGAAATTAGAAGAAAACTCCAGGGGTTTAGCAAAACTAGATAGAAGTCTTGAACAAGTTAATAATGAAACTAGGCAGAATAGTGTAAGACTTGAACAGGCCATAGAGTCAGTCAATGCTCGTCTTGAAGTTCGTTTAGATTCGATGACGTCAAGACTTGAGCAGAGTGAACGGGAATTGACAGAGCGACTGGAGATCACCACAGTAGAGCTGAGGGGGGAGATTGAAGGCGCTCGGGAAGATCTCAATTCACGTGTCACTGAGACAACTAGGAGATTAGAGGAGAATTACACTGAGCTTGCTGAAAGTGTTAAACAGGTCTCGTCTCGTGTCGAACAGACCACACTTACTCTGAATAATCAGGTCAGGCGAGTGGAAGTGAGTTTCGCTTCCCAACTAGCCAGGATCCGGGGGGAACTAGAGCAGGAAACGCCACTCGATGAGATCAGGTCGGAATGTAACGGTAGCATCCAACAGATGCAAGAGACCGTTCATGACGTGTGTGCACAACTTGAGAAGAAAATGGAGGAGTGGAAGAGCTCCATACAAAAGGAGACAAGCGAGGTGATTGAGGGGAGACTCGCAAGCATCTCTGTCTCCAGTGCACCAGAACGCCATACGTCACCACACGACAACTCGAGTCGCGATCTGCCTGGTTCTCAACCTGGGAACCTCGCTACTTCCCGCGAGACAGAACCTGTTCCGTCAACGTCTCGCTCATGTACTCATGAGATGAGACAGCATCTCGCTACAGCATTTGGTCTCATACACAGGGATGTCACTCTACCTGTGTACATGGGGACCGAATCAGAGACTGAAACCTATAACTTCCTACAAGATCTCGACCGGTACTTTGAGGTCACGGGCGTACCGGACGAGATGAGACTCAGTTTCATACCTCGAGCTATAAGAAACACTTGTTATCAGTGGTTTCAAGTCAACCGGAACAAAATCCACACCTACGAAGATTTTGTGCAAAATTTCAAGCAGTGTTACCTTAGCGAAGAGCGGCTGGCTAACCTAAGGGCAACTATTCTCACCTCCCACTTCGACAATCGTGTACACAAATCCCCCGCAGAGTATCTGCTGGATTTGTTACACAAGAATAGTATATTAGAGCCAAGAATGTCGGATGCTACATTACTGAAGGTACTTCCGCGTCATTTCCCGAATTGGCTATTCAGGGCGATAGTCTCGTCTCGCCCTAAGACCATAGCAGAACTTTTAAATCTAGTACAGGAACTGCAGTCGTCGATGACGAATCGCGACCAGTTTTATCAGAGCAACCAGAGGAAAGGGGTCAACATGCTCCAAGTGAGCGTGGAAAATGAGGACAATAACCCCTCTGGCCACAGTGGTAAGCACGCTGCTCGTAAGAAAAATAGAACGAGAGAAAACCAGCGTCCTTACCAGAGACAGAGACATCAAAACACGAATCAAAACAACCACCAGCGATCCCCGCCTCGCCATCAGAGCAGCGGAAGTGGGTCGTCTGGTTGGTCACGTGGGGGGAACTCCCACTCCTCTCACAACAACAACGTTCGTGGAGCCCGCGGTAGGAGGGGAGGAATGCGCAACACGGATAGACCACCAGGAAATTCCTTCCGTCACGAGGACGAGGAAATTCAGCTGTTGGAACGTTATGACCGGGCGCCTCCTTCTACCAGCCAAAACCAAAACAATACCAGGAGTAACCAATCCTCTTCTCCTGCTCCCAGAGAATGAGGATTGTCCGCATGTGCTTGGAACAACGGTAAGATGGATATGGAGAATACGAGTACATCTGAGTTGACAAATGTAAATTCCAAGTATGTGCGACATTTAGAAGAGAACATAGAAAATATACACTTATATGAAAATTCATGTGAAACCGCAGTTAAGGAAATTTTTGAAAATGTAGAAGAAAAAGAAGAAGAAAATTGTAAAATTTGTTTAGAAATTAAGGCAAAGAAGCATTTCAGTGAAGGCATGTTAGAAAATAAGATAACCTTGTTAAGTAGGACTGGAGAACACATCGATTTAGATAGGGCTGTATATGAAGAGGCCAATGGCATTTTTAAGAATTTATTTGATTCAAGTAATGAGGAACTACCTAGTAATAACGTCATCTCACTGCCAGAGATTAATGTACTTTTGTTTGGAAAGGAAGTTAATTCTTTATTAGATACAGGGGCTACGTACTCCGCCATTTCAAAAGAAATTTGGGACTCCGTCTCAAATAGCCACCCCACACCCGCATTTTTGAGTGCTAAGAATATACGGGTTACGTCTGCTTTCGGAAGTAAATCAGCGACGATCATAGGCCAGACGCTGTTAGTCATTCAGATACATGGGAAGGAATTTCATACACTAGGCATCATTATTTCAGGTCTGAACAGATCTTTGATTTTAGGTTCCAACTTCTTTACAGAATCTCGTGCCGTGTTAGACTATGACACCGGCCTTCTACATCTCAAACATCCTCATGATGTAGAAGTAAAATTTAGATCAGTAGATTGCGAGACTGAGGATCTAGTAGTTCGTTGTTTAGAATTGAATGGTGAGTGCGAGAAACCATATAGTTTCATAGAGGAAGTAGATACTTTTGAGTGCAATTTTTCCCCGTCAGATGAAGGACGGAAGGCCATACGGGTTAGCGCACTGAATGAGCACAAGACCTGCAGAGAAAAGGCTGCTCGTGCCCCGAACTTGGATGATGGTAGATTCCCTGAGATCTGCTGTTCCACTAAAATAAATAATATTGCTCTACCGACTTCATAAGGGAGTGGCGGCCCTTACAGGAGAGAACCTTATCTCCAAGAGGGAATAATTTTTTTTCTCAAGTTTAATATTTGCATTCTATGTAAATATTGCAGTTAATCTGAATATTCCCAGTCACTCTCCTTCATTTTTTTTTATTTTTATTTTGTGTTGGTGTTCTTAGGTAACAGTTGTTTCGGCTCTGGGTACCTGGCACCTCACAGTAGATCCTAGGAAATCTCTTACGATTTTCCCTAGGGCTAAAATCTCAACGTGTATGGCATCAGATTGCATGTAATTTCCTATGTTTTGGACGATCCTATGAGATTTTTCTTGTTTAGAGCACGCTCTATTTATGAAAGAAAATTTGTAAGATTTCGATTTAAGCTACTCAAATGAGAGAAAATGAAAACAAATTAGTTTTCTCCCCGCCAGCCGTATGTGGGAGAAAGAGCAAATACGCGACAAAATGAAGTCGTGCAGGGACTGATGAGGTGTGTTCTGCTCATTTATTTATTTATTATTTTTTTGAGGCGTGCAATATAGCAATATAGCGCCTGGTATCAATACCAATAGGATGTGCAGTGTAGTTTCGTGTATGGCACAAAAGGGTAGGATTTTCTACGAGAAATGTCGTAACATTTCCCCCCTAGATAAATCCTAAGATATTTCCTAGGAATTATCTCATAGTGTACAGTTGGCCTTAGCTGCTCGCGAACTCTTAGACCTGGACTATACGGACGCTGTTAACGCAGCGAAAGCAACACGGAAAAGTGGGTGTTACTTTCTCGAACTATACAGACACTAAATTCCTAGCACATGCACGGTATGTCAATAAATCTTTTCAATAGCTTAACCCTGCAACTACCATACATTTTTACACAAATGTTCTACCATTCGGGTCCAATGGACCCTAATTAATAATCGAGGATATGGAGTAATTTTATGAGATTTTCACATTGTTTTATTGTATGAAAAAACAAATACAGCGCAACAAATTAACTTTCATGAAGATAATAAAAATATTGAAAAGTATAATCACGGGTCCAATGGACCCGCTTGGTAGTTCTCGGGTTAAAATAGGCCTCTACACTAAACTTTGTGGTGAGAGAACGCTACTTATGGCTTTCAAGTTTCGAAGCTTCTATAGTATCAATTTTCCCTTCTTCTTTTACTAAATTATGGGGCTCCCTATAACCATCTACTCTTGCTACGTCAGTGAATATTTCTAGATATCCTCTATTTCGTATACGCTCAAGTACCAACGCCGCGTTGTTGGTGTACCCAGACATGTTGAATATTCTTAACTCTCGGTTAGCGCGTACTCGTTCCAGATTGAAAACGTTCGTATGGTCCATTCAATGGTACAGCCATTTCCCCAATCTCCTGGCGTTAACGCTGCTTTGTTTCCACCAGGTTTTAGCGTTCGTATAATCCAGGGTTTAGTTCCCTTTACTCTATATATTCTAGAAATTTTCATTAAATTGACGTGATTTCTGAATATTTATATAACTTTCTGTTATGTGAAGGTTTCCATACTCTTCTAACCTTCACGACAATCAGTAGGCAAGAAACCCAAGAAGCAGGGAAATGCTTCCCTACGATTCTGTTTAGGCATAACAGTAACCGAAGTGGAATAGTAATAATAATAAATATTATCCTATCCTATTACTAATGAAAGATGTCACGAAATGGGACTTACTCCCAATAGTTTATACTTTGATGCAGGACGTCCGAGTTTGATTCTCGTGAAAACTCATGGGGTTCAACCTCACGTTAAACTGTAAATCCACACCTCATATAACCTCGTTACTGAAGAGGGACGCAAAACTCCAAAAATCCCTAAATTATATTGTCTATATAGATCGTTCTCTAGAAGTCCCTATTTTGCAGCATCAAGAGTTGTTTTACCGCCGCTGTAGTAGCTCCAAATTTCTTCAACACACATTCACATGCACATAATATTGTATTTTTTTGCAATGATAACGAATGACGCCGCCACAGGTAGATCAATAGGATCAGTTTTCTCTGAAGCAAAATGATTGAAAATGTTAAAAAATAACATTTTCCACGTTGTTTTATAGTAATAGTAATCAATCACAACTATGCTTCACAATACTCACTTCTATAATGTTAAAAATTTTCTTATATGTTTTTTCAATGTTCAATCGACATATATTTTTTCGGGCAGAGTTCGGCTCATTCCCCTCGGGAATAAAATTTTGGCTACGCTACTGCTTTTAAACCTAAAAAAGAAATAGAACCACCGATTTGTCATTACGGTCCATAACGTCTTTGGACACATGGAATCTGCTCCAAAATGTATTATACTATTTTCTTAATGGTGGAAGGCAGAATAATTACTATACTCGGAAATTTAACCAGTAAATCATTGAATTAGCACCACTGTTCATCCAACAATGACTATTCAATACTTCTCTTCTTCTTCTCCCGTAATAGCATTATGGTTGATGGTCGTCGTAATGGAACGAAGACTGACATTGTGTGAGTAGCGTAACGCCGCTTTGGCCTTCACCTTCTGCAGACCTTCATGCGGGAGCACGCTTCTTCGTCTTCCATCCATCCGTGCTTATCTTTTTTTTATTCAAAGACTTCATTGGACGAATGCAGAAGGATAAAAACTTCTCAGAAAACAGAAAAAAAAATACTTGATTCTTACTCTGTGACCTAAGTTTGGAAGATCATATCAACCAGGGGCGTAATTTCAATCTTCGCTTGAGGGAGGCGAGGGCACTACCGACATAAGATTTTCACGTTTTGTACTAGTATATTAGTAGATAATCGATTAAAGTATAGGTATTCCTGAAACTCTTCGGGTGGAACAATTTCCCCTTTCTGCTCCCCTTAAATGACCCCCCTGATATCAACTAATAATCTAAACGAGTTAAGTAAACTGTGGATTTTATATTGTCACTTTTTAAAGTATTATTGTGGATTTGAACATAGCAAAAACTTTTAACAAGAAATGTATATTGTATATAAAGTTATAGCTTATATATACCTCCTTTACGATAATTTTTAGTTTAACGTCCCACTGTTATGCCCTTTAGGTTAAAAGAGGGAGATGATTAATAAAAGAGAAGGAGGACAGAAGCTAAACTTTTTGCATTTTCCCTCTGGAAATCGAACCCGGAACCACGAGCACTAAAGGCAAATGCGCTAGGTACTAGGCCAGCTGGGAGGGTACCTTCTTTTAGAGTTTAACATCCTTTTTACAGTACCGACGCCATTCATAAGAAACAACTATGATCCAGATTAATTTATCTCAACAACGAATCGAAACCCGAATTCAGCAACATAAAATTACAATAGCAAAAACGTTTTGAATAAAGCGATTAGATATTTAAAAATGTGATTAATTTATTTATTAAAAGTTAATCTAACGAAAGTATCAGTAACAGTTTCGGTCACGAATCTTTCACCTATAGATTTTTTTCAAGTAACGCTAAATACAGTATCTCACACACATTTCTCTTATTCTTGTAACATGACATGTCTACTTCAGGTATCTAGATTTAATTACAGTAGGACGTCGATAATCCGAACTAATTGGGACCACAGGTGGTACGGATTTTCAAAGTGCTCGGATTTTCGAAAATGACCCAGAAAATGTCATTTAGGCTCAAATATACTGTACAGTATGCTCTCTTTTATCGATACAATGGTTATACAGTACATACAGTAATTACAATACCGTACGTAAGGCTACTTACATTATTAATGTTTCTGAAGAACCTGCTCGTACACTAAATTACACTGTTCTTGTAGCTCACACTTAAAACTTAACTTGTATAGGCCTAAGGGAAAATGAAAATAAAAACATGTATAACAAACAATTACATATGAATGAGCATTTGTAAAGACACTGATTTCACAGAAGTTTGTTTATCGCTAGCGCTAAGACAAAATGTAAAACAGCTTCTTGGGACCGCGTTCGGATTTATGACGTTTCAGATTTTTGACGTTCGGATTACCGACGTCCTACTGTATTTTCTTTATGCAATGGGATAGAGCTAAACTTTAAAATGCCGAGACACACTAAAAATTCTTGCTAAACCTAAATTATTAAAACTTGAAATTATTAGTATATGATGATCTATTGCTTGAAATACAAGTATATTAGTATTTAGAAGAAAAAGTGAAATATGTAGTGGATTTAAATAATACCATTGTGTCAAGTATAGTGTAACTGTTTAGTCATTTCTCCGAATATCTCTCTACATGTCTTTGGTGCGAAAAACCCGGCCTCGTTTCCTGGTGAGATCTCATGTGGTTTACATCCTACGTGAAACTGTAGGTCCACGTCTCATGCAGAATCACTGATAAAAGGGATGCTGAATTATAATCAACTAATTCAAATGTCTCTCTGACAGCTTGTTTCAGTGAGATAAAAGATGGTTATATATTGTTTTGAAGCGGGGACTCCACTGATTTCTTTCATCCGCATTGAGACCTACTACTCTGCAAGTTACTTGATGTCATTATAACTTTTCTTCCCCAATTTTGAAAACAGAAATTATTTACAGACTTCATATACTATTGTAACTTTTAACTAAGCATATTATATCTATACTATTCTATAATTTCATATGAAGTTTATATTAATTCTCATTAATTTAATTTAAAAAGCACGAAGACTATAATCTCTTAATTAGAGGTTAAACATTATCTTAATGCCTCATAAAGCCAAACGCTACTGGCACTATAGTCGGTAATTGTAAGGTTAGGTAATCTTCTGAATTTACACATTTGTTCGTTTCTTTATGCACTCTGTATTTTTTTCATGTTTTTATTTTGGAAAATATCAGCCTGTGTTCATCCTTGTGAGTTAGACCCCAAGTTTCATATCGAGCTTTCTACATAAGGCTACAATGTGGTGTATTTACTTTATATTTCCTTGATATTTGAAGCGACGAAAAAGGTTCTGTAGAAAGAAATATCAGAATCGTGCATTTCCTGTCATTGATTTACTTTTTTTTTTGTTTCCTTGATAATTTTTAACAGGAATTTTAAGTACTGTTTTTTTTATAGCTATGACTAAGTATTCGAACTTATTCATCTTTCTATCTTTATTATCTATTCTTTATAATTTTCATTGCTTCCGCAAGCATGGTTTCAACTTGTTACCACTAAAGAATGTCACAAGTATACCATATTTTGCCGTGTACAAGTGCCTTTTTTGCCAACATTTTAAAGATAAAAATAAGGATGTGTACTATACACGGGCAGTACTACTGTAATTCAATATTTGCATAAAAAATTTTAATTCTCATATTTGTATTTATGGATTAAGAATGTTACTTCTGAAAACAATAACGAGATCCTTATATAAATTACCGATAATACCATGTAATGGTACAAAAAATTTGTTAAGCTTCACTATTGCAATGAAAGCAATTGTCAGTTTAGTAGGTTATAGAGAAACGAATAACTGAGTATTGCTTAACCGGAGATCAAGGACCGTGAGTATTATACTGTTATTACGTTATACTGTGTACAGGATTACGAAAAAGAATGTATCCTTTTCTAAAAGATATTCTCGGCCCCTAACATGATATTAGAATCCTTTTTATACCAAAAGCAAGATAATATCAAAGTTTATTTACCTACCTTACAAAGGTTCAAAATGGGCTCTCTTCGTGACACGGAAGATATCTAGTCGATAGTCCATTTCCTCCAATACTCGAATCAACATATTTCTTGTAACGACAGCAAAGGCTTCTGTGATCCGCTCTCGCAGCTCCGTCAGATCTCAAAGCAATGATGGGACAAAGACGCGGTCTTTGATAAAGCCCCATAAAAAGGATCGCATGGTGTCATGTCTGAAGACCTCGGCAGTCAACTCAACAACACTTCATCATCAGAACCAGTGCGACCTATCCAGCGCTATGGGAGATGTTCTTTCAAATACCCTGTCACGAAAGTGGGCTGGATCTACATCCTGTTGGAAAATGAAATCTTGGGAGTCCTCTTCGAGTTGTGATATCAACCACACCTTGAGCATGTCAAGATACGAATGTTCCGTTACATTTCTTTCTGCAAAGAAAAATGGACCATGAAGCTTTGTTCTGCACATGGCAGCAAAGACATTCAAGTTTGAAGAATCTCTGATATGATCAATGATTTGCCGAGGGTTCTGTGAACCCCAGATTCGAATATTGTGCCTCTTGACTTTACCGTTGATATGGAAGGTCGCCTCATCACTGATGACTATTCTTTTCCAGGAATTTCAACATGTCTACACTGAAAAGAGTGCGAAGTTTTTTTTTTTTTTTTTGTCATTTTCAGTTAACACTTTATAAGCCTTGAATTTCAAACGCTTACGAAGAACATCTCAGCGGGACAATGCTAACTTACGGCCCGCTTTCGAAACTGACTTAGTGGAAGGATTACCGAACTCTATTCACTGTCTATTCTGGATGCGAAAGATAGTCAGTGCTTTTGCCTCTGCGTAGACAACCTGTCTCCATGAGTTGTTTGTGCCATCTTTTAATGACATTCTTCACAGGTGGATGGACTCCAAATTGTTGCCGAAACTGTGATAATCGGCTTTATCCTTGCGTATTCCACAGCACAAAATGTCTTCTGTTGTTGTGTGGGCGCCATATTGAAAAAATGTGGTCTTTGAAACGGTAGGTATTTCAGTCAAAACTTCAAGTGCCTAATAGCAATCCTTATCCATGACACCTCTTTCCACGCACTAGGCACCTAAAATAATAATAATAATAATAATAATAATAATAATAATAATAATAATAATAATAATAATAATAATAATAATAATAATAATAATAATAATAATAATAATAATAATAATAATAATAAAGAGAAGAGTACAATCTTTTTCCGACATCCAGTACATGGCACTGACTTTATTAAATTACATTGAGTGACCAGCACGTAATTTCTGTTTGTGCACATTATGTAGATACGTTAACTGACATTTTACAAAAAGTTGTTTGACAAAACAGTTTACGTATACAGAAGCTAATATATACTAAATGCATGTACAGTATGTTAAAGAGTATATAACAATAAAGATGTCGAGAGATAATTTGTACCTCCACCAAAAATGTAGAAAGTTAAGCCAGATACAGTAGTATCTACCTATTATATGAACCAATAAATATTTTCAAGACTTTCTTGTAGTTTGAGTGCCCAATTATTATGATATAAACTACTCATCTAAATTCCTGGTGTATAAGAAAATGTTTGTAAAGAGGTACTAGTTTATTTCATGAGTTGTCAACCTGTGGTACGCGAAACGCTGTTGGTGGTACGTACGACACATACTAATTAATAATATGCTTTGGTGGTGTGCCGGTGGAAAAGGTTGAGAAACCCTGTTTTATTTAATAACATTTTCTAGATACAACCTGATTCACTTTCTACATTTTTTATATTCTTTCCTCCCCTTATGTCATTCACTAAAGTTTTAAAACAGTGAGGGCGAACTTAGCAAGAGGCTTTAAGAATATTTTATTTTTTTAGTTTCAAGGTGGAAAAAATAACGGTGTGACTAGTGTTGTTCATGAGAAGAAAGCGACAAATGCTTTCTTGTCTCGTAAATTTTGTAGAAATCTCGTCTCGATTTTCTGAAAGCTATTTTCGTCTCGTCCCGTCTCTTTTTATAAATTTGTGTACAAAATTATGCCCTGATTTGCTTCCTAATTTCATATACAAGTTATCAAAATTCTTCCGGGCCATGAGAGGTCCACGAAGGGTGTCATATAACAACATTCAAATCATATTTATTATGTCAGTATATCGTGTAATGACTTGTGTACCTCCTTTAAACATTGATAAATGCTCTCCATTGTGTTCGTATAATCATTTTTTGGATAAATTGTCTTTATATTATGAAACATGTAACAGTAAAGAATTGTTTTAGATCTAAGACTTCGGTGAACTAGTGTTGGCCCCGAGATTCGAGAAATTTCTCGTCTCGTCCCGAATATGAAAATGTACTTTTCGTCTCGACTTTTGTCTCATTTACGAGACGAGACGAGGAATTTCTCGTCAGGTAGGCAACACTAGGTATGACTCACCTCAAAATCCTCTTTGGTCGTAAGCAATAACTGCCTTTATTTATAACAGTGCTACAGTCTAAGTATTATGATACTATTAGTATATAAGCTTCTAGCAAGTAGTGGTGTGGAAGCAGAACGTCTTTTGATGAAGGAGGTGCGATGGGAGAGGAAGAAGGTTGATTCTGATTTTCAGAAAGGCATTGTATTCTGTGATTTTTGCTGAAAATAATAAAGCAAATCTATCTTTCTTCTGGATACTATCTGAGCGTGATTTTACTGGCAAATGACAAGCCAAAGGTAAGAGTGGTTGATATACTGAAAGAAAGAAAGAAGAACACACGAATATATCTTGGTAGATAGTGGGGGTAATTTTAAGAGCTGTCATCCACAGAGCAGCGATTCATGATTTTTGGAAATAAACTGACGTTTTGGAAATATCAACAGCCGCTATCTTATTTAATACAAGAATTCAACGCGGTTCTACATATGATTTCCGTTGTTTCTAAATTCGAAGTAATACAGGTATCGGTAGTCTAGTACAGATAAATCCTAAATTTATTAGTAGAGGATCAAGTTTCGCAAACTAAAACACAGTTTGTCACAGACCAACTTTATAAACGTGAACATTATCTTTTGCTTGTGTTCTCTTAAGGGAACTATAGATGTACACACTTGCATGAAAGATTTGTTTCATCATGCATGTTGGAAGAATTTTTTGCCCACACACATATCAACTTGAAATCCAAATTAACGACCTTCGCATTACGGAGGAAAGAGTCACGTGATTTCTTCCGCTGTTGTGATTGGCGGACCTAAATATAAAACAATCAATTTACATGAACGAGCACATACACGATAAACCTGCATGGAAAACGGCAAAACCATCATGCATGTTTACAAAAGATTTTGAAAAGTTTCAACATACATGAACGGAGCCATACACGACCAACTTGCCTGTGGTTGTATCGTTTTTCATGCACGTTGGAAGATTTCTTCATGCATGTGTCTGCATGTATGGGTCCCTTTACAGTTTTCCTTGCTAAATTTGTCTTTTCGTGTTCCTGTGCTTCATCGTTTCTCCGCCACTGATAGCAAATATGTTGCTGAGTAATAAGTAAGTTTGACAGATCTGGAAAATCCGTCTTGCATTACAAAATCATGTTATTGTCCAATTGGTCTTCAAATTTCTTTCTTTCTTTTCTTTTCTTTTTTTCTGTATTTGTGTGTGAAGGTGTTTGTTTGTGTGTGTATGCATGTGTCTATGTCAAGGGGAAAATCCTTGTTCTTTCGGGGCTGTTCTGAAATGATGACGGAGCAAATTTCTTTCGCAACCACTTAGAGAAGATTCAACTGATAAATCCTACGGCAAGATGAGTTCTTTTAGCAAGTCACGGATTGGTAAAGGTTATACTTTAGTGACCAAAACAAAAGGGAAACGAATAAATAAAGAAGAGACTCTTTGGTTGTCGTTCGGAAACTCTCCTTTTGTAGTAGATGGCAATGGGGCCAAGATAATATGGTATACTTTGTACACTCAACTGATGAACACGCCATCTTTTTCATATTAATATAAAGCATTCGATACTATATTGAAAATAAGCTCTATCCAAGGATTCGATATCCGACCGGAATATATCTACAATTAAACACGGATCACTAATTTTCATTGTTTCCTCATATGGAAACTATAATTTTCACCTCTGTATAGCATGGCTTCCCAACCTTTCTCACCTAGAGTAAACTCTTGAATTTCTTCAGTAAAAGTAATTCCTGATTTGATTTGAGATGAAGATGCATCGCATAATTATTTCATATCATCTCCCTTATCCTAACCAACACAATCTTTCAGTAGCCTGTGCACTTCCTTGCTAACATTCCTCCGCCCTCAATGTTCGGAAATCAATGCACTTTCGTTTCTTCTAATAAGATAATCTTAATAAAATGCGTAAGAACAATCTTGATTGTATAAATTGATATAGGACCGTATACTATGACGAGCATTTGCTTCTGTAGCAATGAACCTTCGTAACTTTTAAGTCATTAACTTAGGGAGTTATGGTCTACTTAGATCGGAAAACTATACATTGGCAGTAACCATTCACTTGATATAATCGAGGAAACCTGAATCCCAAGATAAATTTCAGTCAAGATGGCAGAATCGCTTTCTGTTTAAAGGTCGTATGTGCAATAAAAAAAATGTCGGGAAACGACAAAAACTGTTTTCTTACGAGACGGTTTGGTTGATGAAAAAAGAAAAAGAAAAATGTTTTATATTTATAACACGTTTCAAGAAACGCACGTCCTTTTAACACAAATTGTTACATCTACTTCTAAAATATTCATTTCTCAAAAAAAAAAAAAAAAAAAAAGTTAAAATTGTGAAAAATGTTACATACGCCCTTTTAACAGAAAGCGATTCAATTATGCGATGTATGCGAGGTAAATATAAATATGAAATACGTAAAATAAAGACATTTATCTTTCACATCATATTTAAAGGTTAATTTAGTAAAGGCAACTAAGTAAAAGTCTTCACAAATGCAAACTACTACTACTACTACTACTACTACTACTACTACTACTACTACTACTACTAATAAAATAATAATAATAATAATAATAATAATAATAATAATAATAATAATAATAATAATAATAATAACAATAATAATAAATAACTAAACCTCTAGAACTCCTTCGTTGATGTAAATCCATGCATACGCGTAGGACAACGTTAGTGTAAATCGTATGAACATGTTCAAATTTAATGGTATGCAAGAAATTATCATTATGTACACTCATGTCCAAAATTATTGTCGCATGTCTATAAATATGTTGTTCTAGGAATATAGTTTGATAACGAATTCGCCCGGTACTTATTATAATGTTAGTATGTGTATGTGGCAATTTCACGTCAAAAGGGCAGTAAATAAGAACAATACAACAAAAATAAAACTTTCTTGTCCATTCAGCAACATTTTGTCTTACTCACTCTAATTTTCGTATTTATAATACTTTTCCTATGAAATTTACCACAAATATACATTTCTCAATTATACACATTGTATCACTATTAAAAGTACCCTGCAAAATCATTATCAAATTATATTCTTACAAAAAGACAGTTATAGATATGTGACAATTATTTTGGACGTGAGTGTACATTATGACTCATGTATAATAATAATTATTATTCAAAGGTGTCTTCCTGTTATGCCTAATTCCTGTTCTGCCTAATGACCCTCCAGCACTTTGTAACACATTGTTGATCTAATCTATCTTTAGGCAGAACAGGAATTCGTGTTCTGCCTAATTCACTTTCTGCCTCATCTTCGTGAAAAGGGATATTTAGATTTAAGGGAAATTTAATAGCTACTAATTATTTTCCCGACAATTGCAGTTGCTGTCAGGATCTCTTGATTGTCTTATATCATTTCAGCTTTTCTGAAATTAAATTAGCAATCATAGATCATCATTATTTTACTACGAGTATATCTACGCGATATCTGTTGGCTGTCTACAACTCCACCGAGGAAATCTTACTCTTCTGGTTGCGAGCGTGCAACTAACTGAACAATAACATAGTTAAAGACATAAGTAACTGCCCTTGCGAAAACGTGGATTCATTCTCTCTCATTACATGGAAAATTCTTGAAAGTAATAATAACAAATGTGTGTGTGTTTTTTAAAGTTACATTTGATATTAAGATAATTCGGGCAACATTTCCTTGTACAGAAGTTGAAATATTAAAAATAATGGTAATATACATATATAAATTGGAGTAATATGACCTAACAGATTATTTTACATATTATATAACAAATTACACATAACCATTCTTTTACTGTATTGTTAATTTATCGATCTATGTCCTTAGTCTAAATAACAATTATTACTATAGGCATAGAAAGGTCTACTATATACTATAGGTCTACTATAGTAAGGTCTACTATATACTATACTATAGGCACTTTCTTATTTTATATATATAAATAAAACCCATCCCAGAGTTTGGACCTCTTAAAGGTAGCTTTAAGCAGCAGTATTCCAACCCACCGCCCCTCCAGAAGTCCGTCCTGAATCCGCCCCTGAGGTAGTGTGTATAAAACTTTTCAGTTGTGTGGAGTTTAACTGATATAATATGTAGTATTTTTCCATTGAGAAAAACATACTTTTCAATGGTAAAAAGAATTATCCATCTGAAAGATGTAAACAAATGCTTGTTTGTGATTGGCCAAAATTACTAAACGTAAACAAATGCTTATCTCTGATTGGTGGAATGCCTGTTCACGATATTTAAATGGAATGTGTAGAAATATTTGTATTTTTTGTATTTGATGTAGATTTATTTTCTTAATAGTTTTTCAATAACTATTTGTCAAGTTACTCATAGTTGAAACATAGCATTTTTCTTTCTTCGTTAGTAACACATTGAGTCATGTCTTCTTAGAACAAGTTGCTGGATACGTCCCTTAATGAATATGTGTTGATTACTGCATACGTTGTGTGTTGTGTATATCACATTAATCATCTGGCGATGTATGTTGATTTTTTTGGTTATACATATCGATTCTATTACAATAAACTCCAAATGGCTCTGGGATGTTTTGGAGTAGAACGTTTAGGTACAGAACTTTCAGTGTGAGGACGTTTGGTTGTAAGGGATGTTTTGGTGTAAAAAAATATTTGAGAGCATTAATTATATACTCGTAATGAAGAAAAAGGTGAAATAGTTCACGTAGAAAAAATAAAATAAAACGATTTAAAAAAAGAAGACGTTGAAGTATCTTACACTTACGAAAAAAAGGTACGTTGAAGTATCTAACACTCGAAATGCCGCAGTGTAGTTACCGTGCCATAGCGTAAACTGGTTAAAATATTATCGAGACAATTACAGAAAAGTATTGGGGTGCGTTCATGATAAGAATGAGATTTGTTCATAATAATATATTCAACTTACAACAGAGTTCTGCTGCTTGGGGTCCCGGGTTCGATCCCAGCCCCCGCTAAGTGAACCTTGTGGTGGACAAACACCGTGTGCGTGGGTTTTCTCGGGGTTCTCCCGTTTCCTCCCACTTTCTTCATTCCACCATTTCATTCATTACTCATTATCACCGTCTCCTTTAGCCTAACCGGCATAACTGTGGGACGTAAAACTCAAAGATTTCATTTTTCATTTCAACTTACAACAGAATTAACATGAACAATAATTCTTAAATTTATTTCAAAGTATTCAGCGTCAACAAATAAGTCAATTGTTCCTGAGAAATCCACTTACAGACTGAAACACAGAAGGAGAAGGGTTCTCGGTGTGCCCTTCCCCCCCGAAATCCTAACTTTTGTGTAAATTTTGGTTAATTTTATTGGCGATTTTTACAAATTTTAATATAATTTATCCACATATTGAATTTGGGGCCTTCCAAAATGAATTCCCGCTTATATGCTTGTCTCATAGGAATTCTGTTGAAGAAAATCTGAACAACTTCAGTTTCCTGAGAATCACCAAATTTAGAATTTAAAATTGCATGCAACTCTCTTTAACGAAGTAATTAGGCTATATCATTAAATTTGCATTTGTGCAAATGTTGCTCAGCCTCTTTGTAAAGCCAGCATATTTTTTTGTTGGTTCTGACTTCATGTTCACCAGTAATTCGTTCCATTTGAATCGCAGGTAGATATTCATGTCTTAGAAGAGCATTTAAGAATTTCCATAATGAGGTTCAAACATTTACATTCGGCTCGAATTCCCGATGCACGTGTCTTAGGTTTTCTTGTCCTTCCCTCTTAAACGTCAATAAAGTCTTGCTTCTTGCTTCTGGTTTGACATTTTCAGTTATACATGTTGTGTTAAGTTTCTAGTAAAATTTTCAGCTTCTATTGGTATCAAAATTAAGAAAGTATTAACCATGTGTGCTTCTAGTTCATATTCGTAAAATGAATTAAAAAAAAAAATATTTCACCCAGATTAGTAACATTTCATGGCAACATTTAATTTTTATTTTAAATCTTCTATTTACCGAATATAAGTTGGTATACACTAATACAGTAGTATTTGAAAGAGAGCAAAATCTAGATTTTTGACCTTACACTCGTAGCATAGGTACTGCACCATAATATACGACTCATTAGGATAGTTTTTCTGTAAAATTTATGTTACAATGAACAGTTTGAGGGTGATCTTACATGGAAGGTTTATGCTAAAGAGTACTAATGAATTTCCCTCAAATTTAAATATCCCTTTTGAGTGACTTAGGCAGAACAGGAATTTCTGTTCTGCCTAAAAATAAGATTAGATAAAAATTGTGTTACAAAGTGCTAGAGAGTCGTTAGGCAGAACAGGAAGGAGCCTATTCAAATACTAAAATTATATTGTTTCTACATTTCAATATGTGTGAGGAAGAATGTTGTGGGAAAGCAGGAAAACTAAATGAATTGGAATTGAATCAAACCCCGGTGTCCATGGTAGATCACTCCTCTGAGGTGGTAGAAGCGGTATTGTATCTTCCAAATACTTTACAAACCAGCTTGATTGTGAGCTTCGATCCTTGAACTGCGAGAACAGAGGAATAAATATAAACAGATCCATCTTCGTTTCGCTTATGACATCATGCACTTCAACAACAACAAGCAGAATTGCCAGAATATAATGGAAGAATTTTGTAGGAAGTCGATTTGATCAAGTTGGTTTGTAGAACAAGGAAATCGAATTGAAAATTAATATGGAAATGGCCAAAATAATGTTTGACAACTTCGTAAGAATGCAAGTTGAATATACAAAATGAAAAGAAGTGAATATCTACGTCAATCTGATACAGGATATATCCATAAATATCAATTACAGAAGAAAGTATCAAACGTGTTCAAGCGTGTTAAGCTAGGAAGTTAACTTGGACATACTGAGTGCATTTGGAACGAATACTTTTACGTTGAATAGTGAAATATACATTTGTCTAGGGTGTACAATTATTAATGTTTGTATTCTATCTTGACTTGTGAATTCGATAGTGTACATTAACAAAATCAGTCATTCACGCCTGCAGACCACACAACGAATTCTGGAGAGATGTATGCTAGGAATCACCCGTAAAGATAGGAAAATAGTCGCATGCATCAAAAAAATGACAGGATTGACGGATGTTACAATGAAAACAAAGGCATTAAAGTGACATATATTGAAAGAAGAAATTATGATCAATAGATAATAGCAATTCTTGATTGGATATGAAGAAATAAGATATAACCTAGTATGTTCTTGCAAAATAGTGTACAAAATCAAGGATCACAACACAGTTACTTAGAAAGGAATAGATCAAAATCGATAGTTTTGTAAAAGAGTTGGGCACGCCTTCATCCAGCAGTGTATAAGGGTATATATATATATATATATATATATATATATATATATATATATATATATATATATATATATATATATATATATATATATATATAGGCATTGATCCAATTGGGGCTATAGGGGCTGTAGCTCCCCTTGACGCTGATTTATACACTGGATAAAATGGGCTTCAATCCTACTTAACTTGATATTATCCATTATCAATACATTGCTGATACGTCTCATACATATATAAATAAGAAATATACTAGTCAACACTTGTAAACTTTTCAAATCTATTATATAAAAGAGAACGCACAAATCCTTTGTTAGCTCATCACGCTAATACGGCTGAACCAATTTCTTTCATTTTTGGGGGGTTATTAGGATTTGGACCCTAGATGGTTTTTATCATATCACTTTAATTTTTAATTACCAGTGTCTTGAGATAATTGACCATTCAAGTGTCCATAACGTACAAATCCTTTGTTAGTTCATCATAGGTATATAAAAATAAACGTATTTATATGCAACCCGCATGACCGTGTCACTCGGCGGGTTAACATAAATGACAGGCGATATAATGTTAACATTTACTGCAATCTACTATGGTTTTTATCATATCACTTGAAAGCGAAAAAGTAAAAATTATCTAAGTAACAAAGTTTATTGCGTTCCGGGGTGACCGCAGCGAAGCGGGGCGGGTTAACATAAATGACAGGCGATATAATGTTAACATTTACTGCAATCTTCTATGGTTTTTATCATATCACTTGAAAGCGAAAAAGTAAAAATTATCTAAGTAACAACGTTTATTGCGTTTCGGGGTGACCGCAGCGAAGCGGGGTGAACGCTGCTAGTATATAATATGGATGAAGTTTGAGGTATATTTAAATATGATAATGCAAAAGATCACCATATTTAGTTTTTTGTCTATGAACAATTGTCTGTAGTCGAAACACACGTTTTATATGTATTAGGATTGGAAAAAACAAGTAAATGTCATCATTTATTAAACGCAATAGATAACTAAACCATTACATAACCTAACATAGGAGTTTCGCTTGCTTTTGGAAATGTGCATCCCTCCATGTGCGTCCATATATCCCTCTTCGAACTTGTCTCTTCACAGTTCAATAGTTACAGTGTACGAAGGTCTTCCCCACGAAAGAGGCCTTTCAGGACTGATGCCACTCTTCAATGCTGGATTTCGTTTTTATTCTCCTTTGAAAAGGCACTTAGTTTAGTTAAACAAAAATAACCTTCCACGTGTTTACGCTCATTGAAACTAAAAAGGTACAGGTTTTCCCTAACCTTTCAACCATTCATTCAGGCTAACGTAGCACAAGCTGCAGCAGATACTGTATATGAAGTGAAAACCATATTCCACCAAAAAGCAATACCAATACCCGCTTTTGAAACTCACTCAATGTTCTGACCTCCAACAATTCTGCCTGTGGGTACGACATTGATTAAGATGTGTTGTTTCTGTATATATTATACACTTTTTAATATTGAATTTTAGATGCTGTTTAAATAGTTTTTCTTCTTCTTAATCTTCCATCCCAGAATTTCAATGGTGCATTTTGTGTCCCGCCTTTCTCCCTGTGCTCACTCCTGTGTGGAGTCCAAGGTTTATTTGGATTGCCAATGGTATCTGAAGTTTAAATAGTGCGTTTTTCGTTCTTTATTTGTTTTTTCTCCTTTTTTTAAAAAAAAAATCAAGGACTATACGGTAAAGTATGAATAATTCGCGCACAATTCAACAAACTTGCACAAAATGGTCAATATTAAAGCAATATTGTTAAGAATGATGCTCTGTGTAGTTAGGTGCCTTGCGCATCATACCAAACTCGTATTATTGAAAGTGATTATTCTCCTGCTGGTAGCTGATTTTCAAAACCGCTATTTTGCGCGATCTTTCCTACAAGAATAGGGAAAATTGCACATATGGATAGGTGAGTTAACGCACGATGGTGATAGTATAGAAACAGACTGGTATGGTGAAGAAAATATAAAAATATGTTCAAGACACATAACACAACTGACAGTAAACATTTGTATGCTACTGTACGATACATTACTAAGGATTGATACTAGAAAACATAATTATAAATTGAGCTGTCTTGTGGTTATTTGAATAACGTACGCACTTGCTCGATTCTCGGCGAGAGCTTCTATGGTTCTGACCCCATGTTAAGCTGTAGATCCACCTCTCATATAGCCACGCTGCTGAAAAGGTCCCTAAACTGAAATCCAATCCAGTCCAATAGTTACAAACTGAGCTACCAAAATAATAGTCGTACAATAGACAGTTATTTTGCAGGTAGAGCATTACAACAAACATTTGTCCCAGGCTCGTAGCCAAAGCACTAAGACAGGGAAAGTCGAGATCTTTTTTTTTTTGGGGGGGGGGAGGGGGGAGCTGACTTGAGTTCATCCTTTATAAATCAGGGCTACATTTCAACAAGCAACTAAAAGTTTCACGGACTCTGAAGATAGTCGGGTGGGAGCTTCATCCCCCTGGCCACCCCTAGCTACGGTTCTGATGTATTTAAAACAACTGTTGTTGCATACTTTCTCATTACTCTTTGTAATATGACGTTCACGAACCATATATTACTTACACTGCATGCGCATCTATCCTATTATTGCGTTCGATGAATATCTGCGTGATCTCTGTACTTCATTATTGCGCGAACTGTTATATTTGGGTAAGGAATAACGATCCCGCATAGCTTAGGTGGAATTTTCCAGGCTGGCGGTAAACTATATACAATAGTGCCTTCGACAATGAATTAACTCAAACACGCATCACTTTTTGGGTTTTAGACACCACACTCTTCTTATGAATTTATACCGAACCTTTGGGGAAAAGTATTGTAATAAAAATCTAAAAAGAGAGTTTTATATATATATATATATATTATTATTATTATTATTAAAAAAATAAAATTACAAATATTATTTTTGTAGCAACTGTTAAAAATGTAGATATTATGTGATGGGAATCTAAATGTAACCAAAAAAATCAAACAATCATAATAGTCTCAGGTAATTACGTATCTTCTCGTGTCATTCAAAACCAAAAAAAAAAAAAAAAAAAAAAGTAATTATAGTAAACCTCAGGGTTCAGAATGATGCAATTTTTCAAAGATAAAATGGTACAGGAGAGAACAGAAAATCATTCAGGTTCACAGTAGGTTTCACAGTCAAATTCGAACCCAAATCAAAACTCAAAATGATCCTGACTCGAAATATGGGTGGACGACGAGGAACTGGACACAAATCCTTCCTACTGTAACTTATATTTTTCATTTTCCAAACGCTGTCACTTTGGTAACCTAAGTTTCAAGTTTTGGTTTCCTGTGATATAGCAAAGCGTCAATTTTAGTAGCTATCCTTTTTATATTATAATGTTCACTGAATTCACATTTGTAATTATATGTAAATAAAACATTGGGTTTGGCAAAGGGGAAAATAAAAATGCTTGCCTTTTATTCTAAATTCCCTTTGATAGTTCGTTGATATAATGACAGGCGGAAATGCTCATCCTTTCAATAAAAACTAACCACTGTATTACCGCATTATTTAAACAGTACGCTAGGCACTTACTATTCACGCAAAACATCGAACATATTTCTCAGTGAATAGCTTCTATCGAGGCATGAATTTAACTGATGTCTCTATTTGCCAAGAAGTTTCCAATTCTCCGTTCGTTACAATCCACCACGCCCTTTCCTTCTATTCATCTGGTCCCCGTGCTCGAGTTATTAGCAGTGAAATAACTGTATATTCGAAAACAAAAATAATATATACCAATTCTGTCGAGAAATTTGAAACTTAAAATATACAAAACAATAATCATGCTTGTTGTTCTGTATGGTTGTGAAACATGGTCGCTTACTCTGAGGGAAGAACAAAGACTGAAGCTATTTGAGAACAAGATCCTTAGACGAATATTCAGACCCAAGAGGAACGAGAATGGAGAATGGTGGAAACTTCATAACGAGGAACTACATAATTTATACGGTTTACCGAACATTGTTAGTGTCGTCAAGTCTAGGAGGCTTAGGTGGGCAGGTCATGTAGCTAGAATGGAAGAAAGTAGAAACGCTTTCAAAGTCTTGACTGGAAGACCAATCGGAAAACGACCATTAGGAAGACCTAGGCGCAGATGAGAGTCAATATTAAGATGGATCTCGCAGAGATAGGAATATAAAGTAGAAACTGGATCCAATTGGCTAAGGGTGAACGCGGCATTGAACCGCCGGGTTCCATAGGCCATAGAGTTAGTTAGTTAGTTAATATATACCAAACCAATCCAATCGGGACCACACTTTAGGTGGTAGTAGACTTTAACCTGCTGCATAACCATGTGAAAAATTATGGTATGTAAATCAATCAATAGTGATACGTTCGATGCCGTTTAAATCCAAATTCAGTCCATAATAGTAATATTTAATTTTAAAGACTAAAAAGACATCGTCTATCAGAGAGCGCTTCAGTAATTGTAAAAAGTGATTCACTAACGGAACATATTCCTATTTTTTCTTATTTTAACCCAACAAAGCGAGTAATCGACGCTAGTAACAAATAAAGAAATAACCTAAAACTAATTTTAAAAAAAAAATCGACTAAGAGTGTCAAAATTATTTGTTTTATTTAGATTTTCATGGTAGGGTTGGTTTAGAAGGAAAAGAGCCAGAATATCCGAATCTGTTCCTGGAAAATGTTATAACTGATCATTTTTCGTACTTTTGCCCATGATATTTTCTGTACATTTTTTTTTAAATTTCAGTTAATTCAGGTAGAAAATTTGTATTTATTGTCTCCTGTGCAATTTTCGTGTAGAACTAATTTTTTTCTTCATAATTCAAAAAATTAAAGACGATTATCACAGCTACTATGTCCTCTATGCTTGTAGTTTCTCCATTCTTCATAAATCTCACGCACTTACTCTTGCTGATTTCTTTGCCACAGTTTTCTCACAAACTGTTAATGATATACAAATTCACAGACAGAATAAAAGGGTATGGTGCCATTATCAACAATGAATACACCTATGTAATTAGGCATAAACTGTTATTATGGTTACCGTGATTAACTGACTGAGGGATCCTTTTACTTACGGTTCCGTGTTCCCATCATTCTGTAGGAAATCAAACATTGCAGGTTTATTTACACGATAAGTATACACATATAAATATTTTATTGGTATCATTCATTACATTTATTTACAAATACGTGAATCCTTTGTTTATTTATGAATTCATTCCCATGATATATTGCTAATATAAAATCATATCCAGACTTTTCATTAATTTTTTATTACCTCTGGCGCTCACTATACTCATGCGTAGTAAAACAAATAGGAAGAAATATTTATAACGGTAAATAGACTCCCGTGCATATTGATTAGTGGATTTTTGAAGCAAAAGTAAACTTGTCTTAACTGACCAAGAAGTTATAAATTCCATTGAGGGATTCAAATTTCATGCAGCAATTTTCAGTATTTCGAAACTTCAGACACAACAAAGTCATTAAAGTATTACATGAATAATATTTATTATAATGAAAGAAAGTACTTTCACTCCAACTTCAGCATAAAGATAGCATTCCGTTGTCCATTTCAACTCCATCGTTGTACACTGAGATAGGAGCCGTATATTTGAGATGACTTGTAGTTTATGACAGCGTCTTGGAGTCAACCATACTGAATCGAGTTTGGTTTTTCAAATAGGACATGAGTGGTATCAAATAACACTAGAAAATTTCTCTGAATTCATTTATGTAATTAGAGTTTACATATGTTGACATTGAGAGTTAGAGACACGGGCATTCAATAAAGCTTATTTTATTAGTGAAATAACGATGGCACAGACGAAATGATGGAAGTGATCTTAATTCTGACAAATAGAGCTCTCATGCCACACTTGCCACACTTGTAGAATTTAGCAACCGTCATGAGGGTAGAACATGCTAAATTCCGTGAAACGGAAAGTGTTTGATAAACCTCGTACTGCAGGTCTAAGCGAACACGGATTCTGCATGCTAATAAGTGGCACATATTTAAAATCGAATTGCAGCAGAAGCTTTCCGAAAGGAACTCTGTCAGATGTTTGGACTGAATTTTTGACCAATATGAAACGCATCCATCAGTCCAAAATGCATTCTGTTTGGTGGTGAGGCTATTTTTCAGTGGAAAAATTCAAGTCAGAATCATAGGTATTAGAGTGACGGTAACCCTAGCTGGACGGACGCCTAAAAGTACAAAATTATGTTATGTAGAATGTGGGACACATATCTTATTGGACTGTTATTCCCCAATGCAGAGTGACAATAAAAAATGTTGTAGGAGGTAGTGTTTTCTTTCCTGCTAAATGAAGACTTCGGCGCAGGAAACCTCGATGAGTTGCCGGTGGGAACTCATGGATTTGGATCTTGCATTAAGCTATAGATCCACGTCTCGTGCTGAACGGATCGCTAAATTCAAATTAACCAACCAATCAAGTTAAACGAAAATGGAAGCTTCCCCTGTTACTTCCATCCAACAGAATGGGGAGGTTCGTAAACAGCTCATTATGAAATTACTTGGCCATTGGATTGGGCACTAGGATCCAGTTAAATGGCCACCTAAATCACCTCACCTTACCCTGTTTGACTTTTATCGCTAGGGTTATCTCAAAGAATGACATATTGTGTAAAAAACCACGACAAATACTATATCCAACAACACATTTCGCAATCTTATGACCTATTGCTAGAACCTCTGCGACACGTGCAATTATACAGATGAAACATCTGTAAGTATGTGCTATCCTGTAATTTTGCACATACTTACGTATACCAGTGCTTGTCCTATAAGCTTTCAGTGCAATGCCTTTT
This sequence comes from Thermobia domestica, assembly GCF_964235325.1. Classification (NCBI taxonomy): domain Eukaryota; kingdom Metazoa; phylum Arthropoda; class Insecta; order Zygentoma; family Lepismatidae; genus Thermobia; species Thermobia domestica. The sequence goes on along the minus strand of NC_137464.1, from coordinate 183,107,660 downwards.
GGGTGACAACAGTGTGAATTATGTGTTGATTATGTGTAACAGTTTGCAGTGTCACTACTCAAATTTCAAATGACAACGGATAAGAAAATACGTACAAACTGATTGATTACATAAATTGATTCAGAGGAACTCTCTAGTGTTATTTTATATCGCACTAACTTAAAAAGAAAAAAAACGATCCAATATGATGGATTTCAAAATAGTATTCTCGAAAAAAAAAAATAAATAAAATAAATAAAAATTATCCTGATGTACAATAATAAATTCGAATAGCTGACACCTCCTCCGTTTTGGAGAAGGAAGGATACTTATCTTGGACCTCGACTCACATTTCTTGAATATTTGCCTAGAATATTTCAAATGTAATTACACATTAATTCGTCTTTCCAATCTGAAAAATAATACGGCGCACAGTGGGGCGAAAACGCGAAAAGCTGGCCAAAATATGATAACTATATTCAAATTGAATGAAATTTAGTATTAAGGGGTTATTGAGGTTGCTGATTAAGATTCTGCAACTAAAGTTGAAAAAACAAAATGGCGGATCCACAATGGCGGAATAAAAAGAATGCCAATATACTTTGTAATTTTCACAATGTATCTTTAACAACATTCACTTTTTTCACATATTTTGATGAACAATTACTTGTTACGTTCTTATTTATTAGAAATGTATTATTACTTAAATGACACAAATTATTGGTATTTGATTCGGTTATGATAACTGCAACGGCTTGTCACTGTAACATTAATGAACAATAATTAACATCAACACGCTTCGTAATTGGCACGTTTTGGCAGCTACGTTTTTGTCGGCAGCATTAATTAATATTCATACTACCATTCTACAAAATATGAACGTGGTGCACGAGGGTGCACATAATGTTTTCAACGCTTTAAGTTAATAAAATATATAAACAATGTGAAAATTTTGCCTGACTTGCGATTCAAATTATAAATTATTACATCATTATTATTAATTTTTCACTTCATATACTTATTCTACTTACCAGTACGATATAGGAAAACTTTGGCTCAGGTAGTCGGAATAAAGTAAAAACACTATTCTATTTATGGATTTGGGTCCTTCTAACATCACTCTAGCCAACTACATAAAAAAATCCTATATTACTAACTCGTTTTTTTTTTACTTTTGGCCAGCTTTTTGCGTTTTCGCCCCACTGTGCGGCGGTTTCGAACAAAGACAATACAAGAAAATTTAATAATACACTGTAGTTCCGAATAGAACGAGAAATGAAATTCAGTTTTCAAGAATATTCTTTATAACGTATTTTTATAGATTTTGGTATATACGATATACGAATTTATATCCATTTTATTTAATTGTGACAACGATTATTTATAAATACACATGATGACGCTGACTCAGAAAACATTAATTCCATTTTAATTTTAGCTAACTGGTTACAATGTAATCTCGGCGGCTTATGTAAATGTAATATTTGTAATTTTACATTTGGCACTTATGCCATTAAATATACACTTACTAACAAAGAAGAAGAAGAAGAAGCATTCAGAAGGAATTGAGGGAATGAAATGAAACTTCACGGGTTTCAAGAACATACTTCTTTATTGTAATGATTATAATATCAGATCAATTCGACAACTGATTTGGTTCTACGATCGTGAAATACGTGTTGCATGCAGTAAATTGTAGCCCACTTTCGGGTACGGATATATGCGTTGAAGTCAATCCATAGCTGCTGAAATCCTGCCTCGAGAACTTGCAGATCGGCAGTAGCGAAAGTTGGCGTCCGAGCTGGTTCCAAACGTGTTCAATTGGGAACATCAGGTGAACTTGCTGGCCAGGGAAGAATCTCAACATTATATAGACAGTCTATAGATACACGTGCCGGGTGTGGATGAGTATTGTTTTGTTAAAATATTTTACAAGGATGGCACGGGGTGTTCTAGAGAGTCGACTACTTGTGTCGTCCGGATGGCAGACGTAGACGTCACGGAGTTAATGCAATGCTTAACGCACAATACGACGATCCTCACGTATCACGACCTGTCGGAGTCAATCGGAACCTTCACGTCATGTGTTGGTGCTTAGACCTGTATCTAGGGGGGTCTAGGGAGCCAGGCCTCCCTAAATTTTTACTGCCCCCTCTAAAAAATTTCACAGTAGGCTTGCAAATGAAGTATAATATGGTTGGATCGGACCCCACCTACACTTTTGGGCTGGCTACGGACCTATTGGTGTCTTCATATATACACGGTTTCCAACATCGAGCCACTATGATATCGGAATGTCCCACATGTCTGGCGCACGATACTCCCAGCCGGTTCCATGCACCTCACAATGGGGCTTTTTCCAAAATGCTTCCTTATCGAACTCAACTTCCAATTGTTTTAATTCCTATACTACTCCTTTTATTTCTTCGCTTATTTTCTTTCTTCTTGATTTATAGTTAAGTTTCTTATGAGTCCTCGGTCGTTCGATTCCAACCTACCTCTTTAGATCTCCAACAAACACTTTCTACAAATAATTCACTCGATCAAAATATTTGATATACTTAACAGTATCTCTTGTGCCCTTATTCCTCCTAAATTGAAACTTCTCCATTTCTCATTTAATCTTGAACACAATATTGTGTTTTTGGTATATAATTATCAAAATAGCTATTAAAAAAATAAATTTAGCTAATGTATTGCACTTACTAGGAGCCCCCACTTACTACCAAACAGAATATATTTTTCTTTCTTCTTAGTGAAAGTTATCCGCTTGTGTCATGATGTAAAGTATCGAGGATAATATACCAAGTCAATATTCAATTTGTCAACACCTGCTTGCGCAAAAATTACAAAGAGAAAAGAAAGAAAGAAAAAAGTCCTTCGCCCGTCTCTTGTAATCCATTAATCTTTCGCGTCTGTTTATTGTAAGAAGGAACAAATACACTTCGTTTTCTTTCGACATATAGTCAACCATTTTTTTTTTTTTTTTTAACGATTTTGTCAACATGGCACTTCTTATGTAATAGGGGACGACGATTTCTGTCGTTGGAAACTAATCTTGTGTGAGTAAGAAATATACGTGCACAAAGAACTAGAAAACATGATAGTAGTGTTTCTGATTAACATCAAAAGAGTACTACTATAAGGATGATAGTATAACTAGAACGAACCGATAGGCAACGATTTCGCTCCGTCTTTATGAGCTATAATAAACCACGCTCTTCACCTTATCGGATCTCGCCCATTTCTCCAAGTGTTTGGGCACAATAAATCAATTTACCATTTCCTCACCCCTTTCCCCAAGTAATAGAACAGTTCGGAGTTGCTTCTGATAAAACAAAAATAACTTGCTTTGTAGTGTAAAATGTAATCAATTTTGGAACCTTTTCCCTTTTTAAAAGTATCATTATGGTATAACGATTATGGTTAGATTGTGGCATTTTCAGTGAAAAATTGGCACCTCCAAAAAACTCCTGGGCCCAACCTGCGCCCTTAAAACCCCCTTTGGGCATGCTTGCCGGGGAATAAATAGACATTATCTGTAGTTGCTTGCTTTCTTATAGAAAATTTTGTTCGCGAATGACAAGACAAAAATGAGAGGTCTACTCTGGGGCTATTTGCCAAAGGACAGCTGATACGTAATCACAATTTAATTTATGTTAGCTCCTGGTGGCAAAGCCCCTCGGAGTATGCCTGGAAGAAACTGTGTGTCTTCATCTATATCTTCTACACTTTGTTGGTGTAGACATGCAACCATGGTCGCCATTCAGGGTGAAGCAGAACGGGGGGGACTGATATCCTTTGATTTTCAAACGGGGTTCAGTTCTTCGAAATGCATGTCAAAACATATTGAATATGCTATTTAATATAATGGTGTTTAATACTATACTGTAATATTCTCGCCGTAGTTAATAAACTTATGCAGGTAAATATTTATTTCGGTTGAAAGAGTTGTTTTTCATTAAGTTTTATTATGTGGAAGCATGGTGAATGGTGTGTGTGTGAATGGGTATTTATGATTTCATTTGTATGGGATTTTTTTTTTTTTTTTTTTTGCTTCCCTTGGAAGAAATTGCTACGGGCGTCTTGCTTGCAGTTCACTATTTTGTGATTTTCTGAAGGTGCACTATTTTGTGCATCATTGCGTGAACGCAAATAGTAAGTCTTCTTTCTCACTTTTTTGTTCAAGAAGATGCCTGACTCTAACTCTTAACTTGTCATATTGTTATAGGCTAATGCATTATAGCTTCATCCAACAGTGGTGGAACCTCTGCCACCGCAAATCCTGGTACCACTGTTAGCTCGAACTTCAAGTATCAAGTATCTAAAGGTATGGTCGTCACCAAAAGTGAGAATCCTATCTACATAATTTATTTTCCCAAAATTTCAGAGATATACAGGCCGATTTTAGTGCATTTTGCTGTAACTTGACGAAAACTATGTCCTATTTAAGTTCTCATATTAGTTCTCATTTTTTAAATTTAAATTTGTTCGTGGACACCAGTTTCATTGATGAACGTCCAATATAATGATCTAATGATACATAAAGAAAATCTGAACTCAAACCACGATTTCTCTACTTCCTGCCAACTTAATGTTCAGATTTTTCTGTGAAAATGCACCTCAATAATTTAATGTCGCTTTTCACTTCAGCACTGAGGCAATACATAGATCTGCAGAGGTGGAATCCCAACCATACGTACCTCCATGAGAGGTCGAGCCCTAGCATCCAACCATTTAGCCCAGTAGTGTTTAAAAAAAAAAAAAAAAAAAAAAAAAAAAAAAAAAAAAAAAAAAAACTCGCCAATATGAGAAATGACCCTCCTGAGTATTTTTCTTAATATGTTAATTCATAATTTTATTCATTAATTAAATAGTAGTATGAAAGCATGCGTAGTAATAGAGTAATGCTCCTTGTACGAAATGTTGGTTTCGGAACTAAAATTTTTCAAGAAAACTATACCCATTATTCTAGTAATGTGACTTTGTATATTGTAACCACTAGCTAGGAATACGCATGTAACAAGAATTGAGTCTGTCTCTCAATATTTCGTGAAAGTCATGTCTCGTCTCGTAAAATATATATTATTTGTTTCTATTGGATCTGCTATCTTGTCTCGAATCTTATCACAAGAATTCTGTCTCGCTTCATCTCGTGCGCAAACATAGAAGCAGCTCTGGAGTTTTGTTATTATTAAGGATGTAACTTATACTGTTTACCAAACATTGTTAGGGTCATCAAGTCTAGGAGGCTAAGATGGGAAGGTCATGTAGCCAGAATGGAAGAAAGTAGGAACGCTTTCAAAGTCTTAACTGGAAGTCCAATCGGAAAACGACCATTAGGAAGACCTAGGTGCAAATGGGGAGACAATATTAAGATGGATCTCGCAAAAATAGGAATACAAAGTAGAAACTGGATCCAGTTGCTAAGGATGGAAGTCGATGGAGAGTTTTTGTGAACGCGCCATTGAACCTTCAGGTTCCATAGGCCGTAGTGTTAGTTAGTTACATATTAAGGATGTCGTTTACAACTAAACACATTTCAATGTATTTCTTAGTTTTATACATTGAAATTTAATTAAAAGATAGTTTATACTTTGTGTGTACTATGTGAAAGTATTCATTGCACTAAATCTTTGATTAATGCACTTTAGGTTCTGTGCAATGTCCTCGACTATAAGGGTTGCCAGAAGTACTATTACAATTATTCGAATATTCCTTATTCGAACAACTAATAGAGTAATTATTTTGCTTTAATATTCGAATGTGGTGCTATTTAAATTTCAACAGCACTTAGTTGTCACGCAAAGGAAAATAAAAGTGGTTAGAGATTTCCAAGAAGGGTTATCAAGAGATTTAGAAGAAGAATGGGTATCATTTGAACGAAAAACTAACGAAGAAATTATAGAGACAGTAGTGAAGAAAAATATTAGAGATAATTTTAAAATCAAGTAGCAGTACCATGTGTGCATTACGTGAGAGAGTTTGGTTTGTTCGGCGTATTTGGTCTATTTTCTCAATTATTGCTTAAACCGAAAGTGGTAGTATTTATACCACTTCTTGTTTTAGTAGAAATTAGAGTGGAGATGGAATAGATATATTCCTGGACGCTTAATCAATTGCAGAGTACCACTTTTCGCTATCAGTTATCGTTAATGGTTGATCTACCACTTTCAGCTTGAATATTGTCTCCATTATCGAACTCCATTCCTAACTTCTGACCCTATATATCCTGGTCAAAATTGGTAGTAGTAGTTCTTGAGATCTCTTGGCTTCTAAACTGACGAACACACAGTTAGTGTAAATATATAAAGTAGTTGTGGTAAGCGAAATTCCTTAAAAGCTAGTGAGTTTCATTTTATATTGTGCAATAGGATAAACTTCCAAATTGTGGGAGTCCAATATTCTAATCACACGTGATAGATTATAGATTTATCAGCTCCGGTTTCAAAAGCTGAAGGTGGAACCTCCTCTTGGGACGCTGAATATATATATGAAAATGGAATGGGTCAGAAAGTAACTCCTCCCTATCATTTTGTTTTTGTATCACAGCTACTGAATTCTCGTGTATGGTATTATAGAGGTAACTTTATTCTACTAATGTATTATTTTGTTTTTTCAGATGGACTTATTAGAACCATCAATCTAATGCTAAAATAAAGAGTCGTCAGTGAAGTTTTGGCAAGAAGTTTGTCCATCTAAGGATATGCATATTCGCTTGAAAACTGTTTCTGGGAACTGTAATGAGCATCAGAAATCTGCGGCATTGGGTGAAAAAGATTTTAAAAAAGAGAAACACAAATTGTAGATAAACCGACATCAGTCACAGATGCAAATTGAGAACGTGTTGATGAATTGATTCTAAGAGACAGGCGGATTACAGTTCAGATTATTGCTGATGCATTGAATGTCTCGTAGGCTCTACCCAAGGAATAATTGCTGACTTGAGATGTCACGAAGTCTCAAATTCAATGACGTGATGAAGTTAAAACAGCTTTAAAATCATGGGTCATGAGTCAAACTCCTGATTTTTTTTCAAAATGATTTTGATGTCTGAATTCGAATATGACGTAAATATGTGCAAACTCATGGAGACTATGTTGAACGCTAGTTTTCTGCAGAGGACAGTTCAGACTATGATCTATAATATCTTTTGCTGTTATACGTATATTAAATTTCTGTATCTCTTGAATTTTCTGCTTTATGAAAATCCAATATTAAAACCAGAAGCGATATATTTGTCCAAGTTCGGGGTTCAATAGGTGGATTACGTAAAAGAAAGAAACCTTCTATAGCAAACTGTTCAGTAGACGTACACGATATGCACTTTAATTGGTGCGACAGGGGGGGGGGGGCACGGTGACTCCGTGGTACAGGGCTTGCCTCTGGTGTGTGGGATCCCTGGCTCGATCTCCAGCCAAGCAAGCTTGTGGTGAACAACATCGTGTCCATAGATTTTCTCTGGATACTCCCGTTTCCTCTCACATTGTCATTCCACCAATTTTTTCATCCTGCCTTAATCTTCCGTCTCCCTTAGCCTAAAGGGCATAATCGTGGGACGTTCAACCGAAATAGCTATTTCATTTCATTTTAGTTGGTGCTATAAAATACAAGCCAATTTTCGCGATTATTTAATCATGTGTCTCTTGTTATCAAGTTGCACTTTGCGTGTCCTTCACTGACGCATGAATATGAATATCAATATTACTCAAGATCATGCTTCATCACGAAATCATCACATAAATGTCAGCAAACAGTTTTTCACAAAAAAAAAAAAAAAAAAAACTACGAGACAGCAAAACGTGAATGATATTTGCTTATTCAGATATCACAATTCTACATACAACTAGTGCAATTCGAAGGATACCAAATGTTTGAGTCTCTAATTCAGATGGTGTACCTTTTTAGTTTGTTTTTCTTGAATAAACATGTTACGATAATAAATTATGACAGAAGTACAAAAATCACACTACAAATAATGATTTTTTTTCTTTTTTATTCTGGTGCTACGGCCTATGGTTATGGCTACTTGGGTTGTACATGTGGTCAATTTACTTCGGTCCTCAATGTCATGTCTATGAGTTTGTGAACAGGAATTCGCTGCCTTTAATCCAAATAGTTTCACAATTTCCTACGACTCACATTATTAGGTCAACTATGAAACTTACGTATCCCCTCCGGGAAACGAACCCATACATACTAACCATTTGATTACAGGCAAGAATTATGACAAGTAAAAAGGTAAACAAAAAAGAAGTTTCTGGAGCTATTCCTGAATGACTAAGTGACAGTAGGTATATTGTTGCAATTTTTTGCTCATTAATAAAATAGAAGATAAAAATACATTTTAAAAAAACATATTTGATCGTCAAACCAATAAGGTTCAGTTATCATAGCAACTTTTCCACCAAATGTCCTGATCACAAAACACAGCGAATGACAAATGGAACTTGAGTTAGAAGCACAGATGTGCGCCATTTTATACATTTTGGTGTGTGAACTGAGATGGTTTCTTCCTTTCAAATTCAACCCCTGTAACACACTTAAACTAGATAAAATTAACAAATCAATTCATTATACTACTTGTGCTACATAAGTAAAATATGACATGAAATGAAATCTTTCAGTTCTATGTCCCACAATTATGCTGGCGAGGCTAAACGAGACGATGCCGATGATAAATGAATGGAATGGTGAAATGAATAAAGTGGGAGGAAATGGCAAAATACCGAAGAAAACCCACGCACTCAGTGTTTGTCCACCACATAGTCCATTTGACGCGAGCTGGTATCGAACCAAGGATCCAACACACCAGATGCGAACGCTCTACCACAAGGGAGAGTAGCCCCGCTACATAATTAATGCTACGAAGTTCGTAATTTGACACATCTGGAACTGTTTACATGCACTTTCATGTCCCTCAAGATATGTTTTCCGAACTTGAATTCTTAATTTGCATTTATGATTATATATTTCAGTCCTTTAATCTATATGGGGAATTATTTTTTCTGTTTTCTTTGAAATCAAGTGAAATTTTAAGGACATGATTTTACTAACTTCTCCTTGAATTTTAGTTAAATATTCCGTGCGTTTTCCAAATGAATTTGGATCATAGCAACACTTAATATCACTTATATTAAATTTTATTATTACAGTAAATAGTAAAAGCATATGGTAACAAACTTTAATGTTCACAAATTAGGAGACATTTAAATAGATCTGAAAAAGAAATCAGTAGGATGCTAGGATCAAACCATAAAATATACAGTTCATTTCAAAGAAAACAAAAATGATTCCCAATATAGATCAAGGCGCACGTATTTAATATTATGAATTTGCGAGTAGAAAGGTATTCTTATGTATTTACACAACAACGAAATATTTGAAACTCCTCCTCCACAAACAACGGTTCCAGTTATTGAATGAACGAAATCAATCCCATAACCTATTATTAAATCCTCCTCAAATTAATCGTATTGATCATTGTATTGCAAATCATTTACCTCTTGCACGTAGGATGGGTCAGTAAGCGATTTCAACTGTAGTACAGAAGCTAGCACCTTTCTTTTGTAGTTAAAATAAACTTTAAGATTAGGTAGCTGGATAAAAAAAAAAAAAAAAAATGTACTCAGAAAATTAAGGTTAGAAAGCACGCACACAAGATATAAGTAATTATGGCTTAATTATGCAAATATTTTCTTACACATGACAGTTAATATTCCTTGAATATCAAGGCACTTTGATCTTCTACATATCGTTTGAAGTAAAATTCATGCCTTTTTATATTTTAAAAATAGCTGTAACACAAAACATTACATTCAAACTTGAAGGATACAGTGATTAGAACACAGCAAATACTATGAAATAGACTGGTAAACATTCTGAATACCAGTATAATTTTTAAGCTAAATATAACATACTAATGTTGTTACGTTATAAAGTTATCGTGTCGTCTCCCCAATAAAAATAAAATATCCAAATTTTTTTTCAGCTCAGAAATACAACGTGATAATGTTATAAAAGTTATCATGTTGTGATTTTCTAATAAAAATATTATGTCCAGGGTGCGAATTACCGGGGGGGGGGATGAGGGGGATTTTCCTCCTCAATCACATTTTGTTCCCCCCCAAAGAAGTCAGCTGAAGTATCCTCACCGGGGATGCTCGCTTTCCCCCTCAAACTGTGCTTAGTATAACTCCAAATTTCACTGATTTTTGTTATTTCTTGTAAATTTAATCTTCTAGCTGTATTTCGAAATGATCAATGTAAACTGTTCAGTTTTGGTCATTTCTACTTACCACCTAATTACCCACTATTTTCAACGTTGTTTAGTTGAACTATATTATTATGACTACGGTTGTTACTTGCAACTGTACCTTCGTACCCTTCAGTTCGACATCGTTTGTGAATTTGAATGTACTAATTGCGTATAACAAAGCCACATATAGATTTATAAATGTTCTTAGCGGTTGGCCAAGAAGAAGTAAACAAATTGCTTCTTCTACCATTCTTGGCGAAGTTCGGACATGTCATATTCATCCTCTATATTTGTATCGATTATCATCTTATTTTAATTTTTGTTATAACATGTTATTTCATTTTCCAGTGTACTCTTTGTTAGCACATGGTCTTCATTCCCTAGTAGGTTGTGTGTATGCAACTCAAAAGTTGCATTTAATTTGTGATAATTAGCATAGTAATCACTGCCTTTTACAGTTTACGGAAATGAACTTTTGAAACTGTACTCAAAGTCTGGGATATATATATTCTCACGTAAGTACAGTATATGTTAACGTACACGCTCGGGGATACGCTCCTAGTGAGCAGACATGTTAATGAAGGTGATTTTTAGGTGAATAAGCGAATAATTCAAGATTTGTTTCAGCATTTGTTAATGCGACTGGTTCTCCGTGTCATTGTCCGTGTCTGTATAAGCATTTCAACTGGAGCGGGTTTTTTTTTTTAAGTTAACCCTTAATTTTTCCATCTTTTCGCTGTACAGTTTGCTGTCCACGCTAATAATGTTGTCTGAAAAAGTAGCCCATAGTGAATCAACTCATCTGCAACCTAACAGTAAAGTAATTTTTAAGTGTTGACTTTCTGTGCCCCATCACGGAATCGATATTTGGAGAAAAAAGTCGTGATGAGCACAGCTTTAGCGGGAAGTAGAAGCACAAGCTCGAAATTTGAATTGAGATATTTTAAATATTTGGCCTTCGATTTGACCTTGATGTGAGAAATCGGGACCAGCAACAATCCATTTCTTATTTGATAGACTAATATCTAGATTTTCTTTAAATATATATATCCGGTTAGTGGTTTTCACAAGACTGAAGTAGGTTTCTTTTCGCAACCTGTATATAATAACTAACGCACAGTGGAAGCTTTCAATATGAGTGGAAAAATTCACATATGCTTGTGATCATGGCTATCGCTCGAGCCGAATTATTAACTAAATAAACTTTAGAGAGCTACGGGGACAAGAGTGAGTACAACATTAAAACACGTTCAGAAAGGTTTAGTGGGGTGTGTGTATGTCAGACAATATATATGTGCATAGTCATTGTCGGTAGATTTATTAAATTAATAAATCTCTTATTTATTACAGATGTCACACACACACACACACACACACACACACACATATATATATATATATATATATATATATATATATATATATATATATATATATATATATATATATATATATATATATATATATATATATATATATATATATATATATATATATATATATATATATATATATATATATATTGTCTCATTTATTGTCTCATTTTGAAATTTGAACCTTCAGACTATGTCCTTTGGTCTAATTTTATCCCCCCCCAATATAGATTATCTAATTCGCACACTGATTATGTCCAAAACTTTTCTCCCCTGAAAAATATATAATATAGGATCTAAACCCTCCTTCAATGAAAATAGAATCTCCAAACTTTTCTTAGCTCAAAAATACATACTAATGTTAGTACGCCGTACAGTTATCATGTTATTTTGTGCAGTATGAAAAAAGTACCTAAATCTTTCCTCATCTGAGAAATATAACATAATATTATTATATCAAAGTTATCGTGCCGCATATATATGAAACGCAAAGAGAATTAGAGATCCTTTTAAGCTTTTGTCTCATAGTAATTCTTCTCCTCTAGGACGATGTGTTCTGTATATTTTAATATTGTGCTACAATTATTTAGGAACACTAAATGACGCGAATTTTACCATGATTTACTTTTAATTGCATAACTCAATATGTGAACAAAACGTGATTGGATATATCATATACACGTGAATTTAACAAAAATAAGCAAGTTCAATCGCATTAGTAACATACATTACAAACAAAATAAAATTATTCTTTTGGACAATCCTGAGTCGCAGAGAGAGAGAGGCATACATGGATCTGCTTTTCTTCCTTAATTTTGAAAATAATGAAATTTTTGTGGCTTGAGTAATGCGAAGTTACCACATCGACCCCATCGTTGATAATTTAGGTTTTCTAGACAGTGATCGGCAAGTTAGACCCTCGGAGCAAACGCGGCCACTTGAAAGATTCTATCTGGCTCGTGACATGATTTCCGATCTAAAGAATATTATTTTCTTATTCCTTCTTCTCTTTTGTGTTTAGTTTAGTGACCATATTTTAATAATTGATAAGGCTTAGTGTTACAAGAACTTTGTAAAACCATTGTTGTTCGTATAATAAATTGTATTGGCTCCTCTAACTTAAGACTTTTCTTACCTTTGCCCTTCCCAAAGAAGTATGATTTACAACATCATGTGCCAGGCGGTCAAATTAGATGCAGAGATCCACGATATCTCAAACGCCATTTTCCAAGTATTAAACCACAATGAAACTTAAATGTTAGTATTGTTTTTGTTATTTTTAAAAATTAAATATAATCTCGGAAACTTCCTTCTTAATACTGGCTTATACGCGCGTTGTGTTGTAATAAGTAAATAAATAAATAAATAAATAAATAGCACTGTTTTCCTTTTTAAAAATCTAGAAGATAGCATCGAAGATATCGGATCACAGTAAGCATGGTGGCTCAGTGGTAGCCGCTGAGTATAGCCGAGCGATCTGAGACATTAGACTGACGATTGCGAGGTGAAGCTCATTGGGGATTCGAATCCTTCTGAAGAGCATGATCGGAAAGTTAACTGCCCTCGATATTTCTGAGTTTGTGTCCCTGTCGTGTTCGGATTACGTAGAAAGTACGTGAGTTGCCCATGGCTTACAATACCCAGGTTGGGGCGAATTAAAAAAAAATGGCAGAACACTTACTTCTGGTGCGTGGGGTATCTGGTTCAATACCTGGCTAAGTAAGTTCTTGGTGGACAACATTGTGTCAGTGGGGTACTCCTGTTTCCTTCCACATTCTCATTCCACCAATTCTTAAAATCATCGTTCTCTTACATTAATCATCCCTCTTCCTTAGCATAATGCATAGCACATATGTGCTTCATGTATTGATGTATAATTATGTTGTTGAAATTCTTTGAATATTTCCCCCGTTATTCAATATTTGTTATTCAAATGTTTGTTTGTTTATTTGAAGAATTTTGCTGAAATATTCAAATAAAAATTATACAAAGTACACATGATTCTAATACTTGAATCTAGGGGCTACGGTGGCTCAGTGGTATAGCGAACTTTTGTCTCATGGGCAACCCTCTTCACCACAAGAAAAGGGTTTAGAATATAAAGGTTTAAAATGATTTTCTGTATTATTTAGTTTATAAAAATAAATATTATTATTTTATTCATTTCTAAACACATACAAGTTGTAAATAAAAATGTATACTTAGTTCTTCATTTGTAAATGAAAACATCTTATATAGTCTTACGGCCTACGATTATACCCTATAGCCTAAAAAAAGACGGATGATTAATGAAAGTGAATGATTTTGAAAAGATTTATGGAATGATAATGTCGGAGGAAACGAGAGAACCTCGAGAAAACACACGGACACGTTATTGCCCATCACAAACTCCCACGGTCTGGGATCGAACCAGAGGTCCTTTGCACTAAAGATGGGCGCTCTTCCACTTTTTTTAAAGACTTATTTTCACTCCTTTTCAACTATTGAGGAACACCGGACAGAACACTGAAAGATCGAGGACAGTGAGAATTCCAGAGGGTATCCCACCGGGAATCGAATCCAGTATCAAGTACCCCAAAGGCACACGCGCTGGCCATTAGACCAGCATAGAGGGCTAGAAGTAAGCCACTGAGACCTTTTTTTTTTTTTTTTTTTCAATTATAGTTAATATTGTGATTTTACATGCCAATAGTCGACTCGACTTACACAGAATTTCTAACTGTACGTGCTTTTATTTGGTTATTTTTAAAAGATATTAATTGCCAATTAGTAAATATATGTAATAAAAGCCGAATTAAAGCAAAAACCCACGTTTTTTAAAACTGAGTTATGCAAAGGTATTCCTGTAATTTGGAAAATCAGAGTCTGTGAGAGTGAAACGTCGAATAACAATAAAACTTGTTCACTTGTTACAGATGAGTTATGATGTCATATGATAAGCACTAAACAATAATATATCTTTACACATTTCCTTGTAAGAAACTTGTTTACAGTCTACAGAATTGCGTCACCTGAAACAAAAGCAGTTGTCCATCTTTGTTATGTCCTTCTTTCCAAGTTATCAGAGTGATAAAACAGTGACTTGGAAATGACAATTATTATGTACTACATACGAAGTTATGTGGACTCGTGTTTACTGCACTTAGAAATTAGAAAGAAAAAAATAAAATAGTAAATTGTTATTAATGTCGTCATATCAATACACAAGTTGTACATGTGAATGTACAAATAAGTGATGTTCACTCCGTTAGTCACGTAGTAGGCCATGATTCATCTCCAAATACATGTAAATTGTGGATAGCATATGACAATCGTAAATATGTCCGGTTTCGAGAATCTGGACTCTTTGACCAGTTCTTTGTGTCTGCTTGTGCGTCATCTGGAATCAATATTGTTCTCCTCTTTCACTCTCTGAAGGAAATGCGGTACTTCCTCCATACTCTATAACCACCCCACTCTGAAACATCCTATGTCTTTGTTTGCGAAGAGATAAAAATGAAAAGAAGCAGGATATGGATAACGGGTTACCAAATCTCTGTGTTTCTGGAAACACACTTTAGTTCCTTATGAAGGGGTGCATTGTGTCTTGGTTGAAAAGGAAAGGGTATCTTTAACTAGGGTCGACTGGTTAACTTGCTATCCCAAGGGAGTCCTAAGAGAACAATGAGAGACTCGTTCACTAATACCAGCTTTTGAGACTGTCCAATGACTCTACATAACATAATCCTTCTTTCACAATGCTTCGGCAAATTCAATGGCACCCAGTGGTAGAAATGAAACTAAAAAAAAAAAGCATGGTTGTATGCATAGTATACTATATTTAGATATATACTTCAATACATTGACAGACTTTTTTTTTTTTTTTACGACTGGTATGATTTTTGGCGTCTTAATTTACTAGTGGCTCAATTCTATTACTGATAACACCATCAAAATTTTATTTATTAATCATAACTAAGGTTCGAATATCTGAGACATATCATTTTTTTAAATTTTGGCACCTTTTTACATGCGTAATTAAACAAAAGCATATTTTTGGCTCTTGTGAATAAAAAATACAGTTTTTATTTATCAATAAAATGTATATTTGGGTCCGAAGCGATATAAATACGTATTTTTGTTCATATTTTAGGTTTTCAGTAATTACTTAGAAATATACTTGCCAGAAATATTCTCATCTCGTCCCTTAAATGCATACAGTGGACTTTTGTGTGTGGCGGAAGGGCAGGCCGAAAAACACGAAAGCCGGAGTTCTATAATTATTCATTTCTAGCTCCATCCATACCAGTAAAAACACCTTTTTTATATCTAATCCCGCTCTTATAAATAGTTTCTGATCTCTTAGCACATATCAGTGTATTTGTTATGTATTGTACTGTACATTTAAAATATGTTACAATAAAGGAAGTCCAAGAATAAAAATATTGTGCACATTTAAAGATAAATTTAATAATATTTAATATTTAACATTTAACTTAATTGAAAATCAAAGTGTTCAACTGGTATAATACCATAAGTCGCACGTACGTACTATTCGGCAACAGCTCTCATACCACAGGTTGAGAAAACATGATGTGCACTCTACATACATACAATTTTCAATATATATAACGTTGATAAATTATTATACAGGTTTGAACAGATAGGCCTAAAAGAGTCCATCTTTTAGTTTTCGAAAATTTTCTTGATGGATGACTAATTCTTGACACAGTCACGTTTCTTAAAAGTGTTATAAGTCGATAGATTTTTTTAAAAAAATTCTCATTTTATTACGGACTGTCTCTCTTTACAGGTATACCTATATAGATTTTAACTAGGCTGGGCAGTACGGAGGTCACATAGTTACGAGTTAGATAGTTGAGAAGTTGAGAATCTATTGTACTTGGCTTTTTGAAATAGTGCAAACAGTAGTTTTGGTAGATAAATTTAGTAATAGAACCAGTTGCAGCCGTACCTAAATCCAGAATAACTTAAAAGGCGCAAAATGAAGTGATTATTTTCCTGGAAGCTTCCAAGTATACAATATTCTGATGGTCTCTAGGATATTCCCATGCCCTATTTGGTTTGGTTGTTCAAAATTAATATAGGGATTCGGATTCGAATACTTTTCTTTGATACCGTTATAAAACAAGCTGGCTGCATGGTTTGTTAATATCATTCGAAAGCTTACATTTAGCTAGGTCTATATACGTTATAGTAAATACATAGGTGGAATGTTAACTTTCATGCCTGAGAGGAGAGAAGCCAAAATCCCCGTAATTGTTTAAATTTGGTGTAGAGGAGCGCCAAAAATTCAAAACATTAATAAAAGTGAGGTAATTAAGGTAATGCAAGCCGTGGAGACTTACGCTTGGAGGATAAGAAAGATCACTAACGTTGTTCTTGTTAAAGACGACTAGTTGGTAATTAGAACACAGTGACAGCAGCTACATCACCATTATTTTACTGCGAAAATATTTATATTTACTAGCCGTTTTCAATTTCATCAATAATTCTTCGTTCCATACAAAGCTTCAGCTGAGGGACACAGTGGCCCAGTGTAGAGTGCTTACTTCTAAGGCATGAGGCCACTGGTTCGATCCCGGTCAAATAAGTTTGAGGTGGACAATATCCAGGAGCGTCATTTCAGATTTTGCTTGGGGGGCAAGACCCCTTGATATAAGTAAAATTTCGCGTTCTTCACTGATTTACTATTATTCTATTGATAAAATCTATGTACATCTCAAACTCAGGGGGGGAAAATGCCCCTCCCTGCCCCCCTAAATGACGCCCCTGACAATATCGTGTCTGTAGGTTTTCAACTTGTTTTAATCATCCGTTCTCCTTAGACTAAAGGGTATAATAATGGAACTTTAAACTGAAAGATTTCATTTCACAAAGCTTCAGTGCTGCTGTTTAATTATAGAAAATTGGAGTAAATCTAATAGATTTATGAAAATATATTATATAAATATAAGTAAGGTTACATATATAGAAAAAGTGCTTTAGATATAACAATAAGAACCTAAGTAGCACAACAAACTTCAAATGATAGTGTCAACCGTGCGACGATAATACATTAAGTGGTAATCTATATATTTTCTCCGATTCATAGGTAGTGTACAATGTTTATAGAATTTGTACCTAGAAATATAATACAAAGTAAACAAATATTGGTTTGTGATTGGCAGGGAGCATGGTCTCTCCCGCAATAAAGTACGTTAGAAAGATAAAGGAATTGTACGTAGGCCTCTAACATATGTGCAACACGTGCATTTGCACGGGCAGCAGGTTTCGAGGGACGGCAAAATCTGTTATAACTATATAAATATATATATTTTTTACGTTTAAAAATAAAAAAAAATTGTATAGATTTAATGTTATGGAGATATTTCTGCCAGCCAGGGTTGATATGTTTAAAACAAAATGTTTAAAACAAGTGTTTAAAACATGTTTAAAACGAGGGCTGTTGTTTTATTCAGTTTGTTTTAAACGTTTTAAACAAATTGTTTTAAACGTGTTTTTTTTCTATGCTGGTTGGACATGTTTAAAACAACTAAAATATCAGATTGAAGAAGCTAATTTAATTTTCTAACAAACAACCCATCCTCCGCAGGGTTTGTGCATGGAGTAAATTACAAGGAGAGTTATATTCTTATTATAACAGCAATTACTGAACGAAATTCTGCACATCAGTGTGCTTATAACTAAACCAACAGAAGTTCAAGTGAAGTATTTGAACATTTCATGAGATATACATCATTGAAAAGCTTATAGACCACAAATTCCAACGAGATAATATGTGTGAAATTCCCGCCGTATTCGTAGAAAAAGAACAGACATAAAAATCATTAAAAATATGAAAATATTGACTTTGCGGGGCCCTGGCAACCCTTGCAGTTACCTGCGCTGACAAAATGATGCTAATGTGTAGGCCACATACTTGTGACAATAATATAAGAAATGGTAGCCATTGCTGCCATTGCGTAATGAATTCGTTTTATGTAGGAAATATTTAAAAAAAAAATATGCGCAGAAAAACATTCATTGAATTAGACATTCTCTCCCCTCCCCCACTATAGTACCACGTCCATATGCAAATCATTTTTGCTGCACACATCATGTATACGAACAAGAATTATGCTTCTAGACCACTTCAGTGAAATATATCTTGTGTTATACGGGACCGTCCCGAAAATAAATGTAAATTAACCAAATTTGACCCCCTCTTCCTCTATAAACAAGTACACATACAGGTTACTATCATGTAGGGGACTACTTCATTGCTTCACATACCAATTTTTATGGATGTACCACACAGAGGGGAGGAATACCCGCCAAAACCTGATGAAAAAAAAATTGATGAAAAAAAAAAACTTCATCCTCCCTCTCTCGGCCGTACATACGTACCCCGTATATACATAAAATGCAAGTGACGGAAAGCTTTATCTCTCAAAAATACTTTGTTACCAAATCACCTTTCTAGCTTAATTAAGGACTGAGCTATTGATGTTTGTTGTAAAAATAAATGTAATTTACGTCAAAAAACTGAAACTCCAAAAATTGGCTAACTTTGTCCCCTCCCTGCTCCCCATAATAAGCAAGAAGTACAAATCAGGGTTGGCAAAAACCATGGTTTTTATTGAAAAAACAAAAAAACGTTTTTTTGGTTTAAACCAGGTTCTTTTGGTTTAAATAATTTGCTCTACATATTCATATCATATATGGTCAGAAATAAGTTTGTTTCGCCTTGATGTTATTATGCAACTACCGGGTTATGCTGGAAGGGATCACATAGGCTTAAAGCGGAATAAAAATCATTTCTCGAGTTACATCCGAGAGAAATTGTCCTCCATTTGAACTCGGAACCAGGACTAATTGGCCACAAATGCGATACGTCTGCCGACTCACTCACGAAGGAATCCTGATAAAAAATACGTTGTACTGATCTTTACATGCTTCTTAATATAACTGTCAAGAGTCATTTCAGAAGGACAAAAAGATAAACAGTTGCACAAGTGAAACCATTATACAGAATTACATATGGACAATTTCAAAGTACTACGGAGTACAGAAGAACTAATTTAGTTAGAGTTAGTTAACAACAACTTTTATTGGTCCAAATTAAAGAAATACAACGACTTAATTTGCATATTAGTAAGAAAAGTGAATAAAGATACGAATTATTTGAG
Source organism: Thermobia domestica (assembly GCF_964235325.1). NCBI lineage: Eukaryota > Metazoa > Arthropoda > Insecta > Zygentoma > Lepismatidae > Thermobia > Thermobia domestica. The sequence continues at coordinate 183,087,879 of NC_137464.1, read as the reverse complement.
TCCACTTTGGCTCAGACTCATTTATACATAAATAAATACCAAAGAGACTTCTCATTTCACTAAATGTCTCTCGTGGGGCCTGACCCCCCCTCCCCCCAAACACAAAAAATACGGCATTTCGATGTATTTTATCAATAGTAAACATTGAAACGAAACAATATTTAGAATTTTTCTTTGATTGCAATTAAATAAAAACAATAATAACAACTACAAAAAAATCACAAAACAAACATTTATAAAGTTGCTTATGCAGTATAATCTTTTTGAGTAATGAATGGGGAATTTAGGTCTGAATATAATACGAATAATATACGGGAGTGAAATGTGATAACCCACAAACGTGTCTTCATCAAGATTTTACAAACACTTACACTTTTAGGGACATTTTTCGTTTTTTGGTTTAAACCAGCCAACCCTGGTACAAATACACGATATTACCATGTAGTAACCTACTTCATTGCTTCATGTAACAATTTTTATGAATCTATCCCCCAAGAGGGGGAACGGCCCCCAAAAAACTGTTGAAAACAAAACAAAAAAAACACGATATTTACCCTCCTCCCACATACATAAAATGCACACCAGGAAAGTTGCATCTTTGAGGAATAAATTAGTACCAAAACCATCTTCCAGCCTTAATTTGAGGTTTAAGACTGAGCCATTGAGGTTTAAAGCCCTGACACAGCAGTTGCGTCAATGGGTGTTTAAAGATTAAGAATTCAGACGACCAGTAGAACGTAACACAAAGAAACTAAACTACATATTCTGTGAACGGAAATCGGGAAAATCCCGATTTTTCTCCGGAATTGAACATTTGGGCGGATCGAGATTAGGGAAGTTCCCGAAATTTGATCTAGCGGTTGAATATAGATGGCAAGCAGTACCTAAGAGTGTAAAAATGTAATATATATGCTTATGTAGATTATTGTTTTAAACAAAATAAACGTTTTAAACATGTTTTTTTCTTGTTTAAAACAAAGTACTTTGTTTTAAACGTTAAAAACGTTTTAAACAAAAAAAACATGTTTTAAACATAAAAAACGTTTTTTATGATTTTTTTAAAAAAAACATGTTTTTTTTCAACCCTGCTGCCAGCTAACATCTGATTAAGATAACGTTATTTAAAATATAAGTAAATATTTCTTGTTGAAAACAGACTTCATGATGATCGTAGTTAAATTTACTAAAATGATCTTCTGTTTGAATACTACATTCATAAATCATATTTAGGTCGCATTAGTTTAAGAGTCTTCATCCCGGCGAAATTAAAATACCGCTAATTTTACAGTAATTATGTGATATCTTCAAATAGATAAAAGATAATCAAAATGTGGAACAAGAGCGCCCTAGACAATATTATTTTACATGAGAAACCGTTATCATGACTCACTTATCTGCTTTCTATTTCGAGCCATTTTGATAATCGGCATTTATTTTCGCGTTTCTAAACAGCTGAAAACGGAAAGCCACTAGGTGACTTGTGATTACGATACCTCACGCAAAATAATATTGTCTAGGGCGCTCTTGTTCCATATTTCAATTATCTTTTATCTATTTGAAGATATCACATAATTACTGTAAAATTAGCGGTATTTTAAGTTCGCCGGGATGAAGACTCTTAAGGTCACATGGACAGTGATAAAGCAGATGGTCAAACAAATCCCAGAATAAATTGTTTGATTATTGTCAAATACAGGAACTCAACTCTTGAACAGTAGTGAATACTTGTTCCATTTGGTTAATTATCATAGTTTTGATATGAAAACTAGTCTTGTCTTTGTCACAAACAATTTCCTTATCATTCACAGTGGAAACAAGTTTTTATATATATATATATATATATATATATATATATATATAATGTTTTTAATAGATATAGAAAAAAAATCAAGAAATAAAGATAAAAGAGCTAGTTGCACTGGAATTGCAAACTGTGAGATTGAAGCTTGATATTGAATTCTATAAAAAGGATTAAGATCTTTTCTCTGCAAGTGTGTTTGCTTTATCTTTCACTAATAATTGTATCTGTAGTGTTTAATCCTTTCAGAGTGCGAGTGATCTTTCCCTTCCCTTCGTTGTTTATGATGGGGTAGCAGGGATACGGACAAAATCTCGCGGCCGAAATATCGCCGGCCAAAACCTCGCGGGCCAAAATCTCGCCGAGCCAAAACCTCGCGTGGCCAAAACCTCGCCGCCCAAAACCTCGCGTGGCCAAAACCTCACCGCCCAAAACCTCGCGGGCCAAAATCTCGCCGGGCCAAAACCTCGCGTGGCCAAAACCTCGCCGCCCAAAACCTCGCGGGACAAAATCTCGCCGGGCCAAAACCTCCCCGCCCAAAATCTCGCCGGCCCAAAACCTCGCCGCAAATGAAACTTTTCTTTAAAATTTATCCAATATGTTTCTTAATATGCAATTCCACATTACAAATAATAATAATAATAATAATAATAATAATAATAATAATAATAATAATAATAATAATAATAATAATAAGAAGAAGAAGAAGAAGAAGAAGAAGAAGATACAAAACATCGTGTGCGTGGGCTTTCTCGGGTTATTCCCGTTTCCTCCCACTTTCTTTATTCGATCATTTTCTTCATCCTGGTCATCTACGTCTCCTTTAATCTATAGGACATAATCAAGGGACGTCGTAAAAACTCATATATTATTTCATACTTCCATAAATATTATTAGATTTTTGTTAAAATTTTAAGTTTTTGGATGTTCGAAAGTTCACGAAACTAACCTGGTTAGTTGTCATTACTTTCCTTATGCAGACTTTCTTTCCCTATAACCAGTTTAAAAACATCCTGTCTCCCTACCTTCACATTAAAATCCTCTAATACAGAAATAGAATTTTCATATGGTATCGCAGGACTTGGTCAAATACCCGTGATACTTCTGAAACAGCGTCTTTTATACCGTCATCCTTATCATCTGTTGGAACATTTACATTTTGGTCAGGCGAGATTTTGGGTATGGCGATATTTTGGGGCGCAAGGTTTTGGCCCGGCGAGATTTTGGCCCGCGAGGTTTTGGCCCCGCGAGATTTTGGCCCGCGACGTTTTGGGCGGCGAGGTTTTGGCCAGGCGGGGTTTTGGCCCGGCGAGATTTTGTCCCGTGAGGTTTTGGGCGGCGAGGTTTTGGCCAGGCGAGGTTTCGGCCTGGCGAGATTTTGGGCCGCGAGGTTTTGGGAGGCGAGGTTTTGGCCAGGCGAGGTTTTGGTCCGCGAGGTTTTGTACCCAAACCCTGTGAAAGAAGGACCTTTGAATAATGAACAGTCTAGGGCGAGAAAGATGGAAGAGGTGGGTATTTGGTGCTACGCGGGTAGGAATGTGAAGGGATAATTCTTGAAGTAGAGCTTCAGAGTTTAAGTTTCCATTGACTACCTTATGTAGGAACTTTAGGTCAGTGACATTTCTGCTAGCATCCGGAGTCTGGATATTCAGTTACGCAGCAGATCTTCTTTAGTCATAGAATGAACAGTGGAAACACGGAAACGTATAATGGCCAGATATATGTTCCCCCGCTTCATATAGGTGAGCAGTAATCGATCTTGGGTAATCTACTTTTCATTAACTTCTTCTTCCTAAATGTGTATGGCGCTGGCGCACGTACGTTTTGGCTAATGTTGATAAACCGCTCTTAAAAAAAAATAAAAGCCTGGCATTCCGCCCCTAAATGTTTCCGCCCTAGGCAACTGGCCCTGATCCTATGTAGAGATGCGCACGAGACGAGTCGAGACATTTTCCTGACAAAATTCGAGTCGAGACACGGCTCTTTCAATAGAGAAATATACATTTTTCGAGTCGAGACATCACTTTTACAGCACATTTTCGAGACGAGACAGCCACAAATCTTGTCTCGTCCACATCCCTAACCCTATGTATGTCTGTCATTATTGAACCATGAATTAGTGAACAAAATTTTTAACTTCAGTAATTAATATGTAAAAAAAAAAAAAAAAAACTTATTTGTTTCATATTATTTTAGAAGTTAGACCTAATTGCTCTTATTGAATAAACACAAAATTTATTCGAGGTGATGTCCGAAACTACTCAACCAATTTTGACAATTCTTTGACCATTGGAGAGAATGTTTCTTTTCGGTGGTAAAATACAATGTATCATCATAACGCTTGAACTCCACACAACTGATCTGAGTTGTATACATGTTAGCATCTTATTTTGCTTACACTAATGATTGTTGTTTAGGTGGATATGGATGGGAAAATTAAAAATACAAGGAAGGATAACGTATATTTATGAAACCGAACTTTATCAAGCGTGAAAAATTAAATAGATTATGCTATAAATATCTTACAGCTCATTTTTTTAAATATCAAAATATTGATTTACAAAAAGGTAACATAAGTTTAACGTAGATTTTTAGTATTAACAAAATACAGGAAACTGATGTGTGTCACATATTTCTTCAATGAATTTTTTAAATTCAACATATTAAGAAACAGATTTTGCTTCGTTGAATCAGCAAGGACTTCTGTGTGGAAATTGGAATCTGAAAGTTAAAGTTGATCATGTATTCAAGTATAACTAATGAGTACGAATTTTGCAAAGAGGTTTTAAAGCCTTAATTTTTAAGGCGGTTATTATTTTATACCGCTAATAACATATTAACACTAGTAACGCTGAGATATATTACCCTTCATTTTCAAAACATTAGAAAGTAGTTTTTTTTTAATGCATTTCTCTCTCTTTTTTTTCTTTCTTTCTTTTCTTGAGCTAAAATAACATTCTACTAAGCTGCCAAAGCGTATAGTGTTTCTTTCAACATATAGTGTTTTTTTGTGGATGATAAAAGAACATATACATAGTGCAAATATAAAAAAGACGCGCAGAATAAAATATTAAAACCACTTCAATGTTGCAACAAATATTCTTTAGAAATATTCGTTGAGAAATTTTTGGTCTGAGAAAGTGCGTCCATTCAACTTAACCTTGCCTTCTGAAGCATGTATCCAAGGACATTCACAGAATTAAATTATTCAGATCTTGACGTCATATGCTTTCTTTCGTAACTAATAGTTTGTTTTTATTTTTCATTAAGTAAGAATATATTTCCTTATGAATATTTCTAAGCACTTTGCATAATTTGATAACGGATATGTGATTCTTTTTCACTCTTAACCCATTTCCTTTTAATTTAATATTATATAAAAACAACAACTATTCTAAACAAAAATATTTATTATTTTTTTAAATGTGTAATTCTTACATATTTCAATGTCATTCTATAACCCGGACGTTTAGGCACAAAAAATTAGCAAACTGAAAATTGTGTAGGTGTTACAAAAGTGCAAAAGTTGCACGAAATAAAATTTAAATAAGATATATACGCATTTGTATTGTTTAGTTGTTCTGCCTAAATATTGTTTCTAGCTCACTCCTCTAATATAACAAGTTAAGCTAGTGTAGCAATAGGATAGTCCCTTCCTTTTTCTTGTGGTTCAAGAATAGAAGTGCAGAGCTGGAGATGGAGATGGGAGATGACATGAGTATTAACCATATATAATATTAAGACAATATTAAGATGGATCTCGCAGAGATTGGAATCCAAAGTAGAAACTGGATGCAGTTAGCTAAGGATAGAAGTCAGTGGAGAGCTTTCGTGAACGCGGCATTGAACCTCCGGGTTCCATAGGCCATAGAGTTAGTTAGTTAGTTAGTTAGTTAGTTAGTTATTAACCATATATAATATTCAATGCCCACTGTCAGTACCGCATCTTCGTATCTGAAAAGGTACAGTTGTATCTATTCACGAGAAATGGTAAGAGTTCAAAATCTTACTGCCACTGCAGTTGATGCTTCCTGCGATGGAATGTTGGAGTGCGAAAGGTGTATTGGTTTTGTACTATATTATTCCCCTTCAAACACAACAATTATTCCCTTCATTCTTTTCAGCCTGAGTGATATGCCTTTCACATTACTAAAATTATATTTCTCTTCTTTACAGAGATACAAACCGTCATAGTGATGATTTCAGGGGATGGTCCAAGAGAAAGGAGTAGGAATTCCTCAGAAGCTAGACCCCCTCCGAGCATTTCTCAAATTGTGCTCAACCTGGATTATAGACTGAAATAGTGTGACGTCACATCCTTTTCGTTGCCATGGTAATCGCCATTTTGTTTTCTAAACAACAAGTAATCTAAATACCTAAAGGACTTAAAAGCAGAGCAAAAACAGTGATGAAATATTTCGGAATTGCAAACATTAAAGTAAATGAAATATTTACGTTACTTTTTAAATATTTCTAATCAATGAAACTAAAAAAACAGATATGTAGAAAAAGAAAAACAGAAAACAAATGTACTTATCTTCTTCATAATCAGATATTAACCTTAAATAATTCTGGAAAATTTTTTTATTCATTAATGTAAGTATTATAATATTGCATACGCGAACAGGATTAATGCTGTTTAGAATATATGCTGAACCATTCATAATTAGATGTTTTCTTATTGTACTGTTTTCTTTCCTTTCTTAAAAAGAAAAGTTGGTAGGGAATATAAGAAAAGATCTGACCTGTATACAATGATGGTCCAGATTGAAAATTCCCAAAGGCTTGGTCCTTTACCCTTTCCTTTGCAATATTGTAGATATTAATATTGTGCACTTCCATTGTCAAGAGTGGGCATGAGAAAAGTAAATGTGCCAATAGAATTAACATTGTTCTAAAAGATTTTTCTTTTTTTAAAAAAATCATATATTTTTAAAGTTTTCCTTGTGCTGACAGTTTTTCAATCTTCACGTTAGGGAGTTTATATTGTGTATAATTGCTTCTTAAGATGGATTATGTGATAATGATGTTTGCATTAATTATTTGATTTCTACCTTATCCCTTAGAGATGTGTCGCTTTTAGAAATAAGTTACTTAGATATTAGTCTTTCTTTATGAATTTTCTTGATTTTATTCATAGTTTTTAAATGTATTTCCATATTCTAAATCTGTATCCTTCCTCACCAACTTTATTAGTCGTTGAAACATTTTATAATTGTAAATAAATTTACAGTCGTTGTCCTTGTTTGTACTACACCATTCGCTTCACGCGTTTGTATAGAAAAAAAAAAACATGGCGATCACCATGGTAACGGAAAGAAAACGACGACATCATTATTTCAGTCTATTAATACATTTGCAGTACTACTTCCACCTTCATTTACTCAAATTCCCTCCCGGGAGAAATCCTCTGAAATCATAACTGAACACATACACATACACATTAAAAAAGAAAAAGAAAGAAATTGAAACACACTCCATTAATTCAGCATCTATTTCCTTTAGCAATGAGTTCAAATATGTTTAATTCCTTCTAAAACATAAAAAATGTGTTGAAATTGTCAAATATTAAAGTACAACATCTGTGTTTCTATTAAGGTTGAAGCTATACTTAAAGTAATTCTTACTAATGAAATGTAACTACCTCTAACATGACGGTCTTCTCTTAATACAGCATCTGTAAAATTAATTACAGTAATTGAAAAGTGAAAATGTAAGCCCTCTACACACACTTCGTTAACATGACTCATTTCCATGCTTTCGCTATGGAGCAATTCATAAGTTGGCGTTTTAGGCTGGTTTTTAAATAACTACAAGACACACCATCTCGCTGAGTTGATACAACGGCACTTAATGCAAAAATGGACGTACTTTTAACTTTTCGATCACTTTGATTTATTTTATAAATGCTATAAAAGTAACTTCAAAATTAGCTGTAACTAATTATCATGGAAGTTAGTCCTTTTACGTTTCATATTATTTAAGTACAGCAATTAAAAATGAAAATGAAATGAAATCTTTGAGTTTTACGTCCCACGATTATGCCGGCTAGGCTAAAGGAGACGGTGATGATGAAAAATTAAGAAAGTGGTGGAATGAAGAAAGTGGGAAAACTCCGAGGATACCCACGCACATGGTGTTTGTCCACCACAAAATTCACTTGGCGGGCTTGGGATCGAATCCGGGACCCCAAGCACCTGAGGTGAACGCTCTACTACTGAGCCACCGCGGCCCCCTACAGCAATTAACGGGAATTATCATTATTATTTATCTTGCATATAGTATTGTATTGAATTTCTTGTTCATACGTAAGAACAACTGTTTTATTAAAGAGACAAGATTTGTCTTTAATCCAAATGCCCCTTGGTCCTTCACCATACCAACAATACAGCACTGGCGAATTGATTCGAGGTATTCTACGTTCCCTCACACAACAATGTGCATGTTTCTCATATCATTTTGTGTGCCCTTACATTCCGTTGTTCTGAACTGACAACGTTGCTTCTTTTAACATTGGACGTATCATTTAGTGTAAAGCACAAACGGCTGGTGCAATTAAAAAAAATATATATAAAAAAAAACTTCTTAGGTTAAAATCCAACTACTCGTATTTCCAACTACTTTTTTTTCTCTTTCGATTTCTTGGTATTTTTTACGCATAATGGAGATAGTCCATAGCCCCGGACTTTCGATACATCCAGTATGTATGTCCCAAAGTCAGGGGGAAACAATTACTCTCCTGTCCACCCCAAATGACACTCTTACTCAGAAGGGTACAAGTTCAGATGTACACTCTAAATATTATTAATTGTATTCCCACAGTACTCCCAAATAGCACACAATTAATTACCTAGATACATAATACATGAAAACATTAGCTTCTTTAAAGTGAAAGATGTAAGCCACGAATTTCATTACATTAAAAGCAGGATATTTGTATGAACAAAGCTCATAAATGCGGTTATTTTTACTTGATAAGCAAGTGACATTGAGTACGGCTATCCTTGGGAATTATCTGATTGTTATGTGTCCTAGTTGTTTCTATAGCATTGTTATTGTTTTCCTCTCTTATCCACGCTTGGTGCTTGACTACTTATCAGCCTCGGTATGCATTGCTATTTCGCATTGGTTTATGGTTATCGTAAATCAACTGGAATTACTCTGTGACCTCGCATTACGAGCAAGGTGATGTCGACTACGTAATAATAGTACCAATTCGTCTTTCTGATGTCAACCAAACTCCAATAAACATGTGGTGAGTCATAGCAAGAGGATATCTACGATTTCAAGGAGCTTAAATAGACAATGTGGTATATACTCGTATGCACTGGTATACAGATGTATACTGAGTTTGAGGTTTGGTAGTTTTCCTTGCGGAATTTTGACAACATGTTTGTAAGGCTATCATATATTTGGAACATGAAGAGGAAGATACTTTGATTGCATTTGAACACTTAGGAGTCATATTACAACAACTGATCCAATATTTTAATAGATGAAATTGGAGCACAAGAGGAAGTGAAATTACTGGCGTAAATGTCAGCAAAGATCCTACAAGAATCCTGTTGAACAGTAGCCAATCTTAAACAGCTATAACAACACTTTATCTAGAATGGCTCAACTATAGGTGCTCTGTACCGTTAACAAGAATTTCGTTTATACTTATATGGCCGATCGTCATTTTATTTTTCTGCTATTGTATTTACTATTCGCTCTTTTGTATTTCACCCTTGAAGGTTCTGCTGCTAGTAACAAAACTAATTCTTTTGGGATTTTAAAAGTAAATTTTAAACTTTCAGTCAAGCAACCACTGCAGCATCACTATTTATCCTAGGATTTTAGTTTGTATCTATTCTTTTCAGAATAAAGTAGCCTTCCAAATGGTACCATTCGCATGTCCGTATCATATACCTTAAAAAGGGAAATTCGAGGAAAATAGGGAATTTTTCTTTAAAAATCCCGTTTTCAAAAGTTTAGATTCCTCTGGACCGGTCCTGTTTTAACGTGTAGATCTTAAAATCACTTGAAAAATGCTAATTAGTATACGCAATGCGTGTGCAAAATACCAATCTGCTATCTTGAAAACTAAAGAAGGGTAAAATATTTTGCGATGAATATCCCAAAAGTAACCTAGAAGTATTCAAGAAATAGGAGATAATGTAAAAATTACATAAGACATCATTTTATATCCTAGGATTTTAGTTCGTATCTCTTTCTCTTCAGACTAAAGTAACCTTCCAAATGGTACCATTTGCATGTCAGTATGATATAACTGAAAAGGGAAATTCGAGAAAAATGTGGATTTTTCTATAAAAAAAAATCCCTTTTTCATAGGTTTAGGCTCTTGAAAGTAAATAATGATAATTACATTGTAGTGGGGAGAGTAGGAAGAAGGAAGCCGTAACACGTGTACTCTGCCTGATAGTCGTGTCGACGATATAGCTATATTATGTGTTCTTGGATCCCATAGAACCTTTTAGACAGCATTTGCGGGAGAACAAAATAAGCTTTTGTGTTGTAGTCTTGAAGGCCAAGCGGATGACGTTATGACCCACCAACTTGACGAGCTCCTTCTCAAAATACATGGGACCTGTTTCGTAATGCACGTTAATACTGAACAATAATAAGAAAAACAGCAGTAAAAGATGTTAAATGAGGGTTTTGAAACAATATGTTATATATATATATACACAGTGGGGGATCTAAGGGGGGCTATAGGGGCTATAGCCCCCCCCCTTGACGCTCAGATATACACGGGATAAAATGAGCTTCAATCCTGCTTTACATTGGATAAAACGGCAAAATATGGTTCAGCCCCTCCCTTGATCATATCCTGGATCCGCCCCTGTATATATATATATATATATATATATATATATATATATATATATATATATATATATATATATATATATATATGTGTGTGTGTGTGTGTGTGTGTGTGTGTGTGTGTACAATAAGTCCCGAAAAGGTTAAACTGTGTTGTAAAGTATACCAGCACCAACTATTTTATTTAGCGCATTAATTTCTTTGGGAGAACTATTTTTTTGCTTTGAAATGATCTGAAATTTTAAAAGTGTGAGTTTACTGGTTTCTTCTTCAAGCTCAATTAAATGTCAGTTACTTCGTAAGGATTAAATATTGTTACACATACATGTATATATATTTTTAAAATATTTTATATACAAATTTAATTTAAATATTTAATGGAAATTCAATTTGAAAAAAGCAAAGGATATTTTACTAGACTTGAAGAAGAAACAGTAAAATCACGTCATTAAAATTCTACTTCATTTGAAAGGAAACAGAAAAAATAATTTCCCATATAAATCAATGGGCTAAAATCAAAGACGACGTAGGTAATCAACAACCGTTAAATCTATGATGGTATATCTTCAAGAAACTACCTCATACGGCACATCTCCTTGAAAATATACAACTTCAAATGCCATGGACCTTGTATATCTCAAGACATGAGTAGAGGCACATCAATCACCAATAGAAGGGGCACGGTGGCTCAGTGGTCGAGCGATTACCTGGTGCGTGGGGTCCCTGGTTCGATCCCCGGCCAGGTAAGTTTGTGATGGACAACATCGTGTCCGTGGGCTTTCTCGGAGTACTCCCGTTTCCCCCCACTTTCTCATTTCACTAATTCTTCCACCATCATTCACTTACCTTAATCATCCTCCTTTAACCCAACGGGTATAGCCGCGGGACGTTAAACTAAAAAAAAGCAAGAAAGAAATCATTAATAAGTGGCAACAATGTTTTCCTGTTTTTCCCAAATGTTTTCTACAGAGCAGGTAGTATTCACCATAATCAGTCAAAGTAACAGATGAACGTGGAAGCTTCGCCCAAAAGTCTATTGAAATCAAATGAAATATTTCAGTTTAACGTCCCACGATTGTGTCTTTTGGTCTAAAGGAGACCATGATTAAGGGAAGTGAATGATGATGGAAGAATTGGTGGAATGAGAAACTGGGAGGAAACAGGAGTATCCCGAGAAAATCCACGGACACGATGTTATCCACCACAAACTTACTTTAGCTTGGAGATCGAACCAGGGACCCTACACACCAGAGGTAGGCCCTCTATCACTGAGCCACTGTAGCCTCCAAAAATCGATTGACTTAAAAACTAAAGTAGTTATTGACGAGGGTCGAGATAACAAGTTGACTACATTTTCCAACGCAATACGAGATCAGAAATTTCTCGATCCACCCAAGTCTTAGATTGTAAACACTGTTTTACTGTTACGTGATTCATAGTATTAAGACTATAAATCGATAAAGTGATTTATGAACATAATGAAAAACATTTATCGACGTCTAAGGATACGCAAGTCAGCCATTACATAATGTACTCCAATAATAAATATGGTTTTTTAAATGTTGTTATATGACGTCCTTCGTGGACCCCTTGTGACTAAAAAGGATTCAGATAATTTCTAGATGAAATTAAGAAAAACTTACGGTATGAATTTTGTATATAAATTTAAAAAAACAAAAAAAAAACAAAAAAAACGAAACGACGGGAAAAGTTTACCGGGAATCGAGATGAGACTAAAGATATACCGCATTGACTTGATACCTAGTCTTCCATTCCAAGCGCTGCTATCGGCTAAAGGAATTCTACTCTGTTTCGCTAAGGCTCTCTCGCTTAGCAACAGCTGAACTCTTATTGGTTCAACGCGTGGGTGTGTAGCAGGTGTGAGCTTTAGTTCACATTTTTGCCACGGCTCAAGACATTTTGGCAGCACTATAGAAATTGTTCTTCAAGAATCGAGATGTTTTCTCCTCTCGAGGTCAACACATAATCAAATGATAACAGACTATATTATCTTACACCCTAGCAATATGCTTCCAATAATGTATTATCCTCTGACGCTGTTTCAATTCTCTTTGACCAAACTTACATTTTTTCCCTGAATTTTACTGAATTATTATATTGTAAATATTGTTACTTAATCAACTCGAGAACTTTCCGCAAACAACGCTGATTTACTTTTTTGAAGATTTAGGACTGTTCCATGGGTGAAGCAAGTGGAGTCGTTGGCTCAGACCTCGCGCTCGATGGGTTCCACGCTATAGGAGGAAAAAGTTAAATTATTGTTGAGGATCCGGCCCCTTGGTTCGACCCCGTTGGACTCACATCAAAGGAAGACTTTATTTTTTTCTCTTATTTAATTTATGTAGTCTCAAGGCTATTAGAGCAGTCTGTATTATTTTTCATTTTCTGTTATTAAAGTTAGCATCGTTAACGTCAAAGTGATAAGCTAAACGTGGGTGGCGTCTAGAGGGACGCCTTAACCAAATAAGGAAAATCGTGTAACGTAAAAGTGAAACCCGGAAAACGGAGTTAAAACAAAACTAGCAAAAAAAAAAAAGCTCTCAAAAACGAAGGAGTGTAATCGTCAACAAAAAAAACCTACAAAATCCAGCTTAGAAAGCTAGTAACCAAATCATAAACATCGCTCAACAGTTAAGGGTAAAGTACCATTCTAGTCAAACAAAATTCAAATACCAAACTGCATAAGCACGCTCCTAAAATTCTTCACTATTTGCTTTACCATCTCCTTTATGTATGCTGTGCTATATCTAAATATAAATTTAAGTTTTATTTCTAAATAATTACAACAGGAGTAAATTATTTAAATTCAAGGCCATATGTCGTTTAACCATTGCGTAACTAAAAATACTTTAATCTAAAAAAATTGTTAACCTATCTACTCGTTATGGCCAATATTTAGTATACAATTTCTTCATTCATTCCGTAACTGGAAATGTCCAAAATCCAGTTACACTTCACTATGAAAGAAAATTAACACGTCTACTATTTCTAATTCACTCTCGGGATTAAAAATATGTAGAGATGATATATCATTATTTTGAAACACATTTTTACGATCGTATACTACTAACGTTGTTCAGTGAACTACATCGCTATCATTGATATGTAAAAGTCAAAAAGAGAACCATATGCAGAGCTCTTGGCTATATGGTTTGGCGCGGAAGACCCTGGTTCGATTCTCGGTGGGTACTCATATGGTCCACATCTCGTACAGCCTTACTGGTGAACGGGACACTAATCAACAAAAGATAATAATAAATAAAATAAAATAAAATAAAAAATAAAAAAGGTGCAGGAAGGTATTCATACTGCATATGGAATTCTGACCTACACGAATAGCTCTGCATTTAACTTTCACCTCAAACCACGCAAGTCAACTTGAAGACCATGAATGTTAATATTTAGAAAACAATTTTCTCAAGCCATACCTTTCCACATGTCAAGTATGCGTAGGGATGCGCACGAGACAAGACTTGTGGCTGTCTCGTCTCGAAAATGTGCTGTAAAAGTGATGTCTCGACTCGAAAAATGTATATTTCTCTATTGGAAGAGTCATGTCTCGACTCGAATTTTGTCAGGAAAATCCTTTCTCGACTCGTCTCGTGCACATCCCTAAGTATGCGGTAAAGAAAATGCAACTTGGAAACCGTGCAAGCCGTACATGTACAGCCAAACACGTTCGTTTCCAAGTTGTCCCGTATGAAAACTATACAGTTTTTGTATTTCTTTTTCTATTTTGCATCTTATATAAAGGCCTATATTTATTTTCTGTTAATTTGTTCATCATATTCAATACTAAATTTCACCTCTGGTGCTTGGGGATCTGGGTTCGATCCCAGCCCCCGCCAAGTGAACTTTCTGGTGGACAAACACCGTGTGCGTGGGTTTTCTCGGGGTTCTCCCGTTTCCTCCCACTTTCTTCATTCCACCACTTCATTCATCTCTCATCATCACCATCTCCTTTAGCCTAACCGGCATAACCGTGGGACGTAAAACTCAAAGATTTCATTTCACTTTCAATAGCTAAATTTCCTTAGTACCCGTTTCCTTTTAACAGTATAGGTAACACTCCATCGTTTTTATGCAACCTGCACAGTAGCAAAGAATTGTTGGTCGCATATGGTAAAAGGATATATGACTTCACTGCAAAATGCCCCTCCCAATATCCCAAACATGAAATCGCGTGCGAGCATTCTCGTGGCTAAGTGGTTGGCGTACACGCCTTTGGCGTAGAAGGTCTGGGTTCGACTGCCGGAAAGAGCTCATGTGGTTCGGATCTCATGTTAAACTATAGGTTCTTATGTAGCCTCGCTGCTGCATGGGACGCTGAAATCAAAATCAAATAAAATGGCGCGATCCTCTTTACTACGTTTATCAGAGTCTATTTCGCAAAAGATCCAAAGCTGACGTTCTGAAAATGTCACTTTATGGAGAATCAAAAAATCATAGACAATTTATATAACAATCTAAACTATAAATTCTACTATATTATTTTATATATCACGTGTACATAGAAATTTAATATGATAAAGATGCTTTATAAATAAATACTAAATTTAAGGAATTACTATTATAAACAACATAAAATTGCATATTGTAAAGAAAAATATGCCGGATAGTGTAACCTATAGTATTCAATAAAATATGAAAATAAAACAGCGTTACTAGTACCAGGAATACCGAAGTATAAGATAACAAACTAAAATAATAATAATAATAATTAAAGTCTCAGTTGCATTCCTTAAGCCAGCATTAGCCTTGGATATTAAGTTTTCCTTAAAACACATTAGAATTACAACTATTAGGAAGCAAGCTTATGCAATATATATTCAGGAAGTGTACTAGATTCCAGTAAAACAAATTATTACTATATTTTTTTTAGTTCATTTTAAAACCATAATTGGTTTTCTATTCATGATTTAGCCCTAATAAAAGTAAATAATAATCATTAAAAAGGAGAAGGGGAACTATTATGACGGCAGTAAATGTTACAGAGTGCCACTGATTTTTTAACATATATTTGTCATTATACACAAGAATGCACAGTTACAAAAGTTGAAATGTTTTATTTTAATATTTTTTTCTTTACTTCTGTGCACTGGCGCATGACTTACAAGTGGCAATAGCTTGGAAAAACAGTGTGGCCAGTACATAAATATTTCAATTTGTTAACAAATTAGTTTATTAATTAAACAAAGAGTATGTACACTATTCATGATAGTTAGGAAACACCATTACTTGTTAAATATTGTAGGTATTATCAATGATGTCAAACTTTTTCTAGATAATATTTTTATATTCCTCCCCCCCCCTCGATATTATATAGACAAATGATTAAGAGTGAATGAACTAACATATTAAAATACCACTTTAACTAATTCTATAAATACTAAGTTAGGAGTATGGCTGGTACTCAAATCTATTCAAGTATAAGATAGGAATACACTCGGATGGGAATAAGAGAGGACACTGTGGTTCAGTGGTAGAGCGTTTACCTCTGGTGCGTTGGGCTTCTGGTTCAATTCCAGCTCGCGCCAAGTGAGTGATGGACAAACACTATGTGCGTGGATTTTCTCGGAGTTCTCCCGTTTCCTCCTACTTTTATTCATTCCACTATTACATTCATTTGGCATCAACGTCGACTTTAGTCTAGCTTGTACGTGAGATGTAAAACTGAAAGATTTCGGATGAGAATAAATTTATGAAGCACTTTCTTATGTAACATTCTCCTTTTCCCCTGTGTTCCTGTATTTTCGTTACTATTATTATCAACATAGTAATAAACTTTGGTGGAGGCAGTAGAGAGGATCATGAGAAATATATGTATGAGATATGGATAACCATCGTTCAAGTCAGAGTTAATGTTAATACGCTAACGGATTGACACCATTATCAAACTCGGTCGAGGTAATTTCTCTAGCTATCTATTGTTAAAAAAAAAAAAAAAATTAAAAATCCGCTCCCGTTTAAAACTTATTGTGCGGAATGACACACGGACTAACAACACAATCTTGTAACTCTCAGTGATCATAATACAAGTAATCTTCATACCTAGGTAAGGTATATATAAAAATGTATATAGTATGGGTGTGGGTATTCCAGCATAACTCCGGAACGCCTGGATCAATTTTAACCAAACTTGGTATACATATTGCTTACAGTTTAGTGAACTGTATTGTGGGCATAAGGCTCCGCTGGCACACTTAGTGGGAGTGAAATGACATAAAATAATCGAAAACGATCGATATTAGCGTCGAATTCATACTTTTCGGAATCGTTGAGATAAATAGTTTGTTTATACCTGAACCCCCAGGAGGAGGGTGGAAGAATACTGACGTAAAATAATCGAAAACGACCGATATTATTGTTTAATTGATAGTTTTCGGGGTTTCTAAGTTGATTGATGACAGTTCCGATGCCGTTTAAGTCCAACTTCAGCCTCCAGCAGGGTACGAGTTTCTAGAAAGAATGGAGGAGTAGCATGCAGAAAATGATCGAAAAGCAACTGATATTAGTGTCGAATCCATAATTTTCGGGGTAGCTGAGATGACAAGTGATACTTCCGATGCAGTTTAAATTCAAATTCAGCCTCCATTAGTACTTCTAAAGGGAGGAATGAAGATTATTATTATTATTAGGTATTCTGCCTTTCGACAGGTCCTGGACTAATGAGGATTTTTTTTCTTCAATTTTAGATTTGGGCCTGGAATGAGGAATGAAGATACGTAAACATAATCGAAAAGGACTAATATTCGAGGCGAATCCATAGTTCTCGGGGTCCTTAAACTGACTAGTGACAGTTCTCGTGACGTTAAATCAACTTCAACTACTAATTGGGGTAAGACCCCTAGAACTCCTAGGGGGAGTGGAAAGGGTGACATATAGAAGAATTGAAATCTTCAGGTATTAGTTTCGATTCCATAGTTTTCAGGGTCGCTGACATGAAGACTGGCACTAACGATGACATCACGTTCAGCTTTCATAGGCATGGTTGACAAGGAGGAGTGAAAAAAATATATATCCAGAGTGACACTCGGAGTCGGAATGCGACTGACCCGTTTGAACAAGCAACCTGATTAGAATCAAGTTCAAACTTTCTTTTTATCATGTCACTTCGATTACAGTTTGATATGGGAGTAGGCCTAGTGTGTTTCCAAATTTATGCCAAAAGAAGAGTACCTTATGGATTCTCATTGAAATGCGTATCTTAATGGGGAAGTGTATTGAAACATTTTCCATAAACGTATTCTCCTCGCGCGAAGAATACGCGTTTCAGCTAATAATAATAATAATAATAATAATAATAATAATAATAATAATAATAATAATAATAATAATAATAATAATAATAATAATAATAATAATATGCCGACCTATTCTTGGTAAATTGTAAAATTGTATGTCCATTTACAATCTTATAGGAACGTTGGCAGCAAGAAATGAACCTAGCTACGGAGTCGGAGATGAAAATGTAAAATACATAAGTAGACTTACAAAATTTAAACTTTATATAAATGAGTAGTAGTGAGCGACTCATTATCGCTCAGGCCATATTATTATAGCTTAACATGAAATTTGGACAAAATACCGCCTTTGTCATGAAGGTAAGGGATAAGGAAGGAATTTTGGAAATGAACGTCCTAAGGACGTTAAAGGGTTCAACATTTCCCTCTAAGGATAGTGCATCTCACGAATCCCTCCCGTTAGAGAGATGAAACTCGCTATAAGAACTTTTCATTAAAAATAAGGGAACCGATGTTTCAGTATTTTCGAAAATTCCACTGCAAAAGGGGGTAAGAGGGATGTTTATGAAATGCTTAAATTTCCCTTTGTTTAATCAGAAAGTGTCTAATGTCAGGATTCACTTATGTTAGAGATCTGAAATTTCGTATATAAACTTTTAATTGAAAATTTAAGAAACACACACACACACACACACACACACACACACATATATATATATATATATATATATATATATATATATATATATATATATATATATATATATATATATATATATATATATATATATATATATATATATATATATAAGCGTTTCTGATAATTCCGCATCAAAGGGGGAGAAAACAGGGTACTTTTAATAATACTGAAAGATCACTTTATATTTTTACAAAGCATTGAATGTGAGCATTTACTTAAATTGGAGGCGTAAAATTCAGTATGTAATGTCTTAAATAAAAATAAGGGAATACATGTGGCAACGCTTTCAAAAATTCTGCCTCTAAGGAGCAAAAAAGTTTGGTCATTTCTTCAATATTCAAATTTCCCTTTCTTTATTGAGAAAGTGAAAATTCCCCTAAGTTGAAGATGTGAAATTTGGTATATAAATTCTTAATAAAACAATAGAATATGTATTTCAGCATTTTCGAGAATTTGGCTCCTAAGGGACCATGGGCGCCCGAAGGGGGGCAGGGAGTGGCAGCCCTTCTTGGCTCACGAAAATGTATACGTAATATAGCAAACCACCAGAAATATTAATTACCAGAAATACCAGGCGAAATACAGCAACCATGGATATGGCCTCCCCCATAGAAAATTTTCTTCGGGCGCCACTGGATGGGACAATTTCAATAATACTGAAATTTCCCTTTCTTTATTTACAAGGTGCCGAATGTGGATATTCTCTTACGTTAGAAATGTAAGTAGGGAGGAAAAAAGAAAGAAAGAATAAAGAAAAAAATTGAAATGTGATTATACAAATTTGTCTCGGTTTCTACAAACCCTATTTACGTAAATTCCAAAGAAAATTATCTTTTAAAATGAAATATGTAGATTTGTTTATGAGACGCTTACGAGGACTTCACATGGCATGCACGGAAGGTCATTTGCCGTCACAATTACAATGTCTGCAGTCACAATTAGACACATATAATAAGTTTCGTCATCCAATTAACTGCATGAATGTAATTTCATTCACAGCTTAACTATTGCCGAAAGAAGTTTCCTAAAGGAAAAGTGCAAGATAACGTTCCTCTTGCGCTGTACGCAACTTCATTTACAAATAAAGATGTTTATCGCATATCCGTTATAAATTTAATCCTTCTTTAATTATTTCTTTCCCATTGTCTCAAGAATATATTCGTTAGATTCTTCAACTCTCTTTGTTTTTGTTAATATATGGTTTTCTTATGTATTTTCTTTTGTTATTTCTTATGTAGCCTACGTTACCAGAATAGATTGAAGAATGTTATTATAGTAAAGCATCAGCTTAATCCTGCAGAACTGACAGGTTTATCGCAACTATTCTTGATAATATAGAAATTACTGCGGATTCATGGTTATCAACCTCAGTTTTTAGCTTATACGATTCATATAGTGACTGTATAAAAATTTGTTTCATTCTCTGCTTCTGACAATGAAAGTTAATGCCAATCACATTTGGAACATAATAACATACTAACAATATCACGAGAAATAAAATTTTAAAAAAGGTTTTGATTGGTTTATTTGTTCTTTATTGATATAGATTCACATAGATCCAATTGAAATAATTTCACACTCTAAATATTGACTGAACTGCAGTTCTATCCATCGTTTATACAGTTATTCAGAGTTGTCTTAAACTATGCTTTTAAAATCCAAACTAGAAGTTATTCCAAGAAAAGCTAAATATTTATGATAAATAAGTTCAGTATTTCACAACCAAGCTTAGCATAATAACTTTCTCCTATTGTGAGCTGGTTTAGTACAAATTGATTCATTGCATTTAGCTTTTGAAAACAGGTTTTCCTCAACATTTATCACTTTTTTTTTTCGATTAAATATTCTATTCCGGACGAAGCTAATACAATTCCTCTAGTGATACTGCACATTTTAGAAGCGAGCAAGGTTTTCAATTTTTTTTAAAAGTAATTTTTAACTTTCCAAGCAAACACACGCCTTGTTTCATGAAATCAAACTTTTTTGTTATTCAAGAAAGATACCCTGAAACATAATATTAAAGTTGAGACGAATTCACCACCTTGCCTCCCGGGGGGAGCTCATGTGGTTCGGATTCCACATTAATCAGTATGTCCCGTCTCATATAGCCTCGCTGCTGAAAGAGACGTTAAACTTAAAATGAACTCAACTCACCACCTTGCCCTTGAGTAATGTCCATAATAAATTATAGGCCTAACTCTAAGGCCTGAAAGAAAATATAGACGTAATGCTTCATGAAAATCAGGCGAATTTTAAGGAAGGTTATCGTTAACTTGTTTTCATAAGATGAGGTGAATTCATTTCTTCCATCTGACTAATTTAAACTCCGAACAATAGCAGAAAGTATGTAATGTCAAACATACACAAACTCTGTTTCATAAATGAGAACTTTCTACGTGTACATTATATTCGCTAAACTTTTTTTTTTTTTTTTTTTTAATGGAGGGTTAACTTTACTCCCTCATTATTGAACACTTCAGACTGCAAGTAGTAGAAATTATCGAGAAGCCTTGTAAACCATATTGCAACATTTTTATTTCTTTACATTTTATTTATTTAGTTATTTATTACGAAAGTTATCGTGAAACTTATTTTTCCAAGCGGATGCGTGTTAAATTCACTCTTTCATTCCTGTCTGGTTTTAAACCCAAAGAGTGAACATAAAAAAAAAAAAAATAAATAAATAAATAAATAAATAAATAAATAAATAAATAAATAAATAAAAAGAAATAAAAAAAAGAAAAAAGAAAGAAATAAAAGCGCTATAGCAGGGCCAACAAGAGATGGTCTGTGAAGTTTCTTACCACACACGAGGGAAAAATGCAGCCTTTACTTTGGTGCTAGTGTTACCAACCACGGTCACTCTGTCTTACACCATTAATTAAATTGCCATTACAGATGCACCGAAAAAGAAAAAACCTTGACACTTGAGTAGTGGCAACACAGCTGCGATCTGTCAGAGATCTTCTTTTACTGACCTCTCTATAACAAGTAGAAAATAATAATAACGTCAAAAAGAAGAAAATAATAATAATAAAGCTCGTAAAAGTTGAAAATAATTAATTACTATTATCGATAAAACATTTTTAGGTCTGTGCCAAATCAAACAAATTAACGCCTCATAAAATTATCATCGAAGCTAATTTTATATTAGGTATTAATTTGGCACAGATTTTGCTATTATAGATAAACTATAGACTGTATTATTATAAACAGACTATTTTTTATAGTCAGCAGCAATGGATTATTTTCTGCTTTTTAGAGCTTTTGTTGAAGTAAGATTATTTTCTGTTTTTTTTAGTACGTTCTTGAAATCAATTTTTTTAAAGTTTATTTAATTTTTCCACTTTTTGTTCCCCCAGTAGTTTAGTTAGATACGTAAATTATAGTAAAGGTAGGACACTAACTTCTCGTAAAGTGTCTCAACTAATCTCCTCATTCTCACGTAGAAGTCATCTGTTTTATTACGTTCACGAATTAGAACACATTTTTTTTCTTAAATACCGTATATAACTTTTTTCTGTTTTATTTCTGTACTGCCTTTATTAGTTCTTTTTATTTTATTTATTTAATTTTTGTGTTTAGTACTTGTGTTATTGTTTTTACCTAATTATTTCAAGATCTTATCCGATGGCTTTCTGTTTGACCCAGCTATTTTCCAACTTCTCTTGATACCCACATTACAAAAGCTTCCAATCATTTTAACGAAATGTGCATTATTTATGTCCTATAGAGTACAAAATGTACACTGAACATTTGGTGAGTTTTCTTAACTTCTTATTCAAAGACCGACAGAATATAGAAGTTATTTTCTTCATTCTCATCCTTGCTTATTACACATTCGCACCTCATCTTTTCATAAATTATACTGCCTCTAGCAGTTGATACAGACTGTTTTGTACCAATCTCCATTATCTTGGATTATTTTCATACTTTTACTTTAACATTTTTTCCCTTTAGTTTTCTAACATTCTCTTAATTTTTAGTACACATTCTACAATCAATAATAATATTAACTGCAAACCTAATTTTCCTACTTTGTATAGAAAGACCGTGTTTCTCTTGATAGACTACCCTTCAAGAAAGGTATTAAAATACCCACCTCAAGGCGTACAATACACATGACGAAGAAATAAATGTTTGCTAAATACTATGAATATATGCAACAGAGAAAGGTCATATCATGGTCATTTCGTTGGAAAACAAAACAGATGCAGGTATCCCCCCTTTTTTTTCTTTGTGAATTCGTACAGCAATGGAGTAAGCAGGTATTCGCTTTAATGCAAGAACCATCCATCCATATTTTTTTTTTTTAAAAAAACTTTGTACAGCGGTATAATAAATGCATCAATGACTTTGGTTCATACGGGGTAAAAGTTACGTAAACCTTGTTCTTTATTTTTCGCAATATATTATTTGCCTGCCCATAGTCACGAGGGGAAATTTACTTTCTGACTTACCTCGTATTTCGGAGTTGGTCATAAGACGCATGCATTGATTTCCTACTACGAGAACATGAATGAAATACAAGTGGAAAATCTAAAACAATATAAATTGTTACTCTTTTCTATTTTGAACAATTAATTTCAGGCTGTTATTGGCAATAACGTTTAAATTTCTATACCAACAAAATAAATAATTTTCCCTCCTTTCTTTGTTCGTTGAATCATAGCTTGAAGTGAGTTGTGATTCAATTAATAATGGTTTTCTGACAACACTACTGAGAATTTCATTTTTCTTACTTAGTTCCAGTGCTCACGGACACTGCTACGCATATGTTGCTTGGAGTTCTTCACGCTATTTCGAGTCGATTTCTACATCTGGAACTAAAAACAAACAGAACATCTCTGCGGAAATTAAGATAGATGGTAAGTAATTATTTTCTACAGACATAGAATTCGTAGTAGCCTTCTACGCAAGACACAAGGAAAGCATTAAATGCTCCTGTCGGTTGAAGCAAATAGTTATCGAAATAGCAAGAAATTTCTTACCTCATGCCAGAATCTGTAAGAATCATAGGGATGGATGAGATGTAACTAGGTTAGTTGTCGCCTGGAGCAAGAACTCTCCTTAGCGCTCCCCCCCAAGGGGGATCATTTTAGACTTTTGTTGAGGGGGGCAAGGGCACCACCGACAAAGACTTTCACGTTTTGTACTACTATATTAGTAGACAATTGATTAAAGTATATGTATTCCTCAAACTTTTGGGAGGGGGTAATTTTCCCCTCCTGCCCCCCTAAATGACGCCCCTGCTCCCCCCATGATCAACCAAACCAAAATGCTTCCCGACTACGCCTGTTATTGGCATCACACAGTAACTCTCCTATTCCATTTTTTCTTCAAGTGATAAAGCTTGATTTCAAAATTGCAGTACATAATTTAATTTTTAATACAAAATAAAACACCAAACTAATTAGTATTTGATTGGCAAATAATCTGAGAGTAGCATTCTTGACATTCTTATAGTCTTATCATAATAATTGCAAATCACAATGTTTTTGGAATTATACCGGAATGTGCATATGTGCAGAGTGAATCAACAGTATGTTGCTTTAGAATAGAAAAATCTAATTATGACAAACAGTCAAGAAGCTGTTGTCTCGAGAATCTCGAAGATTTTGCAATCCTCTTAAATCGATGTAAGTTAAATGAAAACACAAAAAGCTGGAAATAAAATTTAACTTTGAGGGCTCTTTTTGCTGCAAAGGCTTTTATAATGTTTGCAAAAGATAGCTTTGAAGCTAAAGTATGCTTTATGGATATGATGCTAAGGTTGGTGAGTCGTTTTGTCCTGTTAAGTTTCTGAGGTATTTTTATGATTTTTAGTTTGCTAAAATTCCTTTCATTGCCTTATAATCAAAATAAATATTTGTCCAGTTTTGCGCCCCCCAATCCGACGCCCGGATCACAAGCCCTAGTTACGTCACTGAGGATGGAGACTTCATTCCTGAGATATCGCCTTAATGGGAAAGCGGAGCAGCCGGTAGATCTCAATATATCTATAACGTACCTGTGTTAACTCGAAATCGCAAATTTTGAGATGCAACTATTCGTTATGCCAATGACGATACGTCAAAGAGTTTCCGAAGACTAATTTCTCTTTTGTCCATCTGAAGGTTTTCCCAACAATGAGCACAGAAATGGTCAAAAACTTTACACTTTTATCACAATTACAATCAAAAATTCATATTTTATATGAATTAAGGACCGAACACTAACTCTATAGCCTACTAAAGTATTTGACTGAATAGACAATTATAACTTATGTAACGTGGTCAGCATCGTCTCCTTCCTATCATCGTCATTCCTTACTTTCCAGGCTGAGATTCGCCACATTAAGAGCTAACAAATTATATCTCAATATTCTTAGTTATCACCAAAAATTCTATCCTCACGTGGAAGCGAACATGGTAGCACAATTAAATAGCGCTGATAATTTAATTCCCACAGACTTAAATTTTGTTACGTATTTTCTTCTTTTTTTCATATTTGTAAGTTTAACTTAAGATAAAAGTGATTATGTTCATTTCTTTTCATCATAATAACGAAAAACTAGTATTTAGTCTATAACCAACTGAAACTAGTTTTGAAGAGGAAACTGAATTTAACTTAACCCAAGAGCGTAGTTTCTTCTTTATGAATGTCAGTTATGACCTGTTTGTTTAAATATTGACTTATCCCTGGATGCATTAGGTTCCTGAGTATGCGTGTGTCTTGAATAATTAGTTTATTTCTTGTAGAGGGACTGGAAGGGTTAATTGATTGACAAGCATTAATCAACAGCAGCAGACCAACCCTCGCATCAGGGGAGTTTTTAGAGAGAAATTATTTACACATTTCTCATAGCAATGACGCATCACCATCTAGCGATAAACTATACCTTCAAGAGAATCTAATAGTTTGGCAGCGTTAGGTTAGATAAATTAATATTTTCGAGTTGCTTTTTAGTGGCTAGTGATAGTAATGAACTTAATTAGAAGTACAGTACATAAAGAAATAATAATAATAATAATAATAATAATAATAATAATAATAATAATAATAATAATAATAATAATAATAATAATAATAATAATGAAGAATAGTTCACCGAATAATTCTGCGTTGAGGAAAAGAAAGAAAATGTACTCTGGTAAAGACAGTAAAGAGGATCATTCGAATGGTAGTAATTGAAGCGGTCAGTATTACATACTCTCTCATATCCCAAGTATGTGAGATATTCTTTTTCTTTGGCACTACAGTTCGTCATGGGCCCTGTCCTCCTTGACAATGTTCCTCCATATAGGAAAGGGGGGCAAGAGTACGCAAATTTTAATTAAACTTATATATTTTGGTAAAAAATAGTTACAACGGAAAACTTTTACATGGAACACAAAAGTTGAACTCTCCTTTACGAAATGTGAACTCAACTTTTATATACCTCTATTCTTAGAGGAACTAGAACTCATAAAATGAAAACATTCAAATTCGTACTCTTGCCCCTATATGTGGGGCAAGAGTACGAAGTGAAAGGGGCAAGAGCACGCACCCAAAAGAGCATTAACTATTATCACAGATGAAGGTGCTTACTCTTTTACATGATGTGCATTGTTCATGCCACCATTCATGGCATCTTGCGCACTTGATCCAGTCTTCTATTGGTGGATCACTGTAGATGATATTGCATAATGGACACTCGTACACTACTTTCTCACTGACCTGAAGAGTTGTAGCTACAAATTCGGTTGTAGCTTTCCTGGTGCAAGATGATGTTTGCCTTTGCTCTTTGGAGGGCGCCGTTTCGGAAGTAAGTTCTGCTTGAAAGGAGAGGATGTCAGAATCTCTGACTTCGAGAAGATCAAGATCTACTGGTTGAGTGCTTGGTAGCAGTTGGAGGAGGACTGACAACCACCAAAGGAGTGCATGATGTAGATGGTCAACATGGGCTCCTGCTTACCTCCAGTAAAGATCAGTTTACTGGTTGAAGGTTTGGGAACCGATGAACGAGCAGCCAGCAGAGAAGTGTTTGATGTGGACAATCTGCATGAGCTCCTGTTTGCTTCTAGTGAGAATCCAGTGTTACTGGTTGAAGGTTAGGTAACAGATGAATGAGAACGAGCAACCGGCAGAAGAGTATTTGAAGTGGACAGTCCGCATGAGCTCTTGCTTGCTTCTAGTGAGGATCTATCGTTACTGTTTAAAGGTTTGGTAACAGATGGAGGAGGACGAGCAACTGGCAAAGGAGTGTTTGATGTGGATGCACCGCATGGGTTCCTTTTTACTTCTAGTGAATCATCCGATGAACGATATTGGGCTCTATTCAGGTCTGATGCTTGATTTGTTGCTTCAGGAATGCTTTCGTCTTCAAACCTGCCTTCTACATTTAAGTCTACCACATCCACAATAGAAAAAAGAAAATCTTCTTCAGTGAACACATCTGGATTCAGTAGGACAACTCCAGATTCTTGAAGGCTGGATACCAATGGTTGCAGCTTTGTAGTAAGCCTCAGTAAACAAGCTCGCAACTTGGAATTATGTGGGATGGATGATTCCTCATCCATTTATCACACGCTGTTGAATACCAGGATTTCAGCGGGTTAAAAAAAGGAGCGATCTAATGGTTTCAAATTATGACTGGGATTTGGTGGTAAAGTCAACATCACTATCCCATTTTGCCTGCAGAAATCAATCGCTTCGATTGAAATGTCAGAGGTCTGATTGTCAACAAGTAAAAACACCTTTTTCGTAACCAAATTTGATCGCACATGTTGGTGTAAATAATATAACAATTCTACGAAAAGTTGTGAGTTGATGAACCAGAATTAGATATTCCCACAGAACCTGGCGGCGAGCCATCGAATAATTCTTGTGTCATTTGTTTTGTGGGAAATATCTTGGGAATAAAGGAACCAGATGCACTCCATGAAACAGCTATATGTTAACTCCAAAATCACTAGATACAGTTTTATTCACAACTGATTTTTAGTCGACATTTGGAACTTTATGAGGAACCGTATTTATGCCAGTTTCGTACATGTTGTAGATATCCCGTGAAGAAAAGCCGTTTTGTCTTACAAGATTTTTAGACAATTAAGAAAGCATTCAACTTGTGGCTTGCTAAAACCACGAACTCTCCCAAGACCAGTCTTTGAAGGCTGTTGCAAAGCAATTGTTAAATGTCTACGACGGAAAGACTCTGTCCAATCTCTTTCTGCCATTCGATTCACATGGCTAAAGGATATGGGGCAACTAGTTACGTTCAGCAAAATTGTATGCCATTCTTCTTAGATCTTTTAAAATTAATTCATAGAAGAGTTGATCCAGTAATGTGATATATTCCACTAATTCGTTCTCTATTTCTTCGGTAAATAGGCCTACTGGCTTTATTGTACCTAAAGACGTTGCAGATTCTCATTCAAAAAAAAAAAAAAAAAGAAAGAAAGAAAGAAAAGAAAAGAAAAGAAAAATCCTTAATTCTCCTCATATCAGTAATGGGAATGCATAGGACACAAAAAAATCAGATAATATTTAGACCCTTTATAAAAATATATTTCCAAATTCAGCTTATTCCATCAGTTACAGAATGCTTGTCAACTACGAGGGTAACTTGAGAACTTCTCGACCAATCCTTGATGAAGCTACATATTGTCAAATGTTAGGTTAGCTTCATATATCTTTATAGGATCCCATACCAATCATTGGACTGATACCGCCTTATGCATAGTCATTTTAACGTATGATTACTAAAGGACTGATGTGAGTACTACAGGAAACATGCGGTAGTCGAACTTTTTAGTATGGCACTAATCACACGTCAGAACGACTCTGCATAAGGCCCATTGAAATTTCTTACTGAAGACTACTGACATTTAAGATAAAAGAGGACAAAGCATAGTATTTCTGAAACCTGAATAAAATAAGCAAGCGTAACGTTGTTCAATAACTGCAGATGTCACTATCTCACACGTTTATCTGTTTCGAAAACAAACACCACCTTAGATACTGTTATTTAAAGAATGGTATTTAGAATAAAAATGTATTCCTCGTACATAAGAAAATATCAGGATTCTTCAGAATTCTTAACGTTAGAGGCTACATATGGGAACCAGTATTCGTAAAGTTTGCCGTCACTCTATATTACAACGGAATCTACATTCTTTTTTGATTGTTAGTTCTAAATCAAATTGGATTCTTTTTCATAGAACAGAAGGGGCAAGGGTACGCACGCGTACCCTTGCCCCGTAGCTATCTGCGTACCCTTGCCCCCTCACTACACAATTGACTTCCCCGTGATGTTGTACAACCAACTGTTGGAAGAAAGTCAATTTACTCCATCCTGTCAAACAATGGATATGTTAGAAACTAACGCTTATCAGTACTTTGAAATCGTTATAAAATTGTGTAAGTTATTCATTAACTACTTATGTCCCAATATTATATCAAACTATTAGAAAAACATAAATAATTACCTAGAAAGCTTGTAGTTTGCCGCAGCACACTCAAACTTGTTTAGGTTCTAGACGCCATTAACATCAAACTCCAGGTGGCGCATTATTGCCATACGGGAATATATTCACCTGATTTTAGGGAATCGTATCCTTACCCCCCACGTACTCTTGCCCCCCTCTACTCTATCTGTTTGTTTAGAGCATCTCGTTTCCATTCCTTAATCCCCATCTTTTGAAGATCTTTCTCCACTGCTTGGGGTTATCTTCTTTTCGACCTTCCCTGAGCTTTCTTATCCACCATATTCTGTATTAGTATTGCTTTAGATGTTCTTGTTTGGTCCGTTCTCACTAGCTTATTCTTGTGATTTGATAAGATCTGACAACGTTCTCATTACCGATTAGCTCTTCTAACTTGCAGTTATCACAGATTCTATAGGTAAATTTTATCATCACCAAGTTTTTTAAGGTTTAATCAAAAAGTCTTTTAACTTCTGGGAAGTATATCTGTTTGGCATCAGCTTCAACAACAACAATACTGTGGGCTTCCTATACATTTTCATACTTCAAGTATGTGAAGTTAACTCCAATATTTGTTGGGATTTAACCAAAGAAAACTGTTAATCTCAAAAGCAATTAACCTAAAAAATACCTTTTAACCTAAAAATATTCCTGTATGAGACATGGAATAAAGATAACTACCGTTTCTTGTGAAGATGTTAACGAATTTACTTTATTAATGAAAAAATAGAATTGGAAACTTCGCATCAGCTCAAGAGTTACGTCGTACATACATACATACTATCATTATAATATTATATGGCCTATTAGCGTGGTCCTAATAATGCAGGCGTGTTATTAATTGGACACAGACAGACTGTACAAATTTTTGTATAGTAGGTCCTCCTTGCAGACCAGATAATTGGACCAATCTGTGTCTTAGTATCTCCTATATTGGATAATAGCAGCGACTGCAGCCTATAGTATGCTACGTTTTATAGAGGTTTTCTATACCAGATTCTTGATGTAAACACAGTGGTGCACAGAAGTTAGATCAGATACTTATGGTGGTCAGGATAATGCATCTTATAATGTATGAAGTAGTGTAACCTATTATCTATTAGCAAATGCCAAGTGACTTTTTACAAACACCGGACACTTTCCAATAAACACGGAGCTAATCTAGACCTCTTACGATCCAGAACATTCATACTTTCACGTCAAACGTTAGTAAGTCAACCTTGCCGAAAAAATAATTTCACATTCTCATGTGTCATATACTGTATTAATTTTCATATTTTCAAACTTCTGCATAAGTTTCAGTCATCATGGATCTGACTTTTATTTGTCAATATGAGTTCTGTTCCCAAAACACAATCTTTGAGGCTCTTCTATTGGGAGAATGTATTAAAACCTCATTCCTAATAAAACTGTGTTTTAAACAATGAACTTGAGCCGGTATGGCAACCCGCCAGTAGCAGCATTCACTATATTAATAAAAAAATGTGATTGTTCACTTCAGGTCATTATTATGGAAACAATTTTGGATGTTGCTTCATTTATAATAGATTTTAAACTCCAATTTCAATTACAAAATATGATTTAACGGATTGAATTTTTTTCCGCAATTGGCCAAACCATTCTTCTCATGTAATAAATAATCGTAACGCTACTCTTTTTCGTACTGCGCTGTATTTCTACCTCTCCCGTCTATTTTTGGTTGAAGAGTTACAAAAAATTTATATTCACCTTGTTAATAAGTATTAATGTAATATAAGATCAAATTGTAGTAGAACCAATCAAAAGATGAACCAATTTCGAATCCAGAACGTTATTCACCTTATTGATAAGAGTCCAGCATCTTAAATAACACAAGTTAACGTATGTTACTTCAGAGAAAATAAGATCCAAGCAAATAATGTGTCTATATTCGTTTTCAAGTATGGATTTATTATTGATTGATTCATATTCATTCTCTTCCAGATCAAATCAATCGCTATGAATTAATCAGAGTCAGCTAAGTTCAACCGATCTCTATAAATACGCAGGACAATTAACAAGAGAAAGATCGTAGGACGTAATGACATATTAACTAATGGCTGAAACAATTAACAACAGTACACTCAAGCACAGTTGGATTAGCAATATCCTTTCAAATTAATGTTTGTTTATTTACTCACTTACTTGCGTAAATCGTCGTAATATTTCATTTTCACGTATGTTTCTTTTCGATCATCAAAGGTTCATCTTGCCATGTTTCATCTTAAAACACATGTTCATAAATTCATCATATATTCGCATATAATTACTAACTTGTTGTTCTGTCCAAGATCTTGGTCTGCCTAAATCCCATTTAGACAATTCTTCTTTACGCAAACAGATATCAATACAAGTTGAACATGCAAATAAAATTGAAATTACATGCACTAGAGAAATTAGGAAAAAAAAAATACAAAAATGATGTAATAAAATCAGTGAAATAATCATGAGTAAACATCGAACACAAATAGAACAGAAAAGAAACCAAATGCAACGTAGTCCATGTGGGCACGTTCCATCTGCAATTAAAAAAAAAAAAAAAAAAAAAGAGAGAGAGAGAGAGAGAGAGAGAGAGAACTTCATGGAATGCTGATACCACATCAACGAGTGTACTACAACTGCACTTTCTATGAATATCAGAATAACAACACATTTATTAAGAGAGACAAAGTTATATTAGAATTTTTGTCTATACTATTAGGCCATAGTGGAAGAAATATTTCGAATGATGCGTATATCACATTTGTGTTTTTAACACTTAGTCCAGTGGTTCTCAAGCTTGTTGTTACCGCGACCCACATTAAATATTAAAGTGTATTCTGTGACCCACCTACTTTTATTCAAATACACATTGTCTTTCTACGTAATTGTGGTTTATTTCAAACGAATTAAATTCTGTAATTTATATTTCTAGTTTTTTTTATATATAGAAAGGTAAAACAGTGCTAACACGCAGTGCTTTACTCCGTGAGAGATTTTGATTTATCCATTCTCTTTCCTCCTAACCCAACATCTCTACTGCCTGTACAACAGGGCAAGGCTCTGTGTAACCACTTACTCTTCACCTCATTAACAAACGCTTCCAATTTTCATTTTCTGAACGGTACTTACTTTACAATATATGTTTCTGCATCAAAATAAAATTTTCATAATTAAAAGGAAAAACTTCTCGCGACCCATCAATGGGTCGCGACCCACACTTTGAGAAACACTGACTTAGACTGCTTTGCTGCTCACACCGTGGGCTACTCTTGTATTATACCAGGGCGCCGGGTAGCCCACCATATGGACAGATATATATGTTGCTGCTCAGGCCCACGGTGCGAGCTACTCACCGTGTGTGTGCACACCAATCATCAGTTTCTTATGATAGCTTTATTTAGACGCCCTGTTGGTATAATAAATACTTGAGACCTGGGGGAAAGTTGGTTTATAAGGAAAATATACACAATATTTTTGGTCATAAGAGTAATACATATTATACAACTTATGATACATACTGAAATGCCCATGACCTGGGATGGCCAGTCTTTTTTTTTTCTTCTTCTTCTTATAGCGGCAGTCTATCGATAGGCTTTTAAGATATAATATTTCTCAATCAAATAATGAAAGATTTTCCGAAGGTTGGTGTCTATCTAGCACACCCAATGTCTCTTACTACAAGTAAAATCTCTTGGTAATTATGTAGAGCATCTCTTTGCTAAATATGGGTGTTCTCTAAACGCTTGTTAACTTGCGAGTTAGCTAATAGGAATTAGCCCAGCTTTCTTTGAGTAGAAAGACTGGGAAGGAATATTTCCCTTTGTTTTATGACTCTATTTCAGGATTTCGTCGATTTATTTTAAGGTTAGTTCAGTACTCGCCTGGCCCATTCAATATACCTTTATTCAGATATCCTGATAATCCCCTATAGCACTGATTTCGTAAAATATGTAACCCTCTACAGGTTATTAATTTCTGATAGTTTGGTCCTCGATTTCTTCGAGTCCACCTCGCTCATCTAGCAGATCCTTATTTAAATCTGATCTCTTCCCTGAAATATCTCTGTCCTAAAATGGAATATAGCCCTTTAGCACCTTGGTAGCTTTCCTGATACTATTGAAAAGTAAAATAAAATAAATAAAAAAAAAGTGTCATTCCATACTGGAGTTCGACATTTATATCTCTTCTCTCTCTTTGCATTTACCAATACAGACGATTTACTATCACACCAAAGACTGTCTTTTTCGAATTGGAAATAAAAGTTCTCACCAGAAACAAGCTTGAAATAAGGTTTTTATATTTAATGGAAAGCAATACAATAACTTTACTTAATAATTAGTACGCATATTATAGCAACAATGATTTCTTACAAGGGTACAATTTTCCCCGTGTAGGTAACCTGTGAAACAAAGTAGAGACTTACATTTTAGAGCCATTTTTTTTTTTTCGTAGGAGACGCCAACGGGGTGGCAGTAAAGAGCGCCATTCTCTTGTCCCATGCGCGTTGTCGGTTCGTAATGGGGGATCAATAAGACGGAAGAGGAAGGAATCTTTATCCTTTGGTGCTTAATTGGCAGGTCAGATTCACTTAAACATCCCAACCCTAAGACCCGCCTAGTCTAGACTCTCAACGGTTGCCAACCGGAGGCAAATAATTAATACACGAGATTAATATCCACTTCAACACTTACATGAGCACCATTGAATACCTTAGAAGCTTATGTTTTGGTGAGCATCTTAATCTACCCGTACTGAATTGCTAAAGACAATGTTTACATAATGAAGTTGAGTGATACATTCATGTAGTAAGTTTTCTTGGTCAAAACCCTACAATTATGATTAATCCGAAAGGAAAAATGTCCTCGATAAGACATAGGCTGTACTAATCGATAGATCGGATTGAGCTGAGCAAAATGATTACATGTGAGTATTAATCCTCATGCGTAATTTATGACAAAATAAAAAAAACTAATTTCATTGTAAACCTTCAAATTGATGTCAAACGATATCTAAGCTACTTATTAAGATGAAACTAACACTGAAAGATATCTTTATCAAGTTTTTCGTTATAACACTAGCACAAGATGGCAGTAATGAGATTTATTCCAAACTCATGATTAATCTTGAATTTTAAATTTTGTTTAACTATTACATCTTCCAAAGATAAGACATACATTGTACATCAATTTATAGAACACATCGAACTCAACAAAATAAGTGAATTATCATGCGTATTTATCAAGGAAGTCGAGAAAAAGGAATTTTTATGGCTGCCAACAAATTGATAGCTTTTATTCTGCTTGAGCAGATGGTTTATTTACTTATTTATTTATTTATGCACTGTATATGTAAAAAAAACACTGTTATGTAGCAGATTGTGTCTATTGTTATTTGTCTTGTAACAGTAATACACAAAGAATGTACTACTACATGTAAATTTGAAATTGTGACCAATAGTCTCGTAATATTCTAATAATAGAATATTTTAATAGTCTAATACTATTCTAATAATTTAATAGTCTAATAATATTCTAATAGTCTAATACTATTCTAATAATTTAATATTCTAATAATATTCTAATGATAGAATAATCTAATAGTCTAATATTATTTTAATAATTTAATATTCTAATACTCTAATAGTCTAATAATATTCTAATAATAGAATATTCTGATAGTATAATAACATTCTAATTCTTACCTTTTTTTTTTAAAAAAAAAAAACATGTTTTACTAACATTAACGTAGCAAATAGTTAAGCTTCGGAAATCTCAGATAACACCAACATAAACACACTATGATTTTACAGCTAGATAGGTTTAATTTTTGTGGAGGGTGCATGGTCAATCAATACATCATATCCAAACATCGTTATTTTTTTTTACTTTCAAGATTAAAGTATCTCTTAAGATAAAAGTAGCTTCTCGACTGACTCACGATGCTCGCTAAATACCGCAAATTCTATTCAATCCACACAAGGAATCGAAGCCGGAATCGCAGTTAACCTCCATCAACACAGCTGTATCTCACATATACGTTGAGCACTGGTTGTAGTTAACCTTTACCCTTATTCTTATTAATATGTAAAACAACGTGCGTGTGTGTATGTGTGACTATCATCAGATTTTTACATAGAAAAGGGTTGCCTAGAGCCACCAAATTTTGTGCACAACTTTAATCGTGTCCAAAGTTTCTTTTCTTTTTTTCGATTTTCGACTCGAATGGGGATTGGGAGTTATGTTCTGAGGATTCAAAACTTATAGAATATCTAGAAACCCTTATAATATAATAATAAGTTAGACAACCCAAACTGCTCTTTGTTGCTTATTTCTTACTTTTAGGATTGTGTGAAGAATGGACACTTTTAGTAGGCCTATAAATATACATGTTGATTAACTAAATTCAAATAAAATGACAATATATAAATAATTACCCGCGACTACTCAGGAAACATCTGGAAAGAGATCTTTGAAATAAACTTAAATCACGGGGAGAGTAGGAGGAAAGAATATTATAATTATCGAATACTAAGAAGGGCAACGTTTACGTCAAAACTAAGAGGTCAGAGAAGGATCATAGTACATGGAAGATCTTTACTTACAGTAAGTGACTGCCAGTGATAGCAAAGTCTTTCGATGGTAACACATTAACAATGAATAGTCCTTAATAAATGAATAATTGCTACTGAAAGTTGGTGTCCGTACAAAATAAGAAAAAATGCAAAGAATTTGTTAATCTTCAGTGGAGTTCTCATAAGTTCCAATGCAATAATTCTAGTCCATAAGAAAAGATGTGTAAACAAAATATTACATCATTCCATACTATATTGTAAACATTATGTGACGTATGTGCCGAAATATATTCTTAGCCGCTTTAACAAGTTAAATAAGACTTATTAAACCTAAAAAGAAGATATCTGTCTGAAAGGTTATGTAAGTTCATGATTGTTCAAAACCACAGTTTTAGAACTTGCCTAATATGGTTGAGTTTTTTCTTTTTTTTTTAAATCATAATTTTAAGTAGGCTAAGAGCAGTCACTGACCGTAAAGTGGTTTGCTTTGGTTATGCCGAAATTATCCGAGTCTCCGAGAACTAGTATCACTTACACTGATCCCAGGGGCGTCATTTAGGGGGGGACAGGGAGGGGCATTTGCCCCCCCTGAGTTTGATATGTATATAGATTTTATCAATAGAATGATAGTAAATCAGTGAAAAACGCGAAATTTTACTTATATCAAGGGGTCTTGCCCCTCCCCCCCCCAAGCAAAATCTGAAATGACGCTCCTAACTGATCCTAAGTGTGTATGAAGTTGATGCTGAACAACTTTCTTCCGGAGAGGCCACAAATATATGGTTATGTATGGGTTATGAAGTTATAATATATAATACTCTATGATTAGAAATATCCTGAATGGACAAGTCCTGTATGTTTAAACATAACTTAGAACATATCTACTAGATCAGTATTTTTACACAACTAGTGTTTTCTGTATAAGGTATACGTAAAACTATAAAAGTAAAACTCACAAGATTTTAAAACATATATTATGGTAATGTAAATTATAATGCTACATGTGATTGCATTTTTCATAATTAAAAAGAATTGTATATAGTATTATAAAATATACCTATAATACTACATAGCACTGTAATGTGTAATTCGCCTCTGGTGCTTGGGGTTCCGGGCTCAATCCCAGCCCCCGCCAAGTGAACTTTGTGGTGGACGAACACCGTGTGCGTTGGTTTTCTCGGGGTTCTCCCGTTTCCTCCCACTTTCTTCATTCCACCATTTCACTCATCTCTCATCATCACCGTCTCCTTTAGCCTAATCGGCATAACCGTGGGACGTAAAACTCAAAGATTTCATTTCATTTTGTAATGTGTAATTATATCGAATATTGAGTAAGGTAAACAAATACGATAGTCATGCTAAATCATGTCAATGCACTAGAAACTGCTGTGCGATTCATGCTATATTTTTCTTCACGTTTCGTTTGGGCATGGTCAGTTGGTCCCTCACTATTTTTGACATGGCTTCCGTTCATCCTTCCTCTTGCTTACGAGTAATTTAAGATTATTTCTAGCATCACATTGAGCTGAAAGTACTGCATATTGCCCACTGCCAACTCAACAGTACCTAGGTAATTTATAACTAGTGACAGATACTGTATGTCATCGTTTTGGATTTTCCGAACAGACGAAATACTTGAAGATTATCAAAAATAAAAAATACAAAAATGTATTCTTAAAAAAAGAAGAAAAAGTTTTACTTCAGTGACAGATTGTTTTGAAACGAAAAGGAATATGAACCAGCTGTTATTTTTAATGCTTTATTCTCAATACTTAACACATTGCTCTTAATATTATGCATTATTTTTAAATCAATGTCACATTACTTAGTTTAATGCATTATTTTGTTCAGAGCTTCCACAGACGCAACGCCCCTGAATATGAACTTAGAACGTTCTATGAATAATAAGAATACATTAATACATTAATACATGTTAATAATAAAAGTACATTCATTGAAACTGTGTCCAAATGTATATTTCGTCGCAATTTTATTAGTGCATAATATTTTATGCAGCATAAGTCGTTCATTTCTTTAATGTTCTCCTGTATACTTCGAGACAATTTAGTACATTATCTCATAGTTTTAGCCGGATTAATCTTTCAGTTGGCTCAAATTACCAAAAAATGTTTATTAAGATTTACACACTGTATATAGCAACATGATGCATATCGGAACTTAAACAGCGAATCCAACAGTGGCGAAAGTAAATGGTTTCTACGAGGGTAAGAAAAAAAATATATGTACTTTCGTTATAACCACACTCAAGGTAGAAATAGTATGATTGCAGTCAGTGTGCGAAATTTGATTCTGATTTCGTCATTTATTTTCCGCCTACTACAGTGTAAATATGTCTGATCAGCTAGCAGTTTGAAACAAAGAAGTAACAAATAGCGATGATCCAACTTCTCTGATCGGAAGGTGTGAACGAGATTGAAGTTCATCGTAGACTTTTTTTAACAATACGTGGATAGTACTTTGTAACGTAAACGTGTTTTTTCATGGATCGTAGCCAGACGAGTATGACGCAGGAAAAGGGACCAGGACGCCCTTCAACCTTCACCACTGAAGACAAGATTCAGCAGGCTTGAGGACATCTATTCCGAAGTCGGTTGTCCGCCTAGTATTCGGCTAAAAGCGTAATAATTGGTTCCTTTGTATACCAAAGTTTAATATTTAATTCGAATAGTATTGCCAAGGGAGCGTTAGCGAGTGAAGGTGGGTTAGAGCCCCGCAGGGCACTTTGTTTTCTGTGTTTATTACAACTAAATGGGAAGGGGGTCTGTGTTCTAGAACATTGCCGCCATGTTGGCTATGTTAAAGTTACGTTGACAAGTATAACTTTCTTCACGTTTCTTTATAGTTATTTGCTTACCGCATTTTCTAAATCTATTTTTAGATTTATTAAGCTATGACTTACTTACTTTCAGTAGATTTTCCTGATTATCACCAGCCATGTATACAAAACAAATGCTCATGAAGTAACATTGCGCTAAGTCCAATTATTTACACTCCCAACACTTCATGTAGTTCCTTTCGCTTGCCAAATAGTTCCATGTTTAGAACTGTTTCTAGAAGAAAATAAACACAACTTTCGCTCTCCTTATACATTATCAAGCACACAAAGAAGCAAATTATTAATTTCTTCCCGGTAAATTTTCAAAATTTTGCTAGAAACGGACGATCAACTTTGGAACTTAACCCGGCTTGAGAGATGATTCTGGTGAATAGGTAAGTTACCATCTATGAGGCAGAGTCTTCACTGAACATCAACCATGGTAAGATCGTCGGTGTAAAAAGTGACTTGACGATCTTTTTCTTGGAAGGAATTCGCTACCTTAAGGATCGTTGGACTAAGTACATTGACAAGAAGGTGACTATGTAAAAAACAAACAAAAAAAAGCACATGTTGAATCTTTACCTTCATGTTAAGTTACAAATGTCTTTACCAAAAATTTCTTAATGCTGAGTATTACTAAATTAACAGGTTCAATTTACAAGTAAATACTACTCAATATAAAGCTTCAATTCTCTTTCTGTCTATCTTTAATATCCCAATAAACTTCAGGTACTAATCTGGACTAGGAGTGTTCGATAAGGCTGAGGACCTATCGAACTTCGGGACTGAAAATTTATCGAATTGTCATCGGGTACTCGAAACCTTTCGAGTATTTGAAATTATCGAAGTTTCGGGTATTATCGAAATTTCGAGTATTATCGAAGTTTCGGGTATTATCGAAATTTCGAGTATTATCGAAGTTTTGGGTATTATCGAAATTTCGAGTATTATCGAAGTTTCGGGAATTATCGAAATTTCGAGTATTATCGAAGTTTCGGGTATTATCGGAATTTCGAGTATTATCGAAGTTTCGGGTATTATCGACATTTCGAGTATTATCGAAGTTTCGGGTATTATCGACATTTCGAGTATTATCGAAGTTTCGGGTATTATCAAAATTTCGAGTATTATCAAAGTTTCGGGTATTATCAAAAGTAGTGATGGACAGTTCGGTTCCTTCACCTCTCCAATGATTCCTTCTTGCAGCCAAACTAGTCAAACAACTTTTTTTATCTGATAAGTTATTGCAAATTTGTACTTGTGAGGAGAAAGGAAAGCGTGCACAAAGGGATTGCATTTTCGTCCCCTCCCCCCCACACAGAAAGCCTTCATTTTTCCCTGAATTTTATCTCTTGTTTGTTATTTGCTAACAGCTAGTGTATTAGTGTTGCCTTGCCAGAGATACGGTCTTAAACGTACAAATAGGGTAATTTGCTCTTCATACAATATAGTATACGCCCAACACCTCAACCATATTAATCACGCACGGTGTTGCTAAAATGTTATAGCAAAATTTTATTTTTAAGCCAAATGTATTATCTTCTGTCGTGTTTGCTTTCTCTTAATGGTCACTAGTTCACACATTGCCGTAATCAGATATGATGATGCTTTGGGCGCAAACTCCCCCTTTAGCCTTTCAGTAAAATAAATGTTAGTCAAATCAGTGGTGATTTCAGGGGTAGTTTAGGAGGAATATTTTCCCACAAACATATCTCTGATCATGTTCACCGTGGTTTACCAGTATTTTTGCTACTTTCACCCTCCGTGTATTCAAAATCTCCCGGGGTAGGATTACCATAATTTCTGGATATTTTAAAGAATGGTGTGTGTGTTTATTGAGAAGTTAAGAAAAGTCTAATCTTAACTTCCTAAAATGCTTATGCTCATTTTCTATACTTAAAATATATTTTTTTTATATTATTGTCTTAATTATTTTCGTGAGTAAAATATTCTTGCGAAGAACACCTTATCGTTATTGATTTTTTCATCAGCACAAGACAGAATTGCAAGCCAAGCACTTGACCAAACACAGCGAAATTTCCCAGTCTTCCATTTTCGCTAAAATTTCGGGCATTAGTTAATCCCAGACAATTTTCCGGATTGGGCTTGAATCTAGGACGTATGATAAGACTACGCGGGGGAAACCTTGAAATCATCACTAAGTTTAATGAAGGTGAAAAACGGAAATAAATCTATTTCCTCGACAGTGAATATACAGTATACCACATGTTCTATACAGTTGGTTTGTACATTATGATGAATCCACACACTAGCGGATCCAGAAGCGTCGTTTGGTGGAGGCAGATTGCTTCCTGGACGAATAATGTAGGTTTTAAAAACGTAAGAGTTTTGCATCAATTTAGAATAACGTGGTGCATTATTTTATATAGAGTGTTTCAAAACAACACCGCCAACGTTTGGGTTGCCACATTACCTAATTTTAGCGGATACCACCAGATTTTCAGGTCTTATATTCGTCCCCCGCTTAATCATCTCTTAATCATGAAAACCCAATCGCTTTTTCGGATTGGAGAAAAATCTAAGACGACTTTGTTGATAAAGTGTTGTTATATTCAACGTAAACCGCTACATTTCTGTGTCAATCTCAATCGCGAATGGACAGATGACAGAAACAAGATGAACGCAAAAACTGTCAAATTATTACTACTGGTTTTGTACAATATAAAAGACGTATCATGCGTAGAACTTTATGATAAGATTTTATGCCATCGAGATTTTTTAAAGGAAGTTAAAGGAAATGAAAAATGTAAAAAATTTAGCATAATCATACACATTTTGGTTCAATCCATGAATACTAATGTATGATCTCATGGGTGCGTATTTCTTTGATAACATTCTGTCCAGTTCAACTGAACACGTCTATGTTGTTACGTAATCTATATGTTCAACTAGTCTTTATATATTCAGAAATGATTGCAAATTGAACCTACGGATCCTTAGCATATTGTTTAGATTAGATTCATTATTAGTATTTTTTTCTTTTAAAATGTTTATACTGTATTTCGTATATTGTGAAAATGTGGTATTTTCGTATGTTAGTATGATTTCAAGTAGAAATCTTTGAAAATGATCAGAAATTTTATAAGAGATGGACCAAGACTCCTAAATATGTTTTAGCTTTCTTACGATAAAAGTTTAGAAATTATTTTGTATTCCTTAGAAAGTAAACCGTATGAACAACATCTGCCATATATCGCTTGCTTTTTTTTTTTTTTTTTGAAAACTTGTCTTAGAGAAATCCTTATTAGAGATATTTTACTGTAATACTTATTTAATACTTACTTTACAATTCGAGACTCACATTTGTTGAGCTTAATAAAATATTAAAGGCAAAAACTAAATTTTCTTTACTTTAGTTTTGTTAGAAAAGTACATTGGAAGTGTCACTTAACAAAGAAATCACTAAAAAAAATGGTCAGAAGAATCGTCAGTATTTCTAATACACAAATTCACATCAGTACTTACGGTTTAGAATATCCCCGCTTTTCTAATTTCAAAATATGGCAACCCTATCCTGAGACCAAGATAAAACAAAAAGACCAACCTGGGTGCACAAATGCTTCCTTTTGGAGTTATAGGATGCCGAAAACATGAATAAATGAACTTTATAGGTCTATAGCTCCAATACTATAGGATCTACCGTAGTCTGGTCAAGATTTTATTTAGGAACTAGTATGTTCCCTATCCAAATATCCAAGTTTCACAATGATCCAAATATCCCATATGATCTTTTCGCTGACATTTTCACTTCAGTAACTTGAACACACTTTCCAGTGCCGTTTCAGCTTGAATTAGCAGTATAACCTTGTTTCCCATAGAAAAATCTGATCACAACCGAAGTGCAATGTAATCGTAATCGGTTTTAAAAACATTGGCTTCTTGTTTCTTAAAAGAAAGAAATAATGATAAGTAGTCTATTGTATGCAGGACACAACAGGAGAGATAGGGTCTAATATTTCTTTCAACAACTGTAAAGCAAGTAACTGCACGACCATCTTTCTTTGAAAGGCTGTTTCCAACAATATGCGAAGCAGCTGAGAGAACTCTTGAGGAAATAATGTTTTCTATTTTTCCTTAAGAAGTGATCGGAAGTTATTTTAATTTGATATGGAAATTGAATCAGAGCCATTGAAATGTAAGTCAGAGGATGTGTGTTTTTCTCCTTTCCCCTTCATCCCTTTTGTCCCTCCCTGGTTCGATCCCCGACCAAGTAAGTTTGTGGTGGACAACATCGTGTCCGTGGGTTTTCTCGGCG
The DNA here is from genome assembly GCF_964235325.1 of Thermobia domestica. Taxonomy (NCBI): domain Eukaryota; kingdom Metazoa; phylum Arthropoda; class Insecta; order Zygentoma; family Lepismatidae; genus Thermobia; species Thermobia domestica. The sequence continues at coordinate 183,045,156 of NC_137464.1, read as the reverse complement.
TACTCCCGTTTCCTCCCACACTCCCATTCCACCAATTATTCCATCATCATTCACTTGCCTTAATCATACTTCTCCCTTAGCTTAACAGACATAATAGTAGGTCATTAAACTGGAAGATTTCACTTCATTTCATTTTCCTTTAGTCTTCGTTCTGTCATATGTAAAGTTCTCTCTTGTGCATAGCACCATGCTATGAGGGCATGTAGGGAGTGTGCCCTCAGTCGTAGATGAATGTGGTGTTGTCGGCACCACGCTTCGACCGCATCCCCCCCTCCCAGGTACGCACTGAATCTGAGGTTGGTAATGCCCAGAGCCGCACGGCATCTTATGCACAAAATCAAATATCGTAAAGTAACCATGAGCAACAGATACCTGACATATGCATTTAGACCAATCCTCTTTAAAATCGGATAATTCATTCGAAAGTTATCGTAGTTTTCACACGCCTACGCCCAAAGTAAAAACAAATACTTCAATACGGGAAAAATCCCCTTGTGGTATGGCAACCAAAACAATAGGTGTCTGGTGAAAGCAAAAGAGAGCATTTTAAAATGAGTTCCATCAAAATCGGACAATCCGTTCGAAAGTTATCGTCGGATGCCACATGCAAACAGACAGACAGGACGGCCTGTAATAGGGAGCTTCGCACCCAAAATTATCAAGGTTTGTTTCACGACAATCTCAAATACTCGAAGGCATTCGAGCGCCGGAGAGTAAATTTTCGAAACGGAAGTTTGATAAGTCTTCAGCCTTATCGACTTTCCTTACCTCTACCTATATCAGTGGCTATCTCTATACAGAACTTTAAATTAAACCCTCGAAATCATATTAAAATTATTTTTCTGCCTGCCCCGTTATTGGCGCAATCGGCAAAGTGACTATTAGTAGACTAATGGTGTCTTGGATTCTAATTCCATTCAGGTGATGCATGTTTTCTCTTCCTCTTTCTCTCTTCTGACAGACTGCTTAAACCTTATACAGATCTATGGGGAAAAAACTTTTCCTTCACTTCATTGCTAAGGAGAGAAGTTTTAAAATAAACACTCTGCATATATGTAATACATATTATATACAACTATGATAACCTCGAATTCATTGTTTCTTCCGAACACTCCGATAATCCCGAACTTTTCAAAATATTCAAGCGACTCGACAAATGCGATCATATTGATATATTTCTGTATTTGCTGCTTTCAAACAATTCGAGATTCTCGAAGAGTTCGAGTGTCTCGAAGTTGTCTAATGTTTCTTACATTTCGAGTGCCTCGAACACTTCGAGAGTCTCGAACATTTTGGGAGTCCCGAACATTTCAGGAGTTTCGAACATTTCAAGAGTCTCGAACATTCCGGGAGTCTCGGTCATTTCGGGAGTCTCGAACATTTCGGGAGTCTCGAACATTTCGAGAGTCTCGAACATTTCGGGAGTCTCGATCATTTCGAGAGTCTCGATCATTTCGAGAGTCTCGAAAGTTCGATAATTCGATAAAATTAAAATTCTTTATCGATGAAACGGTTTTGAAATTTTATCGAATTGTTATCGATTACTCGATTATCGGAACAGCCCTAATCTGGACCCTTTCGCAACCACTAAAGCTAAGTAACACTTTTCTACAAGCGTATTTGTTGTAGCACATTATTCTATCATTTTCTTCCACACACTCAGTTACTATAACTTCAACCACTTTTGGCTCTCATTCTCTTTAATCACATCAGCCACTTCTGGCTCAAATCCTAACATCGACAATTGTTTCAGTATAAACTTCACATATAACAAACTTCTATAAACTTCTATTCAGTATAAGCTTCTATATAATAAACATAGCCTAGAAACGCGATTCACTCGTTTCTGCAATTCTCTACTAACTCGCTCAACGCTTTGTCCAATTATTTACACTCCCAACACTTCATGTAAATAAATTCTATAACAAAAAGTGCAGATAGTTTTTGATTTGCACTCGTACGTAAGGTAAATTGTAACTTTTGCAATATTCTGAGTATTTAATGCAATATTCTTAACCTTCTGAATTAATCTCAAGTCATTATTACGTTATTTAAATGCATTATTATGAATGTATTAAACAGTTTACTCAGAAGAAGAGGCCAGTGGCAGATTTTTCTGAAAATAAAAAGAAATGTGAACTCAGAACGTTAAATGGATAATGAAATATGCGTTAGAACATGAACACTATGTCCCTGGAACCAAACTAAAGCGAGTGTCTTTAGTCCACGGCTTTAATATTATGAGGATTAATTATATCCTCATTCATCCTCCGCCACAAGGGCGTCATTTTGGGAGGGCAGGAGAGCAATTGCCCCCCTCCCCCCGCCAAGTTTGAGATACACATGCCTTTTAATAAATTCTATACTAATAAGTCTTATGTCTGTGGACTATCTTGTTCCCCCTGGCGAAACCTAAAATTACGCTATACTCATGTGCTGAGGCTGCATTTGTGTGGTATGCGAGGCTAATAGAGAGTATGAATATTAGAAAATAGAATAACCGTTTTTAAGGAAGTTCGAATGTTAACAAGGTTTTCCTCGGAGAATTTCGAATAAGAAGTTTGTTACGTATAACGGAGGATGACTTAAAAGTTCTTCGTGTATTTTCTGATTTCTTCTGTATTCAGGTGTTCCCAGTCACGTTGTGTCCAAGGGTTATTAGGTGTTACATAAGAATTCATACAGACTTTTGAGTTTTAAGAATGACAAGGAAAATTTTTAGTTCCACGTGTACAATGATAGTAAGTGTAATAATTTCACTCACGGCTGAAATGCTGCAAATAATAGGGAAATGAATAAGATAGACGATAAGGTGTTTTTTAAGTTGAAATTTATTTGGTCTTTTTTTTTTCAAAAATGGCTGATTATTTATTTATTTATTTAAACCATTTATGTTTCATGTATATAGATTAGTTACTCAAGTATAATTGTTAAATCTTAAGAAAATTCAACAAGAGAGTTTTGTTTCACATTCCGAGATTACGGAAGACTTCCAAACTGTATATAAGGTTCCTGCCCGTTCTGCCTAATTCCTGTTCTGCCTAATGACCCTCCAGCACTTTGTAACTCATTTTGATTTAATCTTATCTTTAGGCACAACAGGAATTCCTGTTCTGCCTAGCTCCTGTTCTGCCTAATTCACACAAAAAGGGATATTTAGATTTGAAGGAAATTTATTAGTGCCTATTTCCCCTTGATTTTCAAATATCATTCAAGAACTCTTTAATAAAACTTCAAGGCACGAGTGAGGGTTAGTTAGTTAGATTGAACACGCGAGTGGAACGAATTGTTTCATGTGACCAACTACTCCTAAAAATCAGTTTTAGTATAACAAATGCAGGGAAAGTGTTCGGTATAATGTAAAAAGCAAAACACCACAATTACGTTGAGTAAAATGATTACACAATTTATTAGAGATAAATACCTCCAAATATCTACAAAGGAAACTTTAGAAGAACAAAGTTTGCTCTAGAATACAAATTAAAATATCGGAAAGGAAATACAGTTTTAACTTCTTAAAGTCACATATATATCTTTTCAATTTGAGAGAGAACAAAACTTCGAAACTTCGAAACACACACTAAACCCACACACAACCTTCATTATTATAAATGTAAACTGTAAGCTATAGCTAGCATCTACATAGGAAATCATATCCAATTGACCCGTCTCTAATCTACTTTGCAAGGACTTGATTCTCTGCTGAATACACCTATATTTTAGTTTCTGTTCTCTTGGTTTCTTCCCAACTTCTAGAAGCATCATTGATCTTTCATTTTCGTTCTGCTCTTGCTGTAAAAGCTGGACAAGGTTAAACATATTCGGATGTTCCTTTGTCAGCCTTTTATTAAATTTCGAATGCCAGCCCTCCACTATATTGGTTGTCCTTTCTTCTCCGTTGTCATAATGGTTCCATAGTTCACTAGAAAATATAGTCCACTGAGTATAGTAGAAGAATTTACAGAAAATTTACAGAAGCTTGTAAGCGGGGCCACATTATTTATGGATGGTATATTTAAAGCTGCTCCACGTCTATTTCATCAGTTTTATACCTTACACGGGAAATATTTGGGGCAGGTCTTTCCATTTCCATTTTGTCTACTGCCATGCAAAAAAGAGGACGATTATTAAGGAATGCTGTGCTTAATTAAGGAGAAGGCTGTTGATAATGGTTTCGCCTTGGATCCCGCCAAAGTTATTGTGGACTTTGAAAGGGCTGCTATCAATACTCTATTTAGATCTTTTCCTAATGTTACTATCCGTGGTTGTTTCTTCCACTATACTCAGAACATCTGGAGAAAAGTCCAGTCACTGGATTTATCTTCATTGTACCGTCAAGATATGCAAGTTAGAAGGTGGATATGACGAGCTTGTGCTTTACCACTTGTACCCATTCATAAAATTGGTGATATGTACTTACATATACAAGAAGATACACCAGAAGTGACGAATCGAGACGATTTTCATGATTATTTGGTTGAAAAGTGGTTGGACGATGCAGACGCCAAGTTCACACCGTAAGTACTGTATAGTTAGATTTACTTTTTCTTACGAATTATATAAAACATGTGTAATTTAATATTGCAATATTTTTTTCTCATTACCGATTTGGGTTTAGTATATTGGTCCAAAATTGCAATAAAAACTGAGAGACAAAAATATTTCCTTATGTTGATCAATTCCAATGTTTCCTTCAACATATAGTTTTCAAAAATGGCTCTGATTGTCACTGAATAAAGTGACGCTGACACCATTGTCAAAAGCCCGCAAAATTAATTACAGTAATTCATATGTAATTTACGTACATTTCATATGTTATTAATGGCTGAAGTAATGGTTAGCTGTGTAAGTGTAATAATTATGGATATTCAAATATCTGAGCTCCCTATGTCGATACATTTCAGTGTGAAGAGATTTATTATTTTATTTTATTTTATTTTATTTTATTTTATTTTATTTTATTTTATTTTATTTTTATTTATTTATTTATTTATTTATTTATTTACTTCTGTCTCCTCCCACTTTGACTGTTGCGATTTTGTACCCTGTGTTAGAAACTTCAGTCTGTTTACTGCACGCTGAATTTCATACATTTTGGCAGGAAACTTGATGCGCTTTTCGTTGAAACTTCAACAGATATTTCAGACAATTATCTATTCGTAAACGTTATAATTTGTTTGCTTAGTGTTTTTCAATACTAATGCTCTCTTAAATATTTTCTAGTGAACTATGGAATCATTATGACAACGGAGAAGAAAGGACAACCAATATAGTGGAGGGCTGGCATTCGAAGTTTAATAAAAGGCTGACAAAGGAACATCCGAATATGTTTAACCTTGTCCAGCTTTTACAGCAAGAGCAGAACGAAAATGGAAGATCAATGATGCTTCTAGAAGTTGGGAAGAAACCAAAAGAACAGAAACTAAAATATAGGCGTATTCAGCAGAGAATCAAGTCCTTGCAAAGTAGATTAGAGTCGGGTCAATTGGATTTGATTTCCAATGTAGACGCTATAGCTTACTATCGTCATCGTGAATTCTGTAGAGGAATTTAAAGCTTAAAATATATAAAACGATGATCATGTCTGCTGTGCTGTATGGTTGCGAAACATTTTCGCTTACTCTGAACGAAGAACGTTGACGGAAAACAAGATCCTTCGAAGAATATTCGGCCCCAAGAGGAACGGGAATGGGAAATGGCGATGTCAAACATTGTTAAGGTCATCAAGTATAACAGGCTAAGGTGGGAAGGTCATGTAGCCAGAATGGACGTAGGAACGCTTTCAAAGTCTTAACTGGAAGTCAAATAGTGAACGACCATTAGGAAGACCTAGGTGCAGATGGGAGGACAATATTAAGGTGGATCTCGCAGAAATAGGAATACAAGGTAGAAACTGGATCCTGTTGGCTAAGGACAGAAGTCAATAGAAAGCTTTTGTAAACGCGGCATTGAACCTCTGGGTTTATAGGCCATAGAATTAGTTAGCAACAGATTATATACTGCTTTTTCTCTATATAAGGATCAATATCGAAACCGGAATTGAAGTGGGCTTCAACCACTTCTGGTTTTAGTAGAATAATATGGACAACAAATGTGAGGTCTATTCTTGATATCCTGAATCCATATTTAAAAAAAAAAAAAGTCTTTATTGATTTGGCTCCATTGTGATTACCCTTGAAACCGAAAATGGTAGATTTCTACCAATTTCGGTTGAATAGAAGGATAAAGACGGAGGTGTAACTAATTCTTGGGATGCTGAATCCGTATCAAGAGGTCGTTCCTCGCTCTTATCGTTTTTGATCTGATATCTCTCGATAGACCAATGATTCCCAACCGATGTGTTGCGAAATCTTAGAATTTAAAAATCATGAAGTGTTTAATTCAAATCAATTTTGAGAGGGACTGTATCAACCAATGCCTCCAGCAGCAACAAGAATGGTCAATACTACATAGGGTCACTACTTTATAGAAACTAGTCTTACACTATTATTATTTATATTATTATTAATTCAAAATCCAATATGTGTTTCGCGATGTCGTGGATGTACAGTAGAATGTGTCTTGATAAAAAAAAAAAAAAAAAAAAAAGTTGGGGGCCACTACGATAAACGGAAGGACATAGCTGTTCCATACAATTTCTGCTACTCATGCATGCTACCATAGTTTAGAAGTTTAGAAATGTCTGTCCAGCAAAGCCTATTTTATTTTAGTTGGTCAGTCTTGGTTGTTCAACGTGAAATGTCAAAAAGCTTCCTTACAAAGTAATAATGTCACATATTTACATCTATATAACCACAAATATGTAGTCAGATTAAACAAATAACCGATTTAGAGAAATTATCAAGTAAAATAGGACATAAATAAAAAAAAAAAAGATATTACCACTTCCGTAATTCCAGTCCCATACTAAGACACACATGATAGAGTATTATATTCCATTGATTCACAAATTTATAACATGTGAATCATTGGGGGTCGCTTTAGAGATGCTGTGGAAGTATATATATGTGTTTTCGTTCGATTAAACTACCGTCAGGAGAATAGGTTCCAATGAGGCACAAGGTCCTACCTTGGGTCATTATTTGTCAAGCTGGCTAATTGAAAGATGGTCCCCACGTGGCCATGTTGAATTTTAATGAAACTTTTAAAGAGCTTGAGAACTAGATAAACTTGTGCGAAGTTACAGCTTCGTATAATCCAAAGGAGACAACAGAGAATTTCCGAGAAGTAACATGCAGAAGAGGAACTTACTAAGAGATCAAGACGTTAGGAATGTTTGTGTACTTGACTCAATAAAGTGAACGCAATGCAGGCACAATTTGTTATCCAGGATGCAGATATTATACAACGAAAAGTTTTTTTTTTTTTTTTTTAAAGAAATTTTTGTTACAATTTGATTTTATACAGGATGATAAATTTTATTTCGATAAATTTCCCCACAATTTAATAGAGTGTAAGTAAGTGTAAAAATAAGAATAAGATGTTTATTCAGTTCATTAACCATGTGTCTAATAGGACAAGAAAGATATAAAAAAAAATACGGCGGTAGTATGTGACTAATTAGATGAACGCTGGACTTCTCAGATTTCGTATTTTAGACCAATCCTTACATCATACCCCATTGATCCCCAGCCGGCTTCACTTTCAAAGAGGCATCTCAAGAAGACGGCGCCGGAATTTAATACTCTCGCACTTTTGCTATAATAACATTAACAAATATTCATAGATTTTCCAAATGCCAAATTGCGTAGAAGAAAGTGAAATTGTTATTACTGATAATTGAATTATATTTTCAAAATTAATTTGGATCGTTAAAAACCTCTTGACTTTGTGTATTTTTGGAAATCTAATTAGGATTTAACTTTGAAATATCTAGAAAAGAAAGAGAATTTTCAGAAAAATTCTTCCCATAAAAGTTTTAGATAATAATGTCTACTCTCAAATCTATTTTTGAAACATGAAAATCGAGCAATTGGTTCATATCCGCATATGATACTCATCTCACACATGAACCAGCTATCGTATTTCTCGAACTATCAAACGTAATCGAACAATTTCTTTCTTTCGATTACATTGACTGTTTTATTTTCTCAGCGAAAGTTCTATACTATCTACAATGAATTCTTTTGGCTTTTCATTTCTTGTCCGAACTAGTGTTGCTCACGACACGAGAAGTACGTTTTTAAATTCGAGATGAGACGAAAAAGTACCAAAATTTTCGTCTTGTGTTTGAGATAAAGCAAGAAATTTCACAAGTTTAGTGGGAAACACTACTTTACTCAAGTCTTAGATTTCAAACACTGTTTTAGTGTTGTATGGTTCATATCTGAAATGGATTAAGTGGTTGTAAGTACAAATAAACCAACATTTATCAACGTTAAAAGATGTGCAGATCATTACATAATTCACTCCAATTGTATATATGGTTCGAATGTAGATATACCGCTATTGTTACTTAATACATTATAATTGTATCTATTTCCTATATCATTTAACATCATTTGAATACATAGTGCATTCTAAATGTTAACTTCCTCTTGTTAGCAGATTAGATAAGAAATAACGAAGATCACAAGTTAAACTCGTCATGTGTCATTAGGCCTACATTATTTAATGATTTAGACTTAGATTTGGTCGTATTTAGGATTAAACTATTTATACAATTCTATTTAACTATTTTTATCTTATTTATTTATTTTTCTTTTTGAATAGAAGCAGTTCTAAGTAAACGTAGGAAGTGCTTAGCAGCAAATTCAATATGAAGATTAACAAGAGGAAAACAAAAGTTATGAGATGCGCAATAAAAGAAACATGAAAAATGAAGTTCAATATAAGAAGATCATCTGGTGGAAGAGGAAGATGAGATCTGTTACTTGAGAAGTAAAATAGCAAGTGATAATAGGTGCAAATAAGATGTGAGACCCAGAATGGCTCAGATGAAGAAGACGTTTGAAGAATAACAAAAACTTCTGCCAGAAGTATTGATATAGAACTTAAGAAAAAAGCTTTTATAAACGTATTTATGGAATGTGACGTTGTACGAATGTGAGACATGGGCTCTAGAAGAAGGAGAAAACGTAGAACGAAATGTTCGAAATATAATATTACAGAAGAATGTTGAAAATTAGATGGTCAGATAAGTTATCAACTGGAAAATTATAAGTATGGTTGCAGAAAAATGGAGTATGCTGAAGATAGTTTCAGAGAGTACAGATAAAATTATAGGACACATTATGAGACATAAAGGAATCGCGCTATTTGCTATGACGGAAATGTCAGAAGGAGAAATACTCAGAGAAGAATCGCGATTGAAATATACGGAACAAATAACAAAAGATATAAGGAAGAATAACTAGAAGAAAACGAAAACTTTGGGTCACAATAAAGAAAAATGGAAAGCTGGATCGGAATATTTGCCTCATTAAAATCGCTACTAGTAGTTCGGCGCTGTGAAGAATTTTTATGTTCGTTTGTGCACGAAGAATGATTTAGTAACCTGGATAATATGTATATTTTTTAACTAATGCCAATTATTTAGAGCATTTGAATTTCCTATTACTAAGTGTAAACATAGCAAAAGTCAAGTACATAAAGTTACAAAACAAGACGACGAAAGCTTATCACGATGAGACGAGAAAGACCTATATTTAAAAGTGCTTTATACAGAAGATTGTTCTTTGTGTATCTGACCATTTTCGATTCAGTGTTGCTGTTGCCACCTGGCAAATCATGCTGAAACTATGGGTTTGCTGGCGGGAGCAGTGTTGTATCTGACCTTATAAGTGCGTGAGGGTTATCAAATGGCGCCGAAAATCAACCGGTATTGAGAGGGTTACGTAATGGCCCTTTTCCGTAAAGTTTTTTTACGTACGCATTGTAAAATAGTGCCGGGAGATTGGGTTAACACTCGGGGTGACTACTGGAAATGTTATTGTGGCCCGTTACACACAATAGGCTTCCCTTATGAAACATTCACCCACGAAAACCACCAACAGAAGAGCTGCATGCAAAATGACACCCGTAGTGTTTAGGGGAATCCGTCGATTGGTGTGCCAAGAAAATCTTCTGACGCAATGTGATATAGGCCACAGATTCCACCTTGCACCGTCAACTGTGGTGCCTCAGGTTGAAGTGTGTATGGAAGGCCCGTTTACGCCGCCTGGTACCGCGTTACATTAGCGAACCTAAGACGAACTGCAGGAAACTGTATGAAAAGAACCTGGCGAGTTCGAAATGGAAGAAAGGTGTCGCAATGGATGAATCACATGTCCATCTTATTTCTGGTGGTCATATTCGGGCGATCACATACCATGACATTGATGGCAAGAGACGCAGTAACATTATTCGTCAGTGCAGGGGAAGTTTCCCTAGTGGCTTTATGATTGTTATGGGATTCGGATATGAGACTAAGTTGCTGATGAACAAAAATGTTAATTCCATTCTGACACCTATCTATCCGAAAGGCATCCCATAATTAAACTTGATGAACGCAAACCAGGTGATGATCCATATGGACAAGGCTTCGAATCATAATGCCAGAACATCACTACGTTTTTATCAGGAAATGGCAGAGGAATGTCATTTCGTCTGAAGACATTCCTGTGAAAAGTCCAGATGCCACTCCAATGGAGTTTTTGCGCATTTAGACTGTTGAAATGTTGTCTCCAACATCGCCGCCCGCGCGTCCTGGGTGATCCATTGAGCGCGTGCAGAGAGGATTGGGGCAGAATTCCCACACCTGTCCTGCTCCGGAGCTTGCTCAATGGAAACTGCGATGCCGTGTGATAGTTCACAATGCTGGGGATACAATAGAACATGATCGCTGGTGGCGGCACGGTAGCTCTTAAGGAGGGTACCCGCCAATATGGTCGGATATAAAGCGAACAATCTTCTGTAGTATTCACTGGTGGAACTAAAGAAAAATCTCTGAAAACCTCAATTAAGGTTACAGGTTGTGTTGTTTGAACCAGGGATCTTTTGATGAGATTAAAAAAAAAAAGTTAAGATATATCAGCATCGTTATACTACTGACATAGGTAACAAAATCTGTAATTTAGTTTGATTGCGTTGTGTTTTAGATTAAGTTCAGTTAATTGAAGAGAGTTTAGTAACAGTAAAAGAGAAAAAGATAAGGGACTGGTTTATCGATCAGAAGCATTCAACTTTGAATTTATTAGTACAGAATGTAAACTTAAAAGTTCCCTGGAGCAGAATTTAATATTGATAGAAAGTTCAGGGAAAACAAAGGAAAAAAATCATTCATTTGTGATGATTTTTTAAAAAAAATATTACTTAGCAATTCGAAACCAGTGTTGCCAAGAACGTTAAGAAACTGTCATATAATGGTCAGTAAAAAGTGTCTTCCACCTGTAGATCGTATTTTGACCAAAATTCGAAGAATATTTTCGAATTGTACAGAGAATTAAGCTTCTTTCAGTGTCAAGAAATAGTAAAGTCGATCGAACTGTTCCAAAGCCAACGACAAAGGAATATATAAGAGAAATTATAGTATACACTTTGTTAACAACTGTACGAGTTGAATAAAAACAAAGCTACTGTCTTCCTAACTGGAGAAAAGCTTTCCCTTTTATACACGTAAGTGATTAGCCGAGCAAAATTTGAGACATTCTTACGTAAAGTAAAGAGTGCTAAGAAGTTTGGAGAATATACACAGCCAGGACGAAACGAAGTTTGAGACCAAGAGCATCCAGAAAGAGGGAAAAGGGCAAAGGTAATTTAACAAGCGCATTTTAAAATAGTTTATTCAGAGACAAATCAAAATACTTAGAAATACACTACTAAAATAAACATTTAGTACATTGATCATATAAAATCTTCATTGGTACTTTATGTTGTATTTTTATTCTATTCGTTTATCATCATATGGTAATTATTTGATAACAGTTCGTAATCCTCCCCCTCCCCATATTCCAGTGTTGAGTTAAAAGATGTAAAATAGCATCTTCTGTGCTGTACTATGGCATTTAAAAAATACGAGTTCTATAGAATCTGCAACAATCGTCTCCATTTTGAAGCAATAATATGAACGGCCATGGGTAAGGCATAATCGAGTAACTTCATTGAGCAACCTCAGCTTAACCTCTCTATTGCGATGGTCGTGGCTTAACTCACGCTCCAAGTGCAAAAGAAAAATTAAATTCAGGCTCAAACTATTAATATGTAAAAAAAAAAAAAAAATCAAGATTTAATTTGTTTGGGGTTCCTTAGGAGTTATGTTTCTTTGTAGTATGCTATAAACCTGAACAATGTAAGAAGGAAACAAAACGAATGAATACAAAACGCAATTTGCAAACATGCAGAAACATTTAATACCTTTTGTGTGTGTGTGTGTGTGTGTGTGTGTGTGTGTGTGTGTATGTGAATGTGGTTCAGGCTCATTTCATAGACAAACAAGACGCGCAGAAAATAGAAAAGAAAGAAAGAAAATGAAACTTGATAGTAGCTAAGAATTTTCACATAAGGAAATCTGAAAAGACTCTATTTCTGAATTCAATAACTGAAATTAAATTACCTATAGAATCCTAAATAAACAAATAGGAAGTAACAAGTACAGATTAACTGTCAGATACTTTATTAAAACCAGCGTGTAATTTCATATCATGTTCATGATCCAAAAATACAATAAAACTTGAATTGAATTTGACAAAAATTATCTCGAAACTTCAAAAGATGAACTGTATCACGACAAATTCCTCTCATAAATTAGTGAGAATAAAGCTGTCGGTAGCAATATCACAGCACACTTAGCTGATGGTACGCCATTAATATGTTCTCCAGTGTGTTTTTCATTCGTGAAAAGCACTAGCCAAAATAATGCCCGATAAAGGTCTTTGCATGGAACCCTTACTGTTTTTCCGCCCATGACCAGTCTGTGCAACGTGATTCCAGTCACCTTGAACCAAATCGAATGACCATCTCAGGGCCATATATTCTCCCGCTTCATTTATCTGCATCATTCAGTGATGACATTTGCTTATGCATGCTGACTATGGACTATCTTACATCATACAAGATTTAAAATGTTAGAGAGCTATTATTTAAAGTTTGTTTGTTAACTATGTATATACAGGACTCTTACCTTATATAATGCGGTTTTGCTCTTACACGAAGTTTATTATTACTCACATTTACGGATTTCCAATAGCTTTACCAATTCACATTCTTAAAAATAACCAAATAACATCTGTAAAACGCATGCTGTATGTATCGATAGAAGTACAGGTATTGTATAAGATGAGTCGAGTATCGGCTTGTAATATGACGATGGTAACTACAGTGTATCCGAGAAGTTCTCGTACTTTCTGGTTTAAGTATCACACAAAACAAAATCAGTGTAATTTTAGTTGTGGTATCGCTGCTTTCATGGTCACAGACAACATTGTCTGCTATCCCTGAGTGATTTCTTAATAAGCAATTTCTAGGTCGCTGGATTGGGCGTGGTTCAACATCTTCATTCCTATTGAAATGCACTGAGCAAAATCTGTTATCCGGACAGCGGTATATTGTACAAATATATGAAGTCTGTAAGTTTACTACGGAAATTTGTACGGAGCATACGTTATCCATGTGCTACATAATACTGCCTTTTCCCGCTTAAATGCAGGATGTCTGACATCTAACAGTCTTCCATACATTACACAAGTATACGTATGTTACATACTTCAGCTATAAATAGATGTTATATTTCCATCTGGATGTAAGATCCTACCGTCTACATACATTTCTTTGTTTCATACGGAAATTACGTGTAGACGGAACATTTATACGGAAAGTATTGTAAAACATACATTTTCAGTTAAACGTTTGCTGCAGAATGGTAACTACAGTGTATCCGAGAAGTTCCCGTACTTTTTCGTTTAAGCATCACACAAAACAAAATCGTAAACTATAGTCGTACGTTGTCTAAAAACTACAGGATTTAGGGCATGTAACCTACGTTTTACGTACGCCACATAAGTTATTTTTCCTTTAAATGGCACTCACGAAAACCGAATCTTATAACACCAGACAACTCATTGTGAGAAAAAATCTAGTCATATGTCCCTTATCATAGGTACAGGACAGACAAAGAATTACGTAAAAATATAAAGGAAGCCTTTCGAACGATAGCTCCTCAGGTGCTTCGCGAATGACATTAAGACGCATACATCTGTGCATATAGTATGATAGAGCACATACAAATCCACTGAAATACACAGTTTATATATGTAGATACTCAAGTATAGTATCTAATAAATAAATAAACTAAAATTACACTGACATTACACTCTGTGATATTCAAATACAGGGCACAAGAATTTCTCAGACACTCTGTACAATTAAAGAATGGGCGCATGGTGACTCAGTGGTTGGGCGCTTACTTCTGGAGCTAGAGACCTTTGGTCTGATCCATTTGCCATTGACTTTCTGTAGGGTTTCTCGATGTTCTCTCGTCTGCTCCTACATTTTCATTCCATCAATTCCTTTGGTTATCATTCTGATCAATATGCAGCAAATCTCTCAACTTATAACGGAAGCAATTGACAATTGAAAATTGGACAGACAAGGGTGATGAACGGGAGTATTTTTCTGTCGTTTGGTGGTGTCCGATTTTGAAGTCAGCAAGTCTTTTATATCTTGTTAAATTTTAATGTTTGGGTACTTATCAGTCGCGTCTCTAGATTTGTTCATTTGCGAAAGTAAAAATGAATGCTAAAAGTTCTCTACGTAATTGCTTAGTACTTAAAAATACAATACTAAGAATACATTGTGTTTTAATATGCTCCCCACTTTGAAATAAATAAATGTTAATTCAACTATGATTTCATTGGCGTAAATGACGAACTAGATCATTTCAAATGTATACTTTAGTTTACTATAAACCAGTGGTTCTCAACCTAATTTCTATCATGACCCCCATTTTATCACATTCTCTCGCCAGCGACTCCTTTATAATTTCTGGTTTGAAATAACTTTGTTTGGGATTTTGAATATGCCTATTGCGGAGATCTCACGACATCCATCGATTTCTATAATAGTAGAAAACATTTGTATATGCTGGATATATGAACTTTCCTAAAAGCAAATGCATTAAAACCAAATTTAGTCAGTTCATTCATGTTACAAATATTGAATCCGATTCCTCATACAGTTCCAAAATGGTGGCCGTTTGAAAATTTTAAAACTTCATTCTTCCCTTAATTTTGGGTCATATAAAAAATAAAGTTATTTCTAATTTGGTTCTAAAAAAACTTGACCAGTTGTTAAAAAGTCATTGAGTATTTTAAATGACTTGATAATGTGCGTCACGAAGATTGAACTGGGCGTTGCTGCACTACTGAAATCATATCATGCTCAGGTATCTCATTAGCTTTCAATTTTAATTGTATTTCAATATGTAGGTTTTGATGCATTTGTATTTTTCTGGTATTTTGATATGCAGTTGTCATTAGTTTTATATCATACCTCTTTCGTTTAAATTGATTTTTAAACAACTCTGCACCTGTTGAAAATGTTTTAGTAGCCCTACTTTTGTTGTTCTTAACAGTATATATAAGAATTAAAATATGCATATCAGAACAAAATTTAAAATAATATTTAAAAATAGTTTTCGGTATTGGATCCTAATTATATTTATCTCTTCCGCTTATCTTCGTGATCCCCTGTAGAGGTCGCGACCGTCAGGTTGAGAAACCCTGCTATAAAGTATTTTATGTTCTCTAGAAAATTACATAAAGAAATTATATTCAGTTCAGATTTTTTTGTCATGGGAATGGTGTTGATAAGCAGCTAAGACTCGAGTAGACAAATCAAAAGTTGCTATCTAAATGGAAATGTAAGATTGTTTTATGCAAGTAAATTCGATGCTACTATGCTTATTATTTCGCAAGTAGATATAGCCATCATTTGCACTACCGTATACATTCAATACACTTGATATATTGGTATATAGATTGGATGTTGACCTAGAGCTACTTCGTGACTAAATGGCTAATATACGACCCAGGTTCGATTACCGGTGTTAGATCATGTAAACTGTAGACTCACGTGTCATAGCGTTGGTGCTATGAGAGAGTCTTTAAATTCCAAATCAACTAACTAATCACTATTGATGCAAATTTCAATTGCATACTGGTATACCAGTGGCGAATTTGTCATGTCAAATATGCCAGTGGAGTATACAAAATTCCATAGAAGGCGTGTCCAAATACCAAAGTTCATACCGATAATTGTAAATAATAATAGTAATAGCACTTAAACGTGTATTACGTAATACGTGCTATTTTTGATGAGATGGAATGAGACAGCATACATGTCTCATCTCGTTGGTACCATTACTCCATACAGTTAAGCATAACACAATTCGGTTGTATAAAATTGTTCCAGAAAGTTAGTAAAATTATCTTTTGTACTTCTGTACACAGATTCTCTGGAAAAAAAGGTTTCACATCAACAAAAAAGTAGCTTCATTGTCACCTTCAATTCGGTATTCTGTTTGTTTGCTTGGTGTTTAGCGTAAGGATGTTTGGTGCGTAGACCGACACTTCAATATGATATTTTACCATAAATACCTTTACTGGGGATTGAACCCGGAAAATACTTCCGTACTAGCCAGGCCTGTAGCCAGACCAAAAATGTAGGGGGGGGGGCGATCCAAAAATATTATGGTTCACCACCATATTATACTTCATTTGCAAGCCTACTGTGAAAATTATAGAGGGGACCGGCCCCCTAGACCCCCTGGGTACGGGCCTGGTACTAACCCCTTCCTTAACTTCGGTCCCTCTCTTTTTTTCTTCTGGACCGCAGTGGCTCAGTGGTAGAGCGTTCACCTCTGGTAATTGCGATCCGGGTTCGATCCCTGCCCCCGCCAAGTAAACTTTATGGTGGACAAACACCGTGTGCGTGGGTTTTCTCGGGGTTCTCCCGTTTCTTCCTACTTTCTTTATTCCACCATTTTCACTCATTACTCATCATCACCGGCTCTTTTAGCCTAACCAGGATAACCGCAGGACGTAAAACTCAGAGATTTCATTTTATTTCAGTTTCTCTTCTTCTTCTTCTTTTTTGTGTTGTGGTAAAGATGGTGAGAATCATATATGTGGATTCAATATATTATACTCATGAAGTACACTGTTGTACGTGTCTCATTTGGGTAGTAACTGACTTTTCAATCGCCGTATACGTAACCGTATCTGTTTCCTCTTGCTAAATAATGACAGTGGGAATTTACGCGCGTGCGTTGAAGGTTATAGAAACACGGGAAACAAAACTTCAAGGAAGAAACGTGTGTAGTACAAATACAAGAGCTTTATTGACAAACAGGATACACTGTTTGAGACATCTATGAGTTAGAAAAGGGAGAATACTTGAACTGGACAAGAGGAAACAATCACAAAAGAAAATCCTTATTTTATGGTAATTCCAATCGGGGATTCTTATCTCTTCTCCGTAACTATACAAACATAGACTGGCATTGTTGGTTCTCCAGAATAATTATGTTTCGCAGAAACTGCTACCGCAAACAACAGAGGTTACGGACCTACATGGTTAGAGGTTCTTCTTCTTAATTTTCTGTGGCATATGCATGCCTGAACACTGGTTATAGCGTTCTTGGAAAGAAATTGTTTATCGTTGATTTAATTGAGGTAATTTACTTCTTTTTCAAAATATTACGATAGAAACATGCATATTTAGCATCTCTTCAGCACTCTCCGCTGGTCTAGTGGCTAGAGCGCTCACCTTTGGTATATGTGGTCTCTAGTTGTATACCCGCGGTGGGAGACCACGGGGTGGTTCCTCAATCTCCCTACAATCCAGACCTGGCTCCTGTCCGATCTCATTCTATTTGGCGGTTTGAATGTCCACCTTTATAGTGAGCAAAGGGCGTGGGTGGATAAGTATGAATCTTGGGACGACAAGAGGGTGGTATGTAGGTACCTCCATGATACATTAATCCCTCACCTTTCAAACCTCAACTCTCATTGCCTCAAGAGAAATGGAGCAAAATCGGAAAGGTGGGATTAATTTATTTCTCAAGAATGGCTCGATCGATTTTGTTCAAACTTAGGTGTATGTATAGGTGTACACAAGGGCTTTGTCTATATATATATATATAAATTAACAGCTCGCCCCGACCATTCCTCCCCCATTTAAAAAAAATCGATTCAATATTTTGAGCCCCTTTGACCTATGATGATCTGGGGGCATAATTATGAAAAAAAATAACTTTATGTCGCTTTAACCCTACAATCACGTATAATATCAAGGGTGAATTCCATAGCCAAAATTAGCCAAAACCAACCATGCCACACCTATAAGGGAGCAATTGCAAAAAGAATAGATATTGATGTATTTTTAGCATATTTGCTACGTGAATGAATGAAAAATCACACCTGAAAAGCACCAATCTCACGAGGCTCCATTTGATGGCCTGTGGCGTCCCCATTCCCATTTTCAGCCATAGTGAAACTGTTGATATTGGTGTTTATTTCATATGAATCAATCAGCCTGAATATGAATATGAGGTTAAAATTGTTATCAGACCCCCGTAATCATCCCACTTGAGAATGCCTAAAGTTTCAGTGTGAGTGTTCATATAAAATAAATGTTATCTATACCTACAGTGTGCAATCAAAGTGAAGTAACCTCAGCTGAAAAGAAAATAACCATCAACAACAACTTAAAGTAAAGCATCCTTTGTTGTAATGTCTCCCTTCGGCCTGAGAAGGAGGGGGAAGGGGATAAGAAGTAGAGTAGTGGAAAACTGCAACATCTGAAATAAAATGTACATTTCATCCAAGAAATAGAAAAAAAATATTATGCAAACGGAAAGTAAGTTACTTGTAAGAAATACAAGTATTTCAATGTGTGAAAGAAATAAGAATGAGAGGAACATTGTAGTACGTACTCCAGTCCTTGTCACTGTTTTCATTTATGTCAATACAAATGTTGTCGTGATCGAATATCTTCCATAACTTAGGTAATAAATAATGGCTGCAACGTGGGAGCAAGAGCCAACTGTTTGCAATTCATTTACACAGTTGCAACAATACCTAATGGCATTTTTGTAATATTCTGTATTTGGTTTTAGGTGAAGCATTTGTATGTCTTACTTTGTGCATGTCTTGAATGCACTGTCGTTTCCAATATCTTGTCGTTGTCTTTAATATACTGCATATTAATATTACCTCTTTCATCCAACATTTCAGCCAAATAACGTATTGCCTGTTTATATTGGAAGGATCCACAAAACAATCCTTTCAAATATTTTTCGGTCATTCGAGGAAAATCCTCCAAATCCTGTGAAGAAAAACGGAAGTTCCCTTGTTCGCAATTTCTACTATTCAACAAGGACTGCAACGGTGTTTTCCTTTCCTGAAGTTTTCGCAGATTTCATGATTGCGGTGACTGCGGAGTGGTTGTCATCTGGAATCACACGTATGGAGAATTTATTGTGAGGTGCGTGAAGTTGGCAGGACCACTAAAAGCTCAAATTCTGAAACTCGGTGCAGATATTGAGTAGAATTTGAGCTCTCAGAAAAACCAACTCCCAGAATTTGAGCATTCAATTTAAAGGCTCTAAGTCCATTTAAAAGGTGGTCCTGCCAACTTCACGCTGCAAGACCACCGAAAGCTCAAAATCTCAAACTCCGTCCAGATATTCAGTAGAATTTGAGCTTTCGAAAAAACCAACTCCCGGAATTTGAGCTTTCAATTTAAAGGTTCTAAGTCCACTTAAAATCTGCAATTTTGAACACATCGCACCAGGACACCAAAAGCTCAAATTCTGAAACTTCGTGCAGATATTGAGTATAATTTGAGCTCTCAGAAAAAAACAACTCCCAGAATTTGAGCATTCAATTTAAAGGCTCTAAGTCCATTTAAAAGGTGGTCCTGCCAACTTCACGCTGCAAGACCACCGAAAGCTCAAAATCTCAAACTCCGTCCAGATATTCAGTAGAATTTGAGCTTTCGAAAAAACCAACTCCCGGAATTTGAGCTTTGAATTTAAAGGGTCTAGGTCCACTTAAAATCTACAATTTTGAACACATCGTACCAGGACACCAACAGCTCAAATTCTGAAACTCGGTGCAGATATTGAGTAGAATTTGAGCTCTCAGACAAACCAACTCCCAGAATTTGAGCTTTCAATTTGACGGTTCTAACTCCATGTGAAAGGTGGTCCTGCCAACTTCACGCTGCAGGACCACCGAAAGTTCAAATTCTCAAACTCCGTCCAGATATTCAGTAGAATTTGAGCTTTCGAAAAAACCAACTCCCGGATTTTGAGCTTTCAATATAACGGTTCTAACTCCATTTGAAAGGTGGTCCTGCCAACTTCACGCCGCAGGACCACCGAAAGCTCAAATTCTCAAACTCCCTCCAGATATTCAGTAGAATTTGAGATTTAGAAAAAACCAACTTCCGGAATTTGAGCTTTCAATTTAAAGGGTCTAAGTCCACTTAAAAGCTGCGAATTTGAACACATCGTACTAGGACACCAACAGCTCAAATTCTGAAACTTCGTGCAGATATTGAGTACAATTTGAGCTCTCAGAAAAACCAACTCCCAGAATTTGAGCTTTCAATTTAAAGGCTCTAAGTCCATTTGAAAGATGGTCCTGCCAACTTCACGCCGCAGGACCACCGAAAGCTCAAATTCTCAAACTCCGTCCAGATATTCACTAGAATTTGAACATTCGAAAAAACCAACTCCCGGAATTCGAGCTTTCAATTTAAAGGGTCTAAGTCCACATAAAAGCTGCAAATTTGAACGCATCGTACCATTACACCAACAGCTGAAATTCTGAAACTCGGTGCAGATATTGAGTACAATTTGAGCTCTCAGAAAAACCAACTCCCAGAATTTGAGCTTTCAATTTAAAGGCTCTAAGTCCATTTGAAAGGTGGTCCTGCCAACTTCACGCCGCAGGACCACTAAAAGCTCAAATTCTCAAACTCCGTCCAGATATTGAGTACAATTTGAGCTCTCAGAAAAACCAACTCCCTGAATTTGAGCTTTCAATTTAAAGGGTCTAAGTCCACTTAAAAGCTGCAAATTTGAACACATCGTACTAGGACATCAACAGCTCAAATTCTCAAACTCCGACAAGATATTCACTTGAATTTGAGCTTTCGAAAAAAACAACTCCCGGAATTTGAGCTTTCATTTTAAAGGGTGTAAGTCCACTTAAAAGCTGCAAATTTGAACACATCCTACTAGGACACCAACAGCTCAAATTCTGAAACTTCGTGCAGATATTGAGTAGAATTTGAGCTCTCAGAAGAACCAACTCCCAGAATTTGATCTTTCAATTTAACGGTTCTATGTCCATTTGAAAGGTGGTCCTGCCAACTTCACGCTGCAGGACCATCGAAAGCTCAAATTGTGAAACTCCGTCCAGATATTCAGTAGAATTTGAGCTTTCAAAAAAAACAACTTCCGGAATTTGAGCTTTCAATTTAAAGGGTCTAAGTCCACTTAAAAGCTGCAATTTTGAACACATCGTACCAGGACACCAAAAGCTCAAATTCTGAAACTTCGTTCAGATATTGAGTAGAATTTGAGCTCTCAGAAAAACCAACTCCCAGAATTTGAGCTTTCAATTTAAAGGCTCTAAGTCCATTTGAAAGGTGGTATTGCCAACTTCACGCTGCAGGACCACCAAAAGCTCAAATTCTCAAACTCCGTCCAGATATTCAATAGAATTTGAGCTTTCGAAAAAACCAACTCCCGGATTTTGAGCTTTCAATATAACGGTTCTAACTCCATTTGAAAGGTGGTCCTGCCAACTTCACGCCGCAGGACCACCGAAAGCTCAAATTCTCAAACTCCCTCCAGATATTCAGTAGAATTTGAGATTTAGAAAAAACCAACTTCCTGAATTTGAGCTTTCAATTTAAAGGGTCTAAGTCCACTTAAAAGCTGCGAATTTGAACACATCGTACTAGGACACCAACAGCTCAAATTCTGAAACTTCGTGCAGATATTGAGTACAATTTGAGCTCTCAGAAAAACCAACTCCCAGAATTTGAGCTTTCAATTTAAAGGCTCTAAGTCCATTTGAAAGGTGGTCCTGCCAACTTCACGCCGCAGGACCACCGAAAGCTCAAATTCTCAAACTCCGTCCAGATATTCAATAGAATTTGAGCTTTCGAAAAAACCAACTCCCGGATTTTGAGCTTTCAATATAACGGTTCTAACTCCATTTGAAAGGTGGTCCTGCCAACTTCACGCCGCAGGACCACCGAAAGCTCAAATTCTCAAACTTCCTCCAGATATTCAGTAGAATTTGAGATTTAGAAAAAACCAACTCCCGGATTTTGAGCTTTCAATATAACGATTCTAACTACATTTGAAAGGTGGTCCTGCCAACTTCACGCCGCAGGACCACCGAAAGCTCAAATTCTCAAACTCCGTCCAGATATTGAGTAGAATTTGAGATTTAGAAAAAAACAACTCCCGGAATTTGAGCTTTCAATTTAAAGGGTCTAAGTCCACTTAAAAGCTGCAATTTTGAACGCATCGTACCATTACACCAACAGCTGAAATTCTGAGACTTTGTGCAGATATTGAGTAAACTTTGGGCTTTCAGAAAAACTAACTTCCGGAATTTGAGCTTTCAATTTAACGGTTCTAACTCCATGTGAAAGGTGGTCCTGCCAACTTCACGCTGCAGGACCACCGAAGGCTAAAATTTTCAAACTCCGTCCAGATATTCAGTAGGATTTCAGCTTTCAAAAAAACCAACTTCCGGAATTTGAACTTTCAATTTAAAGGGTCTAAGTCCACTTAAATGCTGCAAATTTTAACGCATCGTACTAGGACACCAAAAGCTCAATTTCTGAAACTTCGTGCAGATATTGAGTACAATTTGAGCTCTCAGAAAAACCAACTACCAGAATTTGAGCTTTCAATTTAAAGGCTCTAAGTCAATTTGAAAGGTGGTCCTGCCAACTTCACGCCGCAGGACCACCGAAAGCTCAAATTCTCAAACTCCGTCCAGATATTCACTAGAATTTGAACATTCGAAAAAACCAACTCCCGGAATTCGAGCTTTCAATTTAAAGGGTCTAAGTCCACATAAAAGCTGCAAATTTGAACGCATCGTACCATTACACCAACAGCTGAAATTCTGAAACTCGGTGCAGATATTGAGTACAATTTGAGCTCTCAGAAAAACCAACTCCCATTATATGAGCTTTCAATTTAAAGGCTCTAAGTCCATTTGAAAGGTGGTCCTGCCAACTTCACGCCGCAGGACCACTAAAAGCTCAAATTCTCAAACTCCGTCCAGATATTGAGTACAATTTGAGCTCTCAGAAAAACCAACTCCCTGAATTTGAGCTTTCAATTTAAAGGGTCTAAGTCCACTTAAAAGCTGCAAATTTGAACACATCGTACTAGGACATCAACAGCTCAAATTCTGAAACTTCGTGCAGATATTGAGTAGACTTTGAGCTCTCAGAAAAACCAACTCCCAGAATTTGAGCTTTCAATATAACGGTTCTAACTCCATGTGAAAGGTTGTCCTGCCAACTTCACGCTGCAGGACCATCGAAAGCTCAAATTGTGAAACTCCGTCCAGATATTCAGTAGAATTTGAGCTTTCAAAAAAACCAACTCCCGGAATTTGAGCTTTCAATTTAAAGGGTCTAAGTCCACTTAAAAGCTCCAAATTTGAACACATCCTACTAGGACATCAACAGCTCAAATTCTGAAACTTGGTGCAGATATTGAGTAGACTTTGAGCTCTCAGAAAAACCAACTCCCAGAATTTGATCTTTCAATTTAACGGTTCTATGTCCATTTGAAAGGTGGTCCTGCCAACTTCACGCTGCAGGACCATCGAAAGCTCAAATTGTGAAACTCCGTCCAGATATTCAGTAGAATTTGAGCTTTCAAAAAAAACAACTTCCGGAATTTGAGCTTTCAATTTAAAGGGTCTAAGTCCACTTAAAAGCTGCAATTTTGAACACATCGTACCAGGACACCAAAAGCTCAAATTCTGAAACTTCGTTCAGATATTGAGTAGAATTTGAGCTCTCAGAAAAACCAACCCCCAGAATTTGAGCTTTCAATTTAAAGGCTCTAAGTCCATTTGAAAGGTGGTCCTGCCAACTTCACGCTGCAGGACCACCAAAAGCTCAAATTCTCAAACTCCGTCCAGATATTCAATAGAATTTGAGCTTTCAAAAAAAACCAACTTCAGGAATTTGAGCTTTCAATTTAAAGGGTCTAAGTCCACTTAAAATCTGCAATTTTGAAAACATCATACCAGAACAGCAACAGCTCAAATTCTGAAACTTTCTGCAGATATTGAGTAGAATTTGAGCTCTCAGAAAAACAAACTCCCAGAATTTGAGTTTTCAATTTAAAGGCGTTAATTCCATTTGAAAGGTTGTCCTCCCAATTTCACGCTACAGGACAACCGAAAGATCAAATTCTCAAAATCCGTCCAGATATTCAGTACAATCTGGGCTTTCAAAAAAACCAACTCCCGGAATTTGATCTCTCAATGTAAAAGATGCAAGTCCACTTAAAAGCTGCGCCATTAACAGCTAAAATTCTGAAATTCGGTGCTGCATTTGAGTAGAATTTTAGCTCTCAGAAAAACGAACTCCCACAATTCTAGCTTTCAATCTAAAGGCTCTAAGTCCATTTGAAAAGTGGTCCTGCTAACTTCACGCTGAAGAACCATCGAAAGGTCAAAGTGTCAAAATCCGTCCCGATATTCAGTCGAATCTGAGCTTTCAAAAAAACCAACTCCCGGAATTTGATCTCTCAATTTAAAATATGCGAGTCCACTTAAGAGCTGCGCCACTAACAGCTCAAATTTTGAAACTCGGTGCAGAATTTGATTAGAATTTTAGCTCTTAGAAGAACCAACTCCCAGAATTTGATCTTTGAATTTAAAGGCTCTTAGTACATTTGACAGGTTGTCCTGCCAACTTCACGCTGCAGGACCACCGAAAGCTCAAATTCCGATAATCCGTCCAGACATTCAGTAGAATATAAGCTTTCAAAAAAACCAACTCCCGGAATTTCAGCTCTCAATGTTAAAGATCTAAGCCCACTTAAAAGCTGCACAACTAACAGCTCACATTCTGAAACTTTGTTATGTAGAATTTGAGATTTCAAAGAAACCAACTCCAAGAATTGTACGGAGATTGAGAATTTGAGCTTTCGTTAGTCCTGCAGCGTGAAGTTGGCAGGACCGCCTTTCAAATGGACTTAGAGTTTTTAAATTGAAAGCTCATATAATGGGAGTTGGTTTTTCTGAGAGCTAAAATTCTACTCAATATCTGCACGAAGTTTCAGAACTTGAGCTGTTTCTGTCCTGGTACGATGTGTTCAAAATTGTAGCTTTTAAGTGGATTTAGACCCTTTAAATTGAAAACTCAAATTCCGGGAGTTAGTTCTTTTGAAAACTAAAATTCTACTGAATATCTGGACGGAGATTGAGGATTTGAGCTTTCGGTGGTCCTGCAGTGTGAAGTTGGAAGGACCACCTTTTACATGGACTTAGAGCCTTTAAATTCAAAGCTCAAATTCGTGGATTTTTTTTGAAAGCTCAAATTCTTCTTAATATTTGGACGGAGTTTGAAAATTTGAGCTTTCGGTGGTCCTGCAGCGTGAAGTTGGCAGGACCACCTTTCACATGGACTTAGAGCCTTTAAATTCAAAGCTCAAATTCTGGGAGTTGGTTTCTCTGAAAGCTAAAATTCTACTCAATATCTGCACGAAGTTTCAGAACTTGAGCTGTTTCTGTCCTGGTACGATGTGTTCAAAATTGTAGCTTTTAAGTGGATTGAGACCCTTTAAATTGAAAACTCAAATTCCGGGAGTTGGTTTTTTTGAAAGCTCAAATTCTAGTGAATATCTGGACGGAGTTTCAGAATTTGAGCTTTCGGTGGTCCTGCAGCGTGAAGTTGGCAGGACCACTTTTCACATGGAGTTAGAACCGTTAAATTGAAAGCTCAAATTCTGGGGATTGGTTTCTCTGAGAGCTCAAATTATACTCAATATCTGCACGAAGTTTCAGAATTTGAGCTGTTGGTGTCCTGATACGATGTGTTCAAAATTGCAGATTTTAAGTGGACTTAGACCCTTTAAATTGAAAGCTCAAATTCCGGGAGTTGGTTTTCTTGAAAGCTCAATTTCTAGTGAATATCTGGACGGAGTTTGAGAATTTGAGCTTTCGGTGGTCCTGCAGCGTGAAGTTGGCAGGACCACCTTTCAAATGGACTTAGAGCCTTTAAATTGAAAGCTCAAATTCTGGGAGTTGGTTTTTCTGAGAGCTCAAATTTTACTCAAATTCTGCACCGAGTTTCAGAATTTGAGCTTTTAGTGGTCCTGCCAACTTCACGCACCTTTTATAGTGTAGAAAACTAGCAAATTCTACAATATGGGCCGATACTAGCTATCATTTCATTGTCAAATATTTCATCCAACAGACGATACTTTCCTTTCAGCATTCAATGTGTAGCTTCAACTGTCCAACGAATTCTTGTAACAAACCTAGTATCATTTGCTTCTGCAACGGACAATTGTGATTTTTTGCCTTTAAATGCAGACATAGGAACTTCATAACCTTTGTGCTCAATATAAGTTTTATAGGGTCTATATTCTAATGCATTGACTACTGATTTACTAATATAAAACATACAATTCTTAGGTAGATGGGAGGGGGGGGGGTCTTGGCCCAAAGAAAAATTGCAACAGATGCTCCTGGCTGTCAGTGTTTCTTTTTTTTCGCGACATATTCACACAATCACAAAGATTCATTGTTTCGTGTTTGTTTTAAAATGACAAAGATGTTCATTCCCAAATAAATTGTTAAATATGAACAGTTTCACCATACCACCAAGCTAGGGATGCGGGCGCCACAGGCCATCAAATGGAGTCTCAGTGAATTTGCACTTCAGTTGTGAGTTCTCATTCATTCACGTAGAAAATATGCTGAACCTACATCAAAATCTATTCGTTTTGTAATTGCTCCTTTGTAGGTATGGTGTGGTTGGTTTTGGCTAATTTTGACTATGGAATACAAGTGATACAATTTGAAATATATATATATATATATATATATATATATATATATATATATATATATATATATATATATATATATATATATATATATATATATATATATATATATATATATATATATATATATATATATATATATATATATATATAGATAGATAGATAGATAGATAGATAGATAGATGGTGATCAGAAAAATGGAAACACCTGAACGAAATTGCAACTTACCAGATTAATATGGTGTCGGGCCACCTTTTGCCTTCAGTATAGCCTTGATGCGACGTGGGATGGAGGCATAGAGGTCGTGAATGGTAGCAAGTGGAATTTTACACCATTCCTCGTGCAGGGCATCGGCCAGTTCTGTGAGAGAGGATGGAGACGGAAATCGTCGCCGAAGTCGTGTTTCCAAGACGGACCACAGATGTTCAATTATGTTGAGATCTGGGGATTGGGCGGGCCAGGGGAGGTGTTGAACTTCATCCCGATGTTCCTCAAACCACGCTGCAACAACGCCAGCTGTGTGAATGGGTGCATTATCATCCTGAAAGATGGCGTCATTGTTCGGGAACAACATCCGGACCATAGGATGCAAGTGGTCTCCTAAAATTGCGACATAATCGTTGGCAGTGATTCGTCCGCTAAGTGTGATCACAGGACCGAATGAAAACCATGATATGGCGGCCCACAGCATCACCGAGCCGCCGCCATGTTTCACAGTTGGGCGGAGACACTGCAGATCATAATCTTCTTTGGGCGTTCTCCACACATAAACACGGCCCGTGGTTGGGAATAGGGTGAAGGATGACTCATCCGACCATATCACACGTTTCCAGTCCTCAACGGTCCAAGTTGCATGGTCGCGGCACCATTTGCGGCGTGCGAAAGCGTTATGGTCCCTGATGAGCGGTTTGGCCCGTGCAACACAACCCCGTAAGTTCATGTCATGTAATTCGCGGCGGACTGTGATTATCAAAACAGGGTGAGGGAGGTGCTGATTGAGTTCCTCCGTCACTTGCTCCGCAGTGGCACGACGGTTCTGCGTGACAATGCGCTTTAGTACCCGGCGTGACCTGTCACTCATGATTTTCTTCCGCCCACTGTTCCGTTTCCCCGATGTGGTTTTCCCGTGTGTTGTGTAGGCCGTCATCACCTTCGACACTGTCCCACGTGACACACTTAACACAGTAGCCACTGCCGTCACACTCACTCCACATAACCGCACACCAACAATTTGCCCTCTTTGAAAATCTGATAGGTCTCCCATTTTACACTACCTCCGTCTGCTGCAGCCACTGGACACTGCTGTTCTACTGCGCCTGACGTAGTATGGAGACCGACCTAACACACCACCACCAGCGGTCCGGCGCTGCGGGCGCCATGACACCATTGCCAACCCATACATCTGACGCGTTGCCAACTACAGGTGTTTCTATTTTTCTGATCACCATCTGTATATATATATATATATATATATATATATATATATATATATATATATATATATATATATATATATATATATATATATATATATATATATATGTATATGTACATACACATATATATGTATATGTGTGTGTGTGTGTGTGTGACTGAGGGTTAAAGCGACATCTAAAGTTATTTTTTTCATAATTGTGCTCCCAGACCATCATAGGTTAAACGGGGCTCAAAATATTGAATCGAATTTTTTGAGGGGGGAGGAATGGTCGAGGCCAGCTGTTATTTTTTTTCAGACAGAGCCCTTGTGTACACCTATATATACATCCAAGTTTGAACAAAATCGACCAAGCCGTTATTGAGAAATAAATTAATCCCACTTTTCCGATTTTGCACCATTTCTCCTGAACCAATGAGAGTTGAGGTTTGAAAGATGACGGATTAATGCATCATGGAGGTATCTACATACCACCCACTTGTCGTCCCAAGATTCATCTGGGGCCATTTCACTTTTATCCACCCATGCCCTCTGCCAGTGACCAATAACTCATTGGGTGTGTGAAACAGTGTTATAATAGTCAGTGTTCGGGGTTTTAACCAAAGTTCATTTTCGGCATCGAAAGAACAGTGGGCTAAATGTGTCACTGCCAGTGGAGAATATATTGAGTAACATGCGTATGTACACTCATATCCAAAATTATTGTCGCATGTCTATAAATATGTTGTTTTAGGAATATCATTTGATAACGAATTCGCCCGATATTTCTTACAATGTTAGTATGTGTATAATCGGCAAAGAGATATAGTGGCAAATTTCATGTCAAAAGAGCAGTAAATAAGAACAATAAAACGAAAATAAAACTTTCTTGTTCATTTAGCAACATTTTGTTTAACTCATTCTAATTTTTGTATTTATAATTCTTTTCCTATGAATTTTACCACAAATATACATTTCCCGATTATACACATAGTATCAGTATTAAAAGTACCCTGCAAAATCATTATCAAATTATATTCTTACAAGAAGACAGTTATAGATATGCGACAATCATTTTGGACATGAGTGTACATATAGGACACAAGTACACACACACACACACACAAAAATGGTTTTAGTGCAACTATTTAAAAAGTGGCCCATTGTGCAAAACTTTTAGAACGCCCTTTGTATATTCCCACCTTTTTGAACTATTACAAATAAGATTAAACGATGCTGTTGGCAGATAAAAATAGTTTCAATGAAGGAACATTATAGGTTGTATGAACTACTTTAAAAATTAAAAAGAGATAATTTTAAACTATATTTTATTTCTAACGTACTTTTTTTCCATACACATTACCTTACTTATAATTTCGTTTCATAAATCTGTTTATTTTCCTAATTTTATATATATGAAAATTCCCTGAAATCTAAATACTCCTTTATGCGAAGATTAGGCAGAAGAATTCCTGTTCTGCCTAAGGGAAAGATCAAAAATCTGCCACAAAGTGCTGGAGGATCATTAAGAAGAAGAAGAATCAGGTAGAACAGGAAGACACCTAAAATAGCCTTTATCAATAATTCTCCAGTATGTATTCAAGAAAGCAGCTTTTGTTTTTCAGTCTTTTGAAAATTGATTTCATTATCTAAAATTCCTAGGCAATTTGGTCGTAGATTCCCTTGTCTTTTTACTCTTGAAAACATTTATCAGATAATTAAAAATTCAATGTAAGTTACTTGTTTTCAAATTAGGGTATATACATCGCTATCCTTTATTTTGCTACTAAGAATGTGTCTGCATTGTAATCCTTGCTCTGTATATGAATATTCATCTTTGTCAGATCTTCACTCAAAGTATTTTCCAGGTTATAATAATTCTAGTAAGAACGTAGTTACAAAAATAGAATTTCATCAATTATTCTTAAGTTTATTCTGAGTATTATATAGGGTTTCAGCTGAAGATCTTTGCGAAAAAAAAAGATTGATAATAATATTTTAATGTTTTTAAATTATTTCAACAAATTTAATTTTACTTTTGTTATGTTGTTATCATTATTGATAATACTAGTTATTATTATTTGTTTTATGAAAAGTGAGAGAGATCTTTTGCATTTTGCTTATGCCTTACATATAAAACTGTTCATTAGAAACCTACGTATAAACAACCGAGTAAAAAAATCCATTTATACTTGTAACAATCCGTTTATCACTAAAATAAAAGGGAATAAAATAATATGATTATAGTTTTATTCTCCAATAGAAATAGATCTTTATATTATTACTTCATATTACCGTGTTGAGCTAAAACTTGACGTTAAACTATTAAGACAAAACGTGAAGTTAAACGTAATTTCAGTATGTATACCGAAACCCTACACCACCACAAGATAATTTACCCGGCAGAGTTATCTACACCACAAATCGTACGTTACAGATACTGCTGCGGCCGGGGGAAATGTCCGAATGGGATTTGCTTTGTTACGGATCAGCAATAGGGGGAATTCTAACTGTTGGGATCTATCGCTCTCACACAGTTATATTTGCAGGAAATAGCTTGGGTGCATGGTCAATCTGCTAGTAGTGATCATTGTTCGAGGCAAAACGCCACCAGTAAGGAAAAGATTTTGTAGACAGTTTTCAACAACGCATTGAAACTAAACGTAAATATTTATATATTATTTTATTTATTTGTTAATTAGAGACGGAAAGTCATTTTACAGGTACGTGCCTCTAAAAATGGGAAGTTGGATAGAAATATTGAAATGTACACTCAAAGAAAGGCACCATTCTGAAATGTGCATGATAGGACGGAGAAGGGGGAGGGAACAATGGAAAAGCTTCAGCCAGGACAACCGTTTGAAGGTTTCGAACAAGGGTACTTCCGACTACAAGTCAAGAAAAAATAACTGTTCACCTTTGAAAAATAATCATTATTTTAACGTAAGATTTGAAATAAATGGCTATATACGTTTCATATAAACTACCTAGATAGCATCAAAATGTAACTTGGGTTCATATATTTTTTTTAAAAAAAGTAGGGAAAACCTTTAGTATGAATAATACGGAGTGCTTTTTTCCATCACAGTTACATGGTATAATAAAAAAGGTATTTAGCCCATGCCCCTCCATTTAAGCCCTTGCCGTTCGATGGGAGCCCAATCCAAAATAAAATTTTCTTACTCCATATAACACGATACCAACATAGATGTATAAATAAAACATGAAATAGGTTCACACACACACACACACACATAAATCAATAATAATAATAATAATAATAATAATAATAATAATAATAATAATAATAATAATAATAATAATAATAATAATAATAATAATAATAATAATAATAATAAAAGAAAAAAGTTGAAATGACATTTTGATCTGGGCCGATTTCAGTAAAGTGTTCACTACAGGGCTCCAGAAGTAATATATATTTCTTCAGACAGTTATGTCAAATATTGTCTCCTCAATTTAACTTGTGAAGCATGAAATTTTATTCTCACTATAATTTCCAAAAGAACTGAAAATAATTTAAGTTGATGTTACTGACCCATTATCTAAAAAAAAAAAAATATATATATATATATATATATTGATTGATTTGATGGAGGAGAATGAAGGCGATTTGTCCTCGTCACGACTGAACAAAATTTATTTCCCTAAGATGAAGCATGGTTCTTCTTCAGTAAAAACGCCAACTGGGAGTCTGAGAAGAAATAAAAAAATATTTATTAAGGTTTAAATTATAGGGGATTCAAATATCATATTTCATGTTTCTCTAGGGAGCCCAACTTCATGTAGATAATTCTAGGGGGAACAAATATTAATGCTTACCCTTCTAGAAAATGTTCCAAGTAACTGCCGTTTTTTCAGTCCTTAGATTTACTATGAGAACACAGTCGGCATTTTGAAGGCACATGAAATAATGAAACTAATTTCGATTCAATATTCATTAGTCTTACCTAATTATTTCAAATTATTTTTCAATATATTGGAAATAATAATAGTCATCCTCTTATTTATTAATGTTTTTCGGTAATTGTCCTTCTTCTTTTTAGTGGAGTTTCAAGCACGTATACACTGATTAAAGCTTTGACATTTTGCTACGTAAACCAGAGGATAACAAATTTTCACACAATTTTTAGTGTAGGTTCTTCTTGTTTTACTGTTATTTTAAAATTAACTAGCTGAACCTGCGCTCTCTACACAGCGCATCATTTACATAGAGCATGAATCTCCTTGTCATTCCTCACATCTGTACATGTCCTTTTACAGACACAAGTGAAAGACGTATTGATTAAAAAAAAAAAAAGCCAAGGGGTATCATAAAGGGGAGATTTTTTCGATTATTTTTCTCAATATCTCGCACCGTTTGCAAGATTTGAGCCTACTTCCGGTTGGAGTTTCTTATTCATGTATGACCAGTGTTTTCTTTCTTCTTGCATGCAGTATGTAATAAGCAAATACATTACATACACAATTAATTATAGTCAGTTATATATGGTGTTCATTGGGCTAAACACTCCAAAAATAAAGGTTCATCTTAGACTGGAGAAATGGTTATCCTTCCTTTTTCATTATTATTTGGGCATGAAACAAACGCCTGAGACATATACAACCCCTATATACAACAATGTGGTGTTGGAATGTATAATGCGTAGGATGTGATGCTTTAGTTTTTTTTTTTATTTCAACACTTCCAGTGTACCCGTAAAAATGTGATAAAGATATAGTGGCCATGTTTTTAAAATATTCAATTAGAACTGGACAATCTACATGAAATTTGCAATCGATCAGTAAAAACATCTTTCTAGAGCCTGTAGTTTCCGAGATCTCATTGTCGAAAGGATTGGACATAAACATATAAACGTCCACAAACATATACTGTAGTTAAAAGAACTCCAAAGATAGCAGCACAATTCATTTGCATTGATTTTGGAGAAGGCTTATTAAAATACAAAGGCTTGGAACAATAGCTTTAAAACATAAACTTTATAAAAAGATGTATTTAAATAAGAATTTATTTAAAGTACACATACTTTAAAATATTGTCTTTGTTAAACGTGAAATCACAAATAACCGTAAGTCAAAGGTTTGAAACCCAAAGTTAGAGGTTGGAGTTCCGGCATTTTTACAGTTTTTGTAGCATTTTGATAGAGAGATTCTATACTAACTATATGTCCTATTTTCTTATGCAACCAAAAACGTTCTGGAGTTGTCATGTACAATATAACATCCAGGATATTTTCGCGACACACGTAGTTTCGTTTTCACATCGTGAAATTACAGAAGTATGATCGACTTTAAAAGCTGATTGAAGAGGCAGTATTGATTATAATGGGTTATGGCGAACCACTTAGAGCGCTCTATACTTCTATAGTCTTACTCCCATGTCTTCATTGATCTCCCCCTCCCCCCCCCAAAAATAAAAAAATCATAAAAGCATTGTTTCTAAATATTAAAAACAAATATGGTTATTATTTCAAAATTCTATAAAACAGTAAAAATAGCCAGTGTATTTCAGAATTTTTTTTCTTTTAAGTATTTTGCTTACGCCGCAAACGATCATAAGTTATTTGAAGATGTATTTCTTGACAATGTGAAAAAATACCTCAATAACATTTGCTGGCTATTATAATACATATTATTGAGATAACTACGCAGAGAAATTTCCTAACGTTATTCTTTTATTTTTAAAAAGAAAAAAATCAAAAATAGTAAAATGTAAAGAAGAAACTAAGAATCATTCGTGACTCTTATAGTGCTATATCTGCTTATGAAACCTAGCGATGACAGGTGAGAAAGGAAATAAGGAATCCTCCAAAAATCCCAGAAGTAGACAATAATTGAGACCTTGAAAAAAACTAAATAATACAATTCACTGTTACTGTTTATAACAAGTGGCTGGGAAAGTCGATGAATCAAACTCAGAAGCTCCTGGCATGCAAAGCTGTGGCCAAGCCGAGCCAGAGCGAGTCAGACCACCAAATGTAGCGATATTTATTCTTTAAACGATGGGTTACTTGTCCACAAAACTTCGTTCAGATCTAGCTACTAGTTACCAAGAAATAAAATACAAATTACAAGTTGAGCCAAGCCTTTCCCTGGTCGAGCTCGGCCTCCAAATATAGCGGTCTCTATACGCTAGACGATGAGCTACTTGCTCGTCAAATTTGGTTCAGATTCGGGCAGTAGTTACTGAGAAATAAGATAAAATACCACATACAAATCGAGTCTACCGAACCTGGCCTTACAAACAACGATCTTTATTTCTTAGACAATAGAGTACTTGCTCACCATAACTGATTTAGATCCTTCCAGTAGTTTACAAAAAAATAAAGTACTGGAATATTAAAGAGACAATATTTAACATATAAATTGCAAATGTTTTGCGTAAACTGCGATAAACTCAAACGTTATTATCATCAATAAAAACTTTCTAGCGGGACACGATGTTTCAGGGAGAGCTGCCCCTCCCCTCCCAAGACCCTATAGTTACGCATACGTAGATAGTTTGTGTTAAGATTTGTTAGGACGTTTTAACAAGATCGAGGAATACACATCTTGTTAGTTGTAATCCTACATACGGGTAAAAATAGTTGTGATTCTAACGGAAATTATTACGTTTTTTTTTTAATCAAAACTATATATTCAACTACAGTTGCAGAAGATTGGAAAATACTAATTTGAAGAATATGCTGTAGACCTATTTACGTATATTCTGACTGAAAACAACTGAATTAGCGGAATTAATAACAAAGAATGAAGTTTTAGTGAAAATTGTGAGAAAATGAAAATTCAATAATATAAAAACCTGGTGCACTTAAGTTATTAAAAATTGTCCGCTGTGTAAGAATACTTTCCGATGTAACATTCTACGTATTTGATAAATAGAATTAAATGGTATCTGAATATCCTATAGACGCATGCATGAGCTATATAATATCATATATACAAAAATCACTCGGTTCTGTTTAGACAGTAGAAAAAATTTACAATGAAAAATACTTTTGTGTAGAGTGAAAAATATTGAAAATGAAATGAAAATGAAATATTTGAGTTTTACGTCCCACGATTAGGCCGGTTAGGCTAAAGGAGACGGTGATTGATGAGAAATAAATGAAAGGATGGAATGAAGAAAGTGGGAGGAAACGGAAGAACTCCGAACAGACCCATGTATACGATGTTTGTCCACCATAAAATTCACTTGGCGCGAGCTGGGATCGCTCTATCTGTGGGCCACTGAGACCCCAAATGTTGAACAATGCCTTGAATAGGTTATTTAATATATCAGTTACTTTTGTTTGTTTGTTCATTGATTTTATGTTTATGGTTTACATGCTATCATTGCATATACGGAATGTGCACTGTAACTTCTCATAATGGATCATTGTAAACTAGAATTAAAACAAAATATGTAAATATGAATATAATTTGTACATAACCTAAAGAAAAATATTGAATATTAGTGAAGTAGCCTACTTCACAAATATAGACCTTTCTCTTCATGTTAATTAGGTACCCCCGGCAAAGAGCGACAAGGAAGGGATAATTAATTTCTCATGTCATTTCACGAATCTCTTTAGCATCGGGATGGGAAAGTTTGTTTTGATTTTCGTGATTAGATATAACGAAAACGTATTTTTTTTATTGGCAAAACATGTTCTGGTCACTCTGTGTAAGGAACTTACCGCTGAGATTTTTTTTTCATCCGGTAAGGATTTAACGATACAATACACACGAGCCATCGCAGCCGACCTTCGCCCTTATTTGCGCTAGGCTTTCCGCGGTTTGTTGTCGTCGGCTTGGCTGCCTGTTCCACACAGCAATGGAAAGTGATGACGTCAGAGAAAAACCTCCTCAGCACAGCACACGGCACACACCGTCCGCTCCGCTCCGCCAGTCAAGTAGGGGGTGGAGGCTATCGGAGAAGGGAGGGGAAAATCTAAAAGCGAGTAGTACTCGAGCAAATGCAAAAGCGAGCGCCGCATTCACATTCTGTCTGAACTGACTGACATTAGACGTTCTACATGAGATCCTGTCCCTGATATGCCATAGGTTACTGTCATCACTTTACTAGAGGTGCTGAGAGAAGAATAACGCGGCAACTGAAAATCCATCCCTGCTTCTGATCTCTGCTTGTGCGAATATCCGTGCGTGTGAGTGCGTATGTGTGTGTCTGTGTTGGGATACGCAAGGAAATATTGATCGACAAATCCAAAACACAACGGTGGTCCTTTTGTTATATGTGTTACGTTGGTAGACATCTGTTGAAATTTCTCTCGTCTATATTGAGTGTTAAGTTTTGGACCATCTGTTGAAATCTCTCCCCGAAAAAAAAACTGTTCCCTGTATTCATTTAAAGGGAAAAGACTGAACAATAACTAATAGTTTATTGTGCTCAAGTGTTACACGTCCTTGTGCATCAAGAAATCCCACCTGGTACTCCCAAATCACGTGCTGACTGTTCCAATACCAGCTTTGTTGTGTTTGAATGAAGTGATAGTTACTATATCCCAACTTGTTATTATTTTTATTTTTTACAAATATTTCATCAAAAGCACGATGTCTTTAGTAACCGTATTTGCAATATTGGCATGTTTAACTGTTACCAACTCCCAAGAAACCACTCCTTTTAAATACGATGTTGGTACTACAAGCTCAGGACCTCAGGATACTGAGTTCAGATCTGTGTGGGAGGACTTATTTGGGCCAAGACACGATACAAACTCGCATGGTTTACCCGAAGAAATACCAGTGCCTGACGGAGAAGTTTATTTCACCAATAATAGACCAAGTTACAGCGAAGATGGAGAATTTCCATCAAGAGAACCGCCATCTCTATTATCAAGGGTAGAAATTCCGCAACCCAGTACATCAGTAGGTACTGAATCTAGCAGTTCAACATTACCATCTTCTAGTACCAGTACAAGCAATAGGGCAGGTGATATATCGTCTACTTCAACTATTGAATCTACTAGCGCCAACACTAGTGCAAATGATACATCTTCTACCTCTACTGTACAATCTATGAGTAGCAAAGCAAATGAAGTGCCTATTTCAGTAACCACTACCGAATTAACACCGAATTCCAACGTTGTTGAAATCAACAGTACATCACCAAACAATGATACAACAATGGCAGACTTACAAAGCAGTTCAATTACACCAACGACAGTGCCACACATTAATATGAATAATACATCAAGTTCTAGTATGAACGTAGAAAACGTAACAACATCCATGCATCCAAACGCTCCAACAATGAGTTCATCAATTGAACCTACAATGGATGCTAATGTAACAGAACATTCTTCGACGGTTACTTCCAATAGCAGTCCAATGGACAATAATACTACAACCAGCGCTACAAGAATTGGTAATGACACGGTAATTGACGATACAACAGTTGTAGCAATGGAAACTAGTGATGCTGCAACAGAAGGTGGTAGTTCTACTGAGTCTATGGAAAGTACGGAAAATTCGTCAACGGAAGAAGTGACAACATTGGGAATGATGAGAAATGGTGCTGCAATGGACGCCGAAATGCCAACAACAACAACAACAACATCATCATCATCATCATCTCCAACGTCTTCATCTTCGACAGTATCACCAACAACTTCAACTTTATCCACTACTACCTC
The DNA here is from genome assembly GCF_964235325.1 of Thermobia domestica. Taxonomy (NCBI): domain Eukaryota; kingdom Metazoa; phylum Arthropoda; class Insecta; order Zygentoma; family Lepismatidae; genus Thermobia; species Thermobia domestica. The sequence goes on along the minus strand of NC_137464.1, from coordinate 183,007,034 downwards.
TACAACATCCGTAGCACCAACTACAGAAATAACGAAAAATAATAGTAAAAATAATTCATCGGTTGTTGAGCCCCCTGTAACCTCGCCCCAGGTGGGATCAACTACAGAGGCACCACACGGATCATCTGCTATCTTCGCTTCATTACCATCATTCTTCACAATATTTACAACAACAATAGCAATTTCGGTGTTATTCAATTGATAATGTAAAGGTAAGTTATTATTTTTATTATTATTTCATTTTGCATTTTTGTCGTGTTGTTTTTTGTTAATTATTCACTGAATAATTATCTTCCTTTTATTTAATTATTTTGTTTTATAAAATATTGGAGGTAAGATGAAATATGTAGTTTTACGTCTGACGATTATGCCCTGTAGGATAGAGACGTCTAATAATGAAGTGAATGATAATGGAAGTATTAATTAGTAAAATGAGAATGTGGGCGGAAACGGGAGAACTCAGAGAAGACCTCGGACACGATGTTGTCCACCATAAACTTACATGGTCTGGGATGGAACCAGAAACCTCTCGGACCGGAGGTGAGGCTTTATAACTGAGCCAGCGCGCCCCTTATTTGAGTTAGCTACTTGCAGTTTTTTTTTTTCATTTCAGGAATTTTTTGGGTACATCATTGGGTTCCGATGTTGTGATGATTTTGAGCAGTTTCAACAGGCGAATTCCGTAATAGTACCTTTAAATATATACTCTGAATCGCTATCTTTCACTGTTATATTTCTCTGTTTAAAATTACTTTAGAGGAGAAATTAACATTGAAAAATTGGTTAGTCGGCCAGTGTAGCCATCCCAGTATTCGCCTGCATCCCAGTGTTTAAAGGTGCTACTCCAGCATTCGCCTATTGGGCCTAAGACAATCCTTAGTCATAATAGCTTTCCTTTGTAGTTTAACGTATGATTATGATAGGGGGGACGATTAAGGGATAGGGCTAAGGGAGACAATGATTATGATAGTGACCAAGCTGATGGAGTGAAGGAAGTAGGAGGAAACGGGAGAACTTCAAGAAGACTGACGCACACAGTGTTTGTCCACGACAAAACCCGCTTGGCGATAGTTAGGATCGAACCAGGGACCCCAAACTCCAGAAGTGATCGCTCTACCACTGGGACATCGCGGCCCAAATCATTAATAGCTGAATATGAATTTTGAATCCAGAACCTCCCAATTGCGAAGTGAGAACAGTAACACTTAGGTGCGCGCTCTCTTTCTTTCTCCATTATATGCAAGGACTTGGGAACAAAATATTAGTAACATTTTATGTGTAATAAACTACAATTTTTCAAAATCGTAACGCTGTTTGTTGCACTACATTAAAAAAAAAAATAGAAAAATGGGTGGGGAGTATAACAATGATCCCGAAGAAAATATATGTATCCTACCATGAAAAATTTAAAAAATCAAATACCTACCATGACCTGTGTAAATGAACTTTAACAATGAAATTTCCAGTGTAACGTCCTACGGTTCTGCTCAGTAGACTAATGGAGACGGATGATTAATGAAAGTGAATGATTATAAAAAAATGGTAGAATGAAAATGTGGAAGGAAACAGGAGAACACAGAGAGAAGACCTACGGACTTGAGATCGAACCAGAGACCCCTCGCATCAAAGGTGAGCACTCTATCACAGAGCCACAGTGCCCTCTTAAATGAACCTTAAATCTAGTAGATTGAGTCTAACACTTTTTGTGACCTAATCTAAGTACAGTATTAATAAAAGATACTTTGACTTTCGAGGTGATGTACAGAAAAAAATAGAGCCAGCTGTTTCCCTACTCCTGCAGATTATGTTGAATGATGGTGGGCAAGATAAGATATATCCCATGACCCTAAAACTACGTAGCTTTTACTCTCCAATGAAAAATTTGCTGCTGCCTACGGGCTTGCTTTCAAGGCATTACTTATTACTAAGAAAGAAAGAAATGAAATGAAATCTTTTGGTTTAACGTCCCACGTTTATGCCCGTTAGGCTGAGAGAGACGATGATTAAAACAAGTGTGTGATAAAGGAATAATTGGTGGAATAAGAAAGTGGGAGGGAACGGGAGTACCCCGAGAAAACCCACAAGCACGATGTTGTTCACCACAAACTTACTTGTCAGGGGTTCGAACCAGGGAACTCATGTACCAGAGGTAAGCGCTCTATCATTGAGCCACGTGCCACCCGTACTACTAAGAAGTTTGCATCTAAATTTTATATACTGAAATTACATTTTCAGCAATAATAATAAACAGTTATTCGAAAAATAAAAATCACTTTATTTCACACCAAAATATGAATAAATGCGCTACATATAATTTAATGTTATATCAAAGGAGGTGTACATGTATTATTTTCAGCAAAAATCCTAAGAAGGGGGTTGCAAATGGCTGTCAAAAGTTCCAATCATATCTTCTCTCCGTTTGCCGGAAATAGATCTGGTATTCAGTGTTATCATAGACTCAGGATTCTTATTATTAAATTTTGGTAAATGTAAAAGAAGTTTCCTTTCAGTCTTGTTATTAGAGACATGTTTGTGTATATATATTGTTCCTACGCTATAGTGGTATTCATTAAATTTCTCATTTCGGAGAGGGAACGAGGTAGCACATATCAATAGATAAGAAGTGATTACTATCGCATGTAATTTCCTCTTTCTAGGGACTAAATTCCATAATATTTAAGCATGATAAAAACATTCAATTCCTTCCCCCCCCCCCTGTATCCTCCATTGCAAAATCTAGGATGCTACAGTAAAACTTAGGTCGGCCACCGTTTATATCACAGAAAACTTCCCATTTACATAGCTGGCAAGCTAATGAAATAATGATAATGTGTGAGTGTATGTATAAACATTTTTCTCAGATTTGTGACAAATAGACCAAGTGGTCAAGGGCGCCGATCCTGGGGTGCCGAGGGAGCCCTCTCCCCCAAAGCTCATGTGGGCCCATGTATTTCTATGAATATATATTTTGTATGTATTTTATTGTTATGGGTCCCCTTAAAGTTACAGAGAAATCGGCGCCCTTGCAAGTGGCCATCTCAACCGATTTTGTTATAAAAGAAGAAATGTTGAAGTTTCTCATGCGGCAATCAATTGGGGTCTATCAAAACCATGTGCCCTATTTTAAACATTAAATCAAGCACTATTTTTGAGTATACAAACTTTACAAAATAGTAATTTCATTGATATTCAATAGATAATAGAAAGGTAAGTTTTTGTGTTTATATTTCGTCTTCATACCAAGTCGACCATATTGTTGCCTTTTTTACTCTATAATGGTTGAGTGTGACATTTGACTAATAAAACGTTGAAGAAACTGCTGAAGCAGTAGTTCTGAGTTCCCCTTCAAAATTAATATTAATGAATTATGAAATAAGTAGCGTGCCTAATTAGCAAAATAAAACGCAAATTACGATTCTTCAGTTACTTGGTCACTTAATCAAACTTTTTATACAGTGAAACCTCTCAATAACGGACACCAATGGGACATGAATTTTTGTCCGTTATTGAGAGGTGTCCGTTACAGAGAGGTTATAGAAATTTAATTTCCCACAACGGTAATTGTATGCTGTAATATACAGTAAATACATTGTGTATGAAAGCAAGTACGTAAAATTCAATATGGAAATACTGTATTTAGCCCTATTTGAATTACTGGGAAGGATGAATGAGAAATTCATTTCTGTTAAATAATATTATTGCTGTCGGAAGTGTTAATATATTCGTATACCGGTACTGCAAAAGATAATGCGTGTATATTAATTTTCTTAAGTATATGTCATCACCCTGTAAGCGTTTCTATTTATTTCAAATTCTCAGAACCTTCTCAAAAGATGCATTAGGAACTAACTAATCGGCTCAACTCTTTCGTTTAGCGAAAAAGGCATATTTTTCCTCTACAAGGGTAATAAAACTCATTAGCAAGTGTCTTCTGAGAATCCTCAGTACGGTTGCGGAAGAAACATATGTGTGTGTGTGTGGGGGGGGGGGGGGTGCGTTTGTGTACTGGTGCTGTATCTTCGTTGGCGGAATGGATGAAAAGGCATATGGGAGTGCATATGTTTATTGACTCAGCCACAATCACAAAAAATATTCTCTTAGAGAAAGTTGAAAAGGAAGCCCGGAAAACTCTAATCCAGACTTGTTTCAGTATCATAAGTAAAAGAAAAATGTTGCTTTTCCAAAAATGTAAGAGAGGAAACATTGCTCGTTGAAAATGTTATTGTAAAACAAAGAATGTTTGTTTTGTTATCTATGAAATTGTCGGGAAAGATGCAAGGCCCAGAGACAAAAGGACTAAATTTGTTAGCGAAGGGAAGATAGTTCGCATAGAATTCTTGGCCATACGACTGACCCTGCATGAAGGTATTGAAGGTTTTCTAGGATTTCTATAAGAAAGCAATTAATTGCGGGCATAAGAAGAATTTCAAGTTCAGCTTGAAGCTTTTTTGTTGGATGGTTCACCAGGTCTAGACTCATGTTCGATACGCTTGTGAGGAATAATATATCGCAGAACTAAGCATAATTCCTGTCCGTTATGAAGAGGTTGTTAAAACGTCCGGGGGAGAAAAGAACTGTCCGCGTCCGTATCTGAGAGTGTCCGTAAAAGGGAGGGTTTTGTTTCATAAGAGAACATATATTTTTTGCAGGGACAAAAAGATGTGTCCGTATTATAGAGGTGTCCGTTATTGAGAGGTGTCCGTTAAGGGAGGTTTCACTGTATAACTGAATACATAATATATTATTTCTTCAAAACACGTTAGTACAATTTACAAATTATTATATGAATTTAAAACTGTTCACAGGACACAGTAAAATATATTAAGACAACCACGTCAAAGCTTCAAATAACACACTTTCCTGCATCGTTCAGTGTTAATTATAGATGAAAGTGTTTCAATTGAGTGATTAATTCACTGTGTTTAGTTGATCATATACCAGGAAATAATTACTTTGCATAATAGTTGTTGTTATTTTGTTGCACAGTTATTATTATTATTATTATTATTATTATTATTATTATTATTATTATTATTATTATTATTATTATTATTATTATTATTATTATTATCTAAATCGTGCCAAAAACTAAAATGATAAAACTAGTTTCTTTTTAGCATTGAGCTCAGTGATAGAGCATTTACCTCTGGTGCGTGGGATACCCGGCCATGTAAGCTTGTGGTGGACAACGTTGTGTCCGTGGGTTTTCTCGGAGCACTTCCATTTCCTCCCATGTTCTCATTCCACCAGTTCTTCCATGATTATTCTCTTGCCTAAATCATCTATCTCCCTTAGTCTAACAGTTATAAACGTTGGGTGCTTAAACTAAAAGACTTCATTTTTTTTTCTTTTTAGCATTAAAAATGTGTCATATGATGCTCACAGGTGCTTCACATCTTAAATTTGATGTCCACTCTAGTTCTTCAAATACAGAAAAGTTAGAAACATATATCAATGCTAGCAAGAATTAAACCATCTGCCGGAGTCGAACCAGGAAACTTTAATTTACTACATGAGAACAGGGCTTTTTATTTTCTGGTTACCATATTTCATGAAGAAAGAGGAGAAAAACAAAACAGGATACTTTCTTTCGAAAATTGTTTTTATTTTGAACAATACATCTATGATAAAAGCCTATATTTCCTCTCTCTTATTATGTTGGTTGATTTATTTGGAATATAGTGTCCCTTTCAACACCGAGACTCTATGAGACATGGATCCGTCGAATCCGAACCACATGATCCACCGGGAATCGCACCCGGTTCTCTGCATGGAAGCCAGTACGTTAAGCATATAGCCACGAGTGAGCTCCATCTTTTTACATATTTTTCGTCTAAGGATGTTCTTTTGGAATTAACAAATTTCATTTCTAGAGTCAAAATTTTCAATTTTGGACAGAGAAATTAATTCTTTCAATCTGTATACTTCAGTTTTAAATCTTGTAAACTTTCATATCTGTAAGGTGTTTTTTTCCTAACGCTAAATTATACAGTACATACCAATGCAAAACATCTACGGAAAGAATCTTGAAACAAGGCTCCAAGGTAAATACGTAGAATTTATACTGTTTGAAACAAAAATATGGAAGAATTTATTATTGGATACTTTCCTCCTACTTCAACAAAATAAATAACAAATAATTTTATCATAATTTTTTCTTACGTTTTGATTTAAAAAAAAAAAAAAAAAAAAACAGGACGATTCTTTTTAAATATCTATCCGGAAGCGTTACAATAAAGAGGATAAGCCGGATTAAGTAGAGTGTACTGTAACTCTGGGTTAAAAATTTGTTTCGAAGAGAATGGTGTATAAATACAGATTAAGGCTTTCTTGTTGTTAATCGACAGAATAAACCAAATGAGAATAACGGTATTCTTTTTTGAATATGTCAATCTATTGCTATTTAATGATGATGGAAGCACTCTTGCATATGGTTGATGTCATGAAGGCTACAAGAAACGATCTTATTAACGAAAACAAAAGATTCAATTATTACAATTCTTAATTTCGAAATAAGAAAACACCTCGTATATATTTCCATATTATTTGTAGCGACTTTACAAAATAATAATGAACTCTTTTGTATAAGATTATGCTGACTGGTGTTAAGAAATTATACCAGAGAAATGTTATTCGAGAATGTAACGGTTTTCTCTGAACCAGAATTGTCTCTGACCATGAAGATGAGCCTATGACTTGCTTTCCTTGAATGAAAGTGAAAAATGTTTCGCTCTCTACCCAGTGCCCTCAATATATCTTCCTTTTTTTCTCACACTATTGAATGTATTGTTCTTTCATAGTTGATAAAAAATCATATTTGGCATCTAAGGTTTTTTGTACATTTGAAATATGCAAATTCCTTCGTCTACGGTCGTATAAGAATGTTTAGCTAAAAGTGTTCATAGAGTGTACCCTTATTTCCAACTATATAGAAGCTAAAGTAAGGGCGACCTACGAATTTTAGTTATGTACAGTATATATGGCAGTATATTGGCTCAATTCCTTATTATTTCTGAATTTCTTGGTTAGAGGTCATGTCCTTTTAAATGAAGTAACTTGAAATTCTTTTATAGTGAAAAGTTTCTATGGTTTGTATACTTTTATTCATAGGAGAGACCACATCTGATCCCTAGTATGAACGTATCTCACACAACGCAATAACAATCAATAAACTTCTACTGGGTACCCGATATTTAACATACTGGACGTCCATGTATATTCCGAACGCATTATGGTTGTACCAATGACACTAAATATTGGTGTATTTTAGGCATCCAGTTGACATTCACCGGGCATCCAATAAGGTTCAAATTGCATGTAAATTCGTAGGTACCTTCTCACATAGTCGCAGTACTAAAAGAAACTATAAATTTTACTAAAACTAATTATTCAATTAAATCAAGTGTGTCGTATTTGCCTTTAACCTAAATTTTCCGTGGCCATTTCTTGAAATGAGTTAGATCATGTCAGATCAGAACTTTTCAACTAAATATAATGGAACTTCGAGCATCGGTAATATAAAAGGAAAACTATTGTAAGAGAGATGCAGTAGTGAACTTTGCTTCATTGTAATTTGAAAGTCCAGCTTTCTTTCGTAATGTCACCTTTTAGATAGCTTTCCTTCAATCACAGGAAGCAAATGCTGGGAAAATATGTCTAACAGGATCGTTTTCTTTCCTATTTCTCATTGAATGGTAAAAATATGTCAAAAGTCAATCGCAAAGATAAATTAATCAGAGATTTCAGATGATGTAAATACGCTCATTAGGAAGGTTAAAGCTGCGCTATTTTTCTTCAATACTGTATCAAGATGAGAAAGAATATTCCATTTTCCTAAAATAATTAGCGTTTTACAAAAGTGTTCCTAGAACCTTTTCAGAGGTATCTTATTCAAGTAATAACAATAATAAATGGATAATAGAAAATGACAACTCCTTCATGAGTATATAGTTAGCATACGAAACTTCGGTGCAAGAATCTCTGCTTCAATTTCCGGTGAGATTTTATGTGATTTGGATCTCTCGTTAAACCAGTTAACTAGTCAATTTCGGAAGTTTTTTAAGAACAATTCTGGTTGGATTGTGTTGGCACTGGAGAGAATCCATTGTAAGGAAAAGTAACTGTCAATTCCAGTCTTGCTGTACTTGCTTAATGGTTTCGTTAACTACATCAGGTAAATAGGCCAGAATCTTCCTTCGGATAGATCAGACAAAATAAGACAAATCAAGAACCCGTAGATCATCTATAGTGTCTGGAGCATTGGTCGAAGTGAGACGTATACGGTGGTATGTCATACCGCCTCTGGTTTTTCAGTGATGAAGACATACCACTTCTGGTTTTTAGTGATCAAGACATACCGTCACGGGAAAGTAGATGCTAAGTACCTTTAATAAATTCATTTTTGTACACAATAATTGACGAAAGATTCCTTATGTAGAAATAATTTCTAAGTTGACAACACCGATATTTTTGTTATCTTTTCATCTAGTTATATATTTTGATGCGCCATATTGAATTGTTTCTTTCGTATGTATGTGTGTATTCTTGTCTTAATTCATATAAATATCGTGTTTTGAGCATGAGCTGATTTAGGGGTTGTCTGCTGTGGGGGTGATTTTTCCGGGAGTTTGAAATACCCCTCAGTCGAGTGAGGGTCCGGGAACTTTCCCCGGCAGGAAATTATTAATATAAAAACTCGGTTTTAGAGCATTTTCGTGTATAATTCTCTATAATACAACATAAGGGGATATATTTTTTTCAGAAAGTTCTTGGCGAGGCATCAAAATTTCTCTATGCCCCCCCCCCCTTCCCCGGCCGTAACAAAGGAGAAGCTCTCCAATGGTTTTCAGTCATTATGTAAATAGAAATGCAAGATTTTAAGCAAAATACCCACACTGTATTTCAACATTTAGATAGACGGTATGTCGAGTCAAAATCGTAATAAAACATACCGTCTCAGCTTTTTTTTCCACTTCGAACACGGGTCTGGAGGCTATAATCTGAGAATATTATAAGTCATGGACTAACATGAAATAAAAAGGAAAGAAAGAGAAATATCATGATCATGAATTATAGGCGCTTAAATGCTATGGGCACTCAATATTCCGCTGCAAAAAACATAGTATTCTTCATAAAAATATGCCCATTTGTAGAGATAAGGAAAAAGCTCGTGTGAAGGCTTAGTTCCAAATGATAGTGTTAAAATACACGTATTTTTAAATGTGTGTCGTTTGGTGCTTCAGATTTTATAGACTTGGATTACCAAGTATTCTAGATAAATTAATATCTTCTCTACTTTCCGCTACTACCACCAACTAAATATTGTCATAGATTTTTAAATATTTTTTATACAGAATTTTTTTTATTAAAATTTTCTGAGTGTCCTAGTAGTCAAATGGTATTAACACGTAGTTCTGGTTCGATTTCCGTGGGATTATGTTTCGAATTCTATGCTCAATAGTGAGCAAGTCCGTCTCATCGATGTTTGGGGCTTGGGACGACTAAATTGCAAGCCAATGATTATAAGTGACATGACTATGTCCAGTGTCACGTGAGTAAATTGAAGCAACTTCCACTTGTTTCATATCAATGGTAGTGATATCCCAATATGAGTGTACTTCATAATTATAATGGTATTCACTTGTAAAAGTATCGGCCTATGTTTAGTTAAAGGGGTTCAGCCTCATTTTTGAAAAATGATAAAATTTCGCTTATTTCTGTTAGGTTAGGTTAGGTTCCTTTAGGTCAGGTTAGGTTACTTGAGGGCTAACTTCACGCATATTTGTATTCATATTCCCGTATACGCGTTTCCAATAAGTACATATAGTCTCTACAGCATTTTGTATTTCTCATTTCTACAACATGTAGTATGATTCCATTCTTAAATGACACACAAATCAATTACAATTGCGTTACTTCAGCTCACTTCTCCTGTAGGACTTCTATTTTTTTTTTTTTTACGTACTTCTGGACATCTTTTACTAAACATAGCCAAAAAATATCTGACAAAAGATGATTCATAATTTAAATATTTTGATGCCAAGAATGAATTAGAAATAGTAAATTTATTTCTTTTTCCTGAAGGGCGTAACTTTTGTCCTATGGTGCGTGGCCCATTGAGTGCAGGCTCGTATCCAGGAAGGTGTAGGGGACCTGGCCCCCCTAAAATTTTCACGGTAGGCTTGCAAATGAACTATACTATAAATGGACTCTCATAAATAACAACGGCTTGGCTCCTGAGTAGAAAGGAATCAAATCTATTTAACCAAAATTACTAGTATATTCAAGTCAATTTATGAAGAAAGAACACAAGCATGTAAGCTGATTCATAGAAATATGCTTTCCATTTAATACATCTTGCTGCCAACATGAATAACCACACTATCAATAATGGTGTGCATACCTTTTATCAAAAGAAATAACTGTATTCACGCCCTTCCTAATATTTATGTTGATTGTCAACAGGAAATAGCATGTTTCTCTCCTTTTCTGGACCTGTTGAGGGGAATTCATTATCTGAGAACACGCAAATCGCTCATTATATAACACACAAATAGAATACAGTTAGCAAGGGATTCTAAGTGGTACTGCACAGTAGCTACTAGAGGGAATTAGGTTCAGTGTCAGAGTTGCCAGACTCTTCATTAATATTATTAAAAGGAATCGACAAAATTGAAGCATGCGCTATCTATAACTAACGAGTTCCATTTTTTTTATTACTTTCTGATTTTGATATGCTTTTTATTCGTAGCTATTTCAGCTTATCTTATGGATTTATATTTTATCTGTATTACTGTATTCTTATATTATCTTCACGTTAATTGATTTTTCTTCTCATATCTTGATTATGAAATTGAAAGTGTGTTTACTGGTCACAGTATATTATGAAATTTTAATGATCCGAAAAGAAGGAAGCGTAAGAAGTGATAGATGACTAGTGATGAGGAATTTGTCGCTATAAAAAAAAAGTGAAACTCAATGCAATTTACTTAGTTACAGGAAGAAACACATAATACAATGTGTGGCTGTGTGCTTCTTGGTAAGAATAAATCGTTATTCCATAAAATCAGGTTCATTTCTTTCTCTGTATTAATAACACGCATTACTTAGCAGGTTTTAGCACAACTCATAAGAAATTGAAAGTAGTGAGCCAATATAATAATGTTTTACTCTGCAGAGAAACATTAATTAGATCCAAATAATCTCAATCCGAGTTCCCTTTGGTATCTCAATTCACTGCACTTGATCATCTCTCCAAGAACTTTATTATTGCTCACTTCCAATTCTCGATGTTTTCATAAAACCTACAAAGTACATGTAGGAACAAAGAAATTAGACTTTGTTTTAGTAATTTATTTAATTGATATGCATTTGGAAGTGTACGGGTGAAGAGAAGTTATATTCTCGTCAATATTCGTTTTTTGAATATTAATTAAATTTAATTAAATGTTATAAAATCCTGGCAGTAGTGTTACAATGAACACCACGCAAAGAAATTTTGTTTTGTCTATCATGTCATTATTACGTTTGTTTATCACCGCGATCTTATGTAACCCCCACACAAGCAGAGTTAAGCTGGTTGCATATATTATCGAGATAATGAAATATCCTCCCATAAGAATACATGGGAAGCCGAATTTTGATCATATCTTCGGATCAACTGGACTCGGTTCCTACTCTGTGGGGCGGGGAGGCGGAACATGGTGGCTCAGTGGTAAAGCGCTTAGCCCCTGCGTAAAGGATAAAGGCTCAGTGCTGCACGGGGTCCCTTGGTCGATCCCCGGCCAAGTAAGTTTATGGTAGACAGCATTGTGTCCGTGTCCCATTTCGTAACGCATCGTTCTACAAATTATCCTACCATCATTTACTTACCTTAATAATCTATCTCCCTTAATCTAAAGAGCATAATCGTGGGTTGTTAAACTGGAAGATTTATGATTTTTGACTCGGTTTCTAACTGGTTCTTAACTTTTGGCACGTTCCTAACTGGATTCGGTTCTTAACTTTTAATACGGTTCCTAACTTCTGACCCTCCTCATCCTGGTCATAATTCATGGTAATCCATAAAGTAGTTCTTCAGATTTTGTACCTCCTGGGAACAAGAACAGATAGAACAAATGTATAAAACAAAAAGTTCTTTTAGTAAACCAAACTTCTTAATTATAATCGAGGGATTGGTAATGATTTTGTAGGACTGCAGAGATCTACGATGGTAACAATAAGCCAAGAAAGCAAGATGTTTACACGATTTTTCAACACCACTATTGACTAAATTCTAATTTAAGCTTACTTTCATCCTAGCTATATAGTTAGCGCATACGCCTACGGTGCAGAAGACCCGTGTTTGATTCCCGGTTCGGAACTTAAGTGGTTCGGAGCCCAAGTTAAGCTTTAGATTCACATCTTCCGCATCTAGCCTCGGTTCTGAAAGGGGCGCTAAACTCCAAATCAACTAACAATCAACAATCTAATTTAAACTGTTTTACGAGACTAAGGAAATCTTTAAATTATTTGAATAGACGATTATTCTCGGTAGACAAAGTGACGTAATCCCTTTCCTTGTCTTTCAGTTCGGGGAAAACAGGTGGAGAAGGAAACTTTATATTTCTCCCAAGTTAAAAGTATCCTATTTGTATTTGACCTACCACCTTAACAAGATAGAGGAATCTAAATTCTATACTTCAACCAGCAGATAAATAATGTGAACATGCTTGCATGAAATGGAGTCGGGTTTGATTTTCCATTGGAGGCACAAAATTGGCTCATCCAGCATCATGAGTCAAAAGCTCACTATGATTTTGAAAGCCAGAAATAACAGCGATGGAAATCTAGATACTAACTACACTGACAAGCCGAAACATTATGACCACTTACCTAATATCTTTAGTGTTCACTTTTGGCTCACACGACAACAGCAATGCGATTTAGCATGGAAGTAATGACACTTCGGTAGACGGCTGGAGGTATTGCACACCATATCTGCCATATATTTCACTTATTTCCTGTAAATTTCAGCGACATCTCAAAGGTATCATTTTGGTTAAGACCGACTGAGTTTGGGGAGCACTGTAACAATTCAAACTCACTAATGTGCTCTTTTCCATTGTAAGTTGGAAATATGGCATGATATGTACAGGTGTATTTGATCAACAATGATCTGCCGATAGTTAGGAGCCGTCACGGTGTCCGCCACACGCATTACCTGGCATGTGAAAGGCCATATAAAAGTTTTTCAAATTATAATGAAGTCATCAACGGGCTGCCGTCAATCTACTGCGCACTTCTCGAGCAGCTGTTCTCCTGGAAGACGATGGATTCTAATCCTTCCATCGAAGTGATGAGGACGATTTCCTGATTCACCGAACCATCTGAAGTTATGCCGTTGCTCGGCGGTTCAATGACGATAGGCACGTACGCATTCCCGTCATTATCGATGATACCGTGCGATTAACATTGGTACACGCATAGAACTTTGGCTGTGAAGCACCATATCAAACATCGCAGGGCAAACGGTGTGCTGAGGCATACTCGTACTTCGTTCACTGTCAAATTTTGTTAAAATATGTTGTTAATTGTGCCACGGTTTGCACCCTATTCTGCTGTGGTAACCTCGAAAGTCTATGACGTCCAGCATTTTTAATGAGATGTGCATACCCCATGAGTTGTGATTTCATGCTGGTTTTATCGTTTCTTTTTCTTAACTTTAGGAAGACACTAATAACGGCAGCTCGCTAACACCTGACAAGTCGCGTTGTTTCCGAGATGCTCGTTTCTTGCCGTCTGGCCATCAAAATCTCGCCCCTATCAAAATCTGATCGACGCTCTTCCCCATTCTATGCATAAGCATCACACTATATCATTGAGTCCGATCTCTTCAACATCTGGCGATCGTTCCTGCTGTTCCCCGCCTTATACGACAAACCAACGACTTCGTTCAAAATGTAGAGTTTGGTCATGACGTTTTGGCTGGTCAGTGTATATCACGCAATTAAAAGCAATGTAGTAGATCCAGTCTACTCATCACTTGTAAACTTAATTTGAAAATTAAATACAGTAAACTCCAATGTGGGGAAGTGGCAATCCGGATAGCCCGAAGTTTTGTAATTACCTAGGTCAGCGTTTCCCAACCTTTTTCAACTTGCGGCACACTACGGGTGTAAGTTGAATTCTCGCGGCACACTTATAGATATTATTATTATTTTCAAATAGAAAATATAATGTATTTTTTTTCTGTAATTACTGATCTCCTCACAGAGATGAAAGCTCGATCACTGGTTTCCCCTATGCTAATTCATTGTGCTTATTTTTTATTCTAATTTTAAAATAGAAAACAATTGCAATGAAATATAGGACTCAGATTTTTAAAAATACGCTTTATCTTTCCAAACCTGTATCCAACCTTTCACTAAGAACGGAGATCACTAAATAACGAACGAACAAACAAATGTCTCGTACTTTTAACTTGGCTGTTTTAACCAAAACCGGTGCATATTATTGCAATCACACAGCTTGCGATGCATCGAAGTCAAAACACAGCTGTTGAATAAAGTGTTGTTCTGACATTTACGTGCGAATGAGTGTTCTACGAACGTTCATTTGACGCGTACCGTACAAGTGCTTCCATTTCTCGGTGTTGTTATGACTCTCAATTTAAGTATAACATAGCAGCTAACCGTGGAAATATGTACAAGCCGAAATACTGTTTGCTACATAGTAATAGATGTAGAATAATATATTACAATTACAGTAATTTGTTTCCATGGTAGAAATTCATAGTAATGTGAAATACAAAAACACATTTTTCCTATGTCTTGCAATTTAGTTGCTATAGAATTAATAATTTTGTTTCGATTTCTTTGCGGCACACCAGCGGTCCATTTGCGGCACACCGGTTGGGAAACGCTGACCTAGGTACTTAATTCATTCCCTACCGATACCAACACACTTTTTATACCGCTATTATTAACATTTTCTGACCTCTTAGTTTAGCCCAGTACTAATAAATGTTCATTAAGTCTGTATTGTAAGTTCTAAAAATTTATTACAGGAAAAGGAAGACTAAGATTAAAAATGTAGTGCATATCTTAAGATAAATTTTATACTCAGGTAGTATCTGATTTAACTGTAGGAAACAGAAATTGATATACACTTTACAGTGTGGTCATATACAATTTCAAAAAATACAAATTTTAACCTTAAAACGTAGGCATAATTCGTAGAAAGAGTAGTTTAAGATCATATTACTGTACATTGATAATTTTTTACACAAATGTGAAAAGATAATCCTAGGGTAAAACAGTCAAAACTTGTACTGTTTAGTTTTTCAAACATCTTGGTAGATAATTGCTTCTCCTTGGCGGTCACGTATTTATGAAGGAGTTAAAAGGCGAATGGGTCGTTCAAAAAAGTATTCCTTATTTTATTACGGAGTTTTTTTTTTTTTTTTGTTGTTGTTGTTAAGAGTCTTCATCCCGGCGAAATTAAAATACCGCTAATTTTACAGTAATTATGTGATATCTTCAAATAAATAAAAGATAATTGAAATATGGAACAAGAGCGCCCTAGACAATATTATTTTGCGTGAGGTACCGTTATCACAAGTCATCTAGTGGCTTTCCGTTTTCAGCTGTTTAGAAACGCGAAAATAAATGCCGATTATCAAAATGACTCGAAATCGAAAGCAGATAAGTGAGTCGTGATAACGGTTTCTCATGTAAAATAATATTGTCTAGGGCGCTCTTGTTCCACATTTCGATTTTTTTTTATCTATTTGAAGATATCACATAATTACTGTAAAATTAGCGGTATTTTAATTTCGCCGGGATGAAGACTCTCAACTAGACCAGATAGTACGGAGGCCGGATAGTCGAAAGTCTATTGTAATATAATAACTTTATTTAACCCATAAATTCAAGAATTTCTTGTCGTATCAAGATAAATTTTGATAGTAACACATTTACTGTATATTGTCTGGTGGGTTAGAATGCAGTAATAATATGAATTCTTAATTTAATGTTAAATCCGGGAGGGATTGTAAATCTGTAGTCATGCTTAGATTGAAGAGTTTGCTTCTACATTTACCTGCCTTCCGATATCCATTAATTTTATGATTTATTAAAAAAAGAAAAAAAGAATAATGGAATACAATTGTAGATCAACCTGTGATTATCCCTGAAGGTAAAGAACACCAAAATAACAGTCTGTATGTTGGACAGATAAAGCATTTTGTCTGGTCGTGCCGTAATGGCTGCTGCATTATAGAATTCGTAGCATCGTAGTGCGTTGGAGAGCAGCACACGAGACATGATGTTCCAATTTTGATCAATAAAAGATCTTCTCTCACCCTTTTCTTTGCCGCTCGGAAACTCTGTTACCAATATTGAATTTCTAAAATATTTATTTCGGAAGATGTCAAAGAAACTCTCTAGTTTCTGTACAGCGTACTGTATGCATCATACTTTTAAACTAACAGAAATATATAAAATTTTGTTATTTCGCTCTTCTTTTTACTCTCCGTTCTCTTCTGAGTATGTCGCTTGCACGCATGACATTATGGTTTTGGTGGCACACGCAGACAGACCATACGCACGTACGCACTGCCATAGGGAATTCCCAAATAAGACTCCAGGGGTGCATAACAAAGGAGACTCGTTTTTTGTCTTTCGTTCATTATAGAATATTATGTTTGAGGAGAGAGGGTAGGTTCTTCAGCTCAAAATCTCGCTTTCAAAAAGTGTGTACTTCTATCTTAGTCCTGACAAATACAGAAGTTATACAAACGCACCAAAAAATTGGGGCTGTTCACCAAAAGTACTTATGTTTAACATATTATTTTATACTATGTTTGCTCCAGAATAGCTATATGCCTCGCTGTTCAGTTGAAGAATAAATATTTTAGGAATTGACACAGCGTCGTGAAGTAATTGGGGAGGTACCTGAATTAACACATTAGTAGTCAATGTGCTGACCATACATCATCTAATTGAACATGCATCATTTGGTCGGTCATAGCCTTTCATACGTTTATGCATTTATAAAACAAGAAATATGAAAACTCTTGACAAGTGGCTTTGTCACGTGTACACAGGGAGATGATGATATATTCTTGGAACCCGTAATTGACTGCACAAATCCACTTTTCGCTATGTTACCGTTTTTACTACGGAGCAATCAAGGTTATACCGTAAAGTTATAGGCCTATATAAAGTTAAAACCGGAAGTGGTTGTTTCTGTCATTTCTGGTTTTAGAAGAGATACTAGAGTGGGGATGGAATATATTCTTGGAACGTTTAATTGATTGCAGGAAATCCTTCTCGCTATATATTACTGTTTTTATTCTATGGTGATCAATGTTAATACTAGAAGTGGTGGATTTCTGCTACTTCCGGTCTAAATAGAGAATTAAGAGAGAAGATGATTCCTATTCTTAGAACGCTTAACCGATTCAAAAGAAAGAAGAAAAAGTGCTGGAATGGAGAGGCAACCGGGGTACATAATATACCAATCAAATTCATTAAACCATGGGAGACAAGGGAAAGGAAGAATTAGTTCCGACGATACAGTGAAATATGTGAAATTGAAGAGTGGTTAAAGGATTTCCTGGGAATAATACTGTTTCCGAGGGTGGAGTATTTCCAGCGATTGCACATGCAACATATATATCAATCAACTCGACTTGATGAATGAAACTGTTCGCCAGTGGAGTACGTCACTTCTGGTACACAGTACCTAATACAGGGAGTGGGATATTTCCAGCGATTCTGGTACCGTTTGCTTTTTTAATTTCGTCAAGACCACCGGACTGATATCTATGTTGCATGTGTGCAATCGCTGGAAACAACCCACCCACAAGAACTGTATTATCCCTGATTTCCTGAAGACGATCATGATACCGTCGACTAAGAAATCGATCGCAGAGAATTTCTCTCGCGACTTCCTTAGAGGTCGCGAACACCAGGTTGATAATTAAAGAAGTCAGAAATGTCTTAGTCACCGCGAAAGTACAGCAAGTGGTTATGTCGATAATTCAGACGCTTGATACTAACTTCTATATAGAAAGATGCATTAGTGTATTGTTAAAACAAATATTCAAACAAGTATGGAAACTTCGGAAAATAAACTATATCAAGACCACAGTATTATTTAAAAGTTTGAAGTTAAATGACCGGATACAAGACCGGATAAATTTGTAATATACGCAATGAGGCTTCAGCAAGTTACCTCTCTTGTTGAACTTTTCTCGTATAGCGTAAAGTCTAATAGAGAGCGTATATTATAAATTTACAACACAATTTTTGGTACAAATTACTGTATTTTAAGTCAAAATTTTCAAGAAATGAAATGAAATCTTTAAGTTTTGCGTTCCACGATTATGCCAGCTAGGCTAAGGGAGACGGTGATAATGAGAAATGAATAAAATAGTGGAATGATGAAAGTGGGAGGAAACGGGTTCTAGTGATGCGTCAGGAATCGGGTAGAGTGGTAGAAGAGGACCGAAAGAGGAAAATAAGATCAAATGAACGAACGACCAGGAATAGGCCCTAAGGATGTTGGCAGTATTACGCTTATTAACAGTAAGATCACTTCTTACTAAACCTATCTGTAAGCAAACTGAACAGCAACTAATTCAACCGAAATAAGGGCAATGGTTTAGACTAACAAGTAAGAGCAATATGATGATACCACTGGAATTAATGCAAG
The DNA here is from genome assembly GCF_964235325.1 of Thermobia domestica. Classification (NCBI taxonomy): domain Eukaryota; kingdom Metazoa; phylum Arthropoda; class Insecta; order Zygentoma; family Lepismatidae; genus Thermobia; species Thermobia domestica. The sequence goes on along the minus strand of NC_137464.1, from coordinate 182,988,335 downwards.
TACGTAAATTGAAGTAACCCTAGACCGGATGTGTCAGATGAAACGTCCAGTGCTTAAAACCACAAACTGTTGGAGATAAAAGGATGAAAGAAAAAGTGAGATAGGAATATATATATATGATATGATGCATTGAATGGAATGCTCTATTTACCCCAGAGCCCCCATGATGGGGCACCAAGGGGTCATCCGAAACTTTTAAATAGCAAGGTGACGATGGAAAGGCCACTCCATCGTTGCATAAAGCCCCCCCCCATAAAAAAACTTCTGTAGGATTTTCTTTTTCGTAAGGGCACCATTTACGAAATGGCTACTACTTAATTGAGTTCATTTCCGGTACATTTAAATGAAACGTCCACTGGTAGTAAATCACAAACGACTGGAGATAAAAGGAATTAAAGAATGAAATATAGTTTAACGTCCCATGATTACGACCTTTAGGCTAAGGGGACGGATAATTAACTCAAGTGAATGATACTGAAAAAATTGGTGGAATGAGAATGTGGGAGGGAACGTGAATACCGAGGAAATCTACGGACACAAAATTGTCCACCACAAGTTTACTTGGCCGGGGATCGAACAAGGGACCCCATGCACCAGAGATAAGTACTCGGTCACTAAGCGGGCCCTCTGGAGGGAAAAGAGTAAGATAGAAAATTATCAGAACACACATCGAACACAGCGCTCTGTGTGCCTCGTAGAACTCTTTTGAAGTAACACACTTCTCCAGTCTTCTTTGCCACTGTTTGAAGCACTTCGGGAAATCTTTCAATTTGATATCGTCCAGTGCCCTCTGCGAAGCTCTTTTGATGGTCTCTACATCATCAAAACGCATCTCTTTTAGATTTATTTTTTCATTCTCGGGAACACAAAAAACGTCACACGGAGCTTTGGGTCATTTTCCATCTAATTTTTCAAGTCCTGGCTCAAATTCAGACGAATATGTATTACTTTATTATCTTGTGTGAGCAGGGAAGGAGCAAACTTATTGCAACTCGTCTCATTTACAAATATTCAGTCTGCTGGCAAAAACTCCAATTCACTCCTGTCTGTTCTGAAATTTCGTCTATCGTGAAAAGACAATCCTCGTTGATGTTTGGCGGATTTTTTCAGTTTTCGTCGCTTCGAAATGATGAAGAGCACCCAGAATGAGCATCATCAACACTCATCTCACCACGTTTAAATCGCCCAAACCACTTGAAAACTTGTATGTGGATCATAGCATCCTTCTTGAAAGCCTGTTGAAGCATTTGGTAAGCTTCCTTTGCCGATTTTTCAAGCAAGATACAAAATTTCAAACACAGCTTTTGATCATATAAATCTGCAATAACGATTTCGCAGGCGGCAAACAACACTATGGTATAATTAAACGTTAACCTCCTACGCAGACGCCGCTTGAGCAACTGATTTGGGAAGGTTTCTACTAGACTCACCCAGCGAAAGAACTCTCTACTACGCCTAGGAACGACCGTGCACTTTTAATTCGTTTTCTTTTGGGTCCTCCTCGTAATACATAATATGAAACAATAGTTACTTACGCACATATCTTTATTAATTACATAAATAAATTATAGTAATATGGTATATAATGTAACTATATTATTAGTACAATATGTGAGTAAGCAAATTAGTATGTCTTGAGATGTGCTTCCAAGAACTGAACACTTATCGAAAATCCAGGGAAGGGGGGGGGGGCAACTGCTATCTTTGCACCTCGCTACGAATGACCATGGACACAATAATACTAGTCTAAGTTGCCCACATTTACTAATAAAATAAATTCAACTCACACACATGTGACCTATTTTCGAAGCTGAACGTCCACATTAAAAAGGAAACCAATTTGGAAAAGAATAATTCATATTCTGTTACTTTCTAATCATTGCACGTATGCTTACTGCAGTTAACTGTCACATGTTTCCTTATGGTTGCTCTTTCATGCTTTGTGCAACTAGTGACTGCTTCATTTCCTTTAGTTTTGTCATGCACATATTGAGTTCTCTTTGTTATGCATTGTTTATTAAAAAAAAAGAAAAAAAAGCTTGTTCTGTTCCGATTATTTGAAATTCTGTTTACCTTCTATGTTTACGTAATAGGCAAAAACAAGATAATAGTTAGAAATGACTTCGAATCTTAAAAATAATACAACAGAGGAAGTTTGTAACATAAAACGCACTGTCATTAATATGTCAAATTCATCTTTTTCACTGCTCAAGTAGGTACATGTTCCTTCGGTAGTGGAATATGTTAGGTAACTAAGATTTTGTGATGTAGTTGGACGCTGATTCCGTACAGTACAGGAAAATACCTATATTATTGTTGTTATTCGCTCATTTCGGCTTAGCACAAGGAGACATGGGTTCAATCCTCGCAGCCAGCCATCGTAACTGATTTCACAAAGTTTCTTGAAGTTTCATCAAGTAAATGCCGGAATAGAATCTCGACGAAGGCCCTAGCAGACTGATACCATTCTTTCTTTCCTATATGAACATTGTAGTGAAGTTTTTGACTAAAAAGGAAATAATCATTGTCAGAAGTCACTCTACACTAGGAAAGACAGCAAGTAGACAAGAAATTTCTTGTCTCGTCTCGAAAGTGTGTCGAAAAGAGTCATGCTTCTCATCTCGTCTCGAAATCGTATCCAAAATTGTCATGCTTTTTTGTTTCGTCTTGAATTAAACAGGTACTTCTTGTATCGACTATCGTCTCGTTTTCAAAACGATACGAGGAATTTCTCGAGTCTCGGTGCACAATACTAGTTCAGTCAAGTTGTAGTTTTCAAACACTTTTAGTGTTACATAATGCATAGTATGAAACTAGAAATTGATAAAGTGATTCTACTAGAACATAATAGAGAGCATTTATCAACGTTATTAACGAGATACACAAGCTATTATCCCAATAATAAATATGATTTAAATGTTCATATATCACATCCTTCGTATCATCAAAGCATTGTAGTAACTTCTACATGTTTTTTTTTTTTTAAACAAAACAAATCAAAGCATATATTTTGTACATGCATTTACGAAGTGAAACGATAGAAAGAATTCTTCGATAATCGACGTGGAGAAATCGTATTTCTCATCACGAAGGCAACACTAGGAGCAAATCATTTTGTATTCTATACTCTAAAATGGTTTTGTTTTCTTGCTTAACAAATTCATACACATCTTTCAAGTTTTATTGTGACACATTGAAATAATAATTTCAACATTTATTGAAAGTGTGACAGTAGCAGTTCCAATGATGTAATAATGTGAGTTGAACCTCCTACCCCCAAAAAGAAAAAATGAAATGAAATCTTTAAGTTTTACGTCCCGCGCTTATGCCGGTTAGGCTAAAGAAGACGGTGATGAGAGATGAGTGAAATGGTGGAATGAAGAAAATGGGAGGAAACGGGAGAACCCCGAGAAAACCCACGAGCACGGTGTTTGTCCACCACAAAGTCCACCACGGCGAAAGCTGGGATCGAACCAGGAACCCCTTGCCCCGAAACAGAAAAATCTCTGTATGTTTGGAAAAGAAAAAATACACAAATCCAATCTATTTCTCTTCATTTGAAGTGTATCGTAATGCAGTTTTAATACATCAATACATCATGGATTGCAGTTGTTTATCCATGATTTTGATACACTTCTTCGCATACTCCCAAATGATTTAGTATATTCTCCTTGAAATATTCCCTACGCTAGAACCAAAACATCCCTTTTATGTTCTTATAGTTTCACCTAAAAAATCTTGTCAAAATTGGAAAGGGAGAAAAGTCATACGTTTTTAGTATTCCCTTTAAAGTTCTTTATGTTAAAAATGTGCGGAATCATAGAATCTCGTTAAGTACTAAATACAAACCAAGAATTTCAATATAATTATTCTGCTAGTCAGCGCGTAAATCTGTCTGCAACATTGGGAGTGAAGGGTAAGACCGTTCGCATTTTTTTTTTTAAAGTTATGTTCAAAATATTTATGAAGTTAAAAAATAATGCTGTGAAGGATCAGGGTGTAGAGTTGTCTCCAACTATGGGAGGTGGGCAGATTTGAGACTTATTCTGGGGGAGATAAATTTCATCTCACTTTTCTTTGTGGCAATCGAACACAAATCATCACATTTCTCCCCCAAAACACATTTCAAATCAGATTTTTTTGGGGGCGACATTCCCCCCAGTTCCAAGGTTGGAGGGGACGTGTTCCCCTCATCTCCCCTGGGATTTGCGCAAGTGCTGCTAGCATAGCTCAAGCCCCGAAGCAGAAGTATCCACTCTTCGCGCGATAAATAAGGGAAAGTATGTATTTGTACGATATATAATTTATACTTCCTATCAGAAAATACGAATACTTCAATTGTACTTCTTCAAAAGTTACTATTTCACATTTTACGGGTTGAGACTTTTGGTGTCAGAGAAGGCCATGTTAGTCACATACTGTGATGTAAATAAACAATAGTAGCAGAGGCACGAAGAGTGTCTTGCAAAATTTAACTTTGTTATTGTGTATGAATCTTGTTACATTTGAAACCTATTTAATATCTTGCATTATAAGTAAAACCAGTGAAAGCTGTTATGATGTTGCACATATTGCACGTAGCGCAAAAGTGTGGAGTTTCGTACACAGTCACTTTCGATAGGAGTGAAACTTCTTTTCATTTCACACGTAGGCTATAACTACAGTATGCGAATAAATTGAATATATTACTGAGTGAAGTAGCCTTGTATTGGAGCGTTCAATGTCCTGTAGCATTGAAGAAGAAGTTTTCTTTTAACACATCAGGTTGTTCAATTTAGTTTAAGTATTTGTTATTTAATACTTTTTAAAAGTAAGTGAATATGTAGAAACTACACACAACGAATTTCAAGCTACTAATCAGCAGTACCACCATTTCAGGTTTTACTTGAGGGTATGCAGGGAAGAAGATTCTACGACACAAATAGACTTTCACGTTTTCCATTAGTACGTAATTATGTTATTGATTATACTGATATACTGAGTGTTTCAAAACAACACCGACAACGTTTGGGAGGTGATTCCTGACACCGCGATAAGACAAAAAGTATAGACCAACCTTGGTACAGAAATGCGTCATTTCAAAGTTATAGGTTGCCGAAAACATGAAAAATAAACTTTATAGGTCCATAGCTCCCATACTATGGGACTTACCGTAGCTGGGTTAAGGCTTTACCTAGGAACTAATAGGCTCTTCACGCTATTCAAAAATACGTTTGAGAATCCTAAGGTACTCACGCAACAATTTTTATAGAGGGAGTTTGGTTATTCGCATATAATTTGAAGTACGCACCAAACTTCCTCTATAAAAATTGTAGTGGAAATACCACAGGATTCTGAAATATGGATATTTGGATAAGGCATATACTAGTTTCTAAATGAAGTCTTGACCCGACTACGGTAGGTCCTATAGTATTGGAGCTATGGACCTTTAAAGTTCATTTTTTCATGTTTTCGGCAGCCTATAACTCTGAAATGACGGATTTCTGTACTCAGGTTGGTCAATAGTTTTTTGTCTTATCTTGGTTTCAGGAATCACCTCCCAAACGTTATCGGTGTTGTTTTGAAACACCCTGTGTATACAACATATATATTTTTAAAAATGATGCTCAAATTCCGAAAGGTGATACCTGATGTCAAATGAAAGATAAAATTTCTAATGAACATGGGTTGAAAAAAGCCTTCTCAAAATAATAAACCGCCGAAAATCGGAAACACCACAATTTAAAACGTCCTAACTTGAAAACTACGGGTTCTATCGCAAGTAGTTTAAGCAATTACACAGAAACTAGTATACACATTCCATCTAAATATCCATGTTTCACAATCCTCCAGTGCCGGCGGAATGAGTTGTATAGAGGAAGTTGGGGTATGAGGATACAGTTATAAGTACTAATGACAAGATTTAAGCATTTTCTTTTAAAAATAACTTATTTCTCTGATTTAGTAATCGAAAATTACTATTATCACTATTCCGTTTCACGTTGGAGCCACTATTATTTTTAAGAGGTATATGCAACACATACAACACTTAGGACTCTATCCCTGTACCCCAACTTCCTCTATACAACTCGTTCCACTGGTACTGGTGGATTGTGAAACATGGATGGTGCGAATACTAATTTCTGTGTAATTCCTTGAACTGGTTTCGATAAACCCATAGTTTTCAAGGTATGGCGTTTTAAAATGGGATGTTTTCCATTTTCAATGGTTTATAGCACTAAAAGGAGACGGTTTTTTTTTCTTTACCAATATTGTTAGGACTTTTTTCTTTAATTTAATATAAGAAATCACTTCTTAGAGTCTGGGATGCAGGAATACTGAATGTCACATTGACATTGTTTCGTATCATTTAATCTAATGGACGTATAAAATTGAAAGTGACTGTGTTTGTGACTTCACGACTCTTCAACTACCTGACTGATCTCGATAAAATTTTCAACATGCATGAGGTTTCGGTCTGGGATGGCTTTTAGTTTAAGGTGGAATTCAAAGCAAAGCATTGCATTCAAATTTCAAGGCTTTCCCACCGGGAATCGAACTCGGGCACCAAAGGAGCACGCGCTAGCCATTAGACCAGCGGGGAGGGCTAGTTTCACGAAGAAAGTTAAGTAGAGTAGAGTTAGAGAGTTAGATGCTAAATAACTAAGAAATCATTGGAGATGTCAATTACTTTTAATCTTTAAGAACAACTAGTCCCCTTAAAAATGACTGATACGATATTCCTCTGTTAAAGTTCGTTAGCCTCGCCATTGTTACGTTTTCTTTCTTTAGATAATAAGGACGAATTGCATCCGGTATAAGAGGTCTTTGTACAGAATACAAGGTAATAGCATCGTGTAAGTTGCAACAGTGCAAGGTAAATCTTTTATTATCTTTGTTAGCAAGGACAGGAAGTCTTGAGTCACTTCTGAAATATGTTTGTCAGGGACGCAATGTATTACAGTGTAGTTTCGCAAACATGTTATGTTGTATGTAAATTACAACGTTAGAAAAAAAATAGTGTTTTGAAATATTTCAAATTATTGTTAATGCGCTACTGGTTCCTAATCGTATCTACAGTATATGGTTGCTAGTTGCAGGTAAATTACTCTTTCTACTGTGTTTACCAAATCAATAATCTACATTTGTTTACAATGATTAAAAGAAAGACGTCTACAATTTACTCTCCCTTAATGGTGCTGAATCTTTGCTTTTATCTTACATGGAGAGTTATCTTTCTACTTTTCTTTAAAATAAATTGGAATTTCCATGGTTTGATTTACTCAGTTCTTCAAATACAATATTCTTCACTTCATGGAAATTAAATTTAGTTATAGTATATAATATTTATATTTAATATTCAAATTCATTTTAATTAATACTAAATTTAGACTATATACATTGTAAATTTGTTCTGTAAAAGCAATGAGCATTTAATTAGATTTTGAAGAATAAACCAATCAAATCTTATCAGTGATATCCCAGTTCGTTTCAAACAAAAACAGAAAAAAAAAAATCCCAAAATATAAATCAATAGGTAAATATACGTATATGGTATTTTCACTATGATAACTATTTCTAATATTGCGATATCATTAGCTATACGTTGGAATTATTTTCTCCTTAGAAATAGGCTACTTGGACTACAATATTGTGGGTACAGGATCATTAAATTTTTGATTCCAATATATGGACAATGTAAAATTCTTCAAACTGTCTACTACTCACAGATACGAAAACATTTATATTTAAGTAGAAGCATACAAGCTACAAGCTTTTAAAAAAATAAACAAAATTGCTCATATATAGGCCCGTGGCGGATCTAGCCCAGGGCCGGTGGGGCTTAGGCCCTCCCAGTTTTTTTTGAGTTACAAAAAAATTGAAGTATTATTTATACATTTTTGAAAATTTATGCTAAGCGTTGCCTTTTATTCTTTATTGGAAATTTTTGAAACATTAGATGTTCCTAGTACCTGTGAACGAAGTGCGTAAACAGATTTCAAATTAAAATGATTTGTATAAACGCATGACGTACTTATCATAGCCTGGGTTCTAGTTGGTCCCTTAGTTTTTATCTTGTAGATCCGACACTGATATAGGCTGTATTATCACGATTTAAGTCCTCCAGAAATTTGTCTATCAGTAGTAGTACTGAACTACTGAAGATTGCATTTCATTTTTTTTTTTTTTTTTTAATTTCTGTGTCACTAGTATGTGGCTGTTCAATGACGTAGGTTAAGCATTTTTATTCATGCAAAACTTATCTTCAAGTATTGATAATTCTGATTAAACCCTGGTAGCAGAGACAACTTGCAAACCGCTTGCTATAAGCTTGAATTGCAAGTCAGCAAAGCTTGCAACCAGCTTGACTGGAAAAAGTGTAAGCATGCCGCAAACTGGATTCCAGTAACGAAGTTACATGGGGCAAACCTTGAATTCAGTGTTAGATTCAAGCTTGTCGCTAGCATTTTACAAGTCAAGTCAAGTCAATACCCAATGTACAGCCAGTGATATTATGATGCTCTGCGAAGGGTCTAAAGCATCGCTTGCAAGTACAACAAAAGGAACATTGTATGAAAGCATGCGTTTCAAGTGCAAGCGTAGAAATTCAAAAGCCAAGCACACGCCAACTGGCCGATACCTTTCTTGCTACTAGGAAATTTTCATAATACGAAGTAATACACTGTTAGATGTGGCTTAGAATAGTTATTTCATTCCGCTGGTACGAAGCTTAATAGTACTAAGTCGAATCTTTGGATCTTTATATTTAGCGCATTGATATATAGAGAGAATTTATTTCTCTCTTTTCTTTAAAATGAACTAAATTTTAATCATGTAATTTTAATGATTTCTTCTTCAAGTCTCGTTGAATATTCCTTGCTTTCCCAAAATGAATTTGCATTCCATTACTTAAATTTATTATTGAACTAGCATCAATTACTCGCTTCGCTGGGTTATTATTATTTTTTTTAAATAGTAATATGTTCCGTTAGTCAGTCACTTTTTGCTATTACTAAATCAGCTCTCTCTGATATCGGTCATCTTCGTTGATTTTTATCTATCGCCTTCCACTCTCTCCCTAAGTTGTGGGGCTGACTGTCACTGTTCATCTCAGCGACCCCGAAAACTATGAATTCGACACTGATATCGAACATTTTTGATCATTTTTATTTGATCTCCCCCTCTCCTAAGTAGCATCGTCGAAGTGATATGACAGAAACAATCTCAGGCCCGAACCTCATGTGTTGAAAATTTGATCTCGAGTCGATCAGTTTAAGAGATTAAGAGTCACAAACATTGATCACTTTCAATTTTATAATGCAGATTATTAAATTTACTATTTATTGCTTTTATATATATATATATATATATATATATATATATATATATATATATATATATATATATATATATATATATATATATATATATATAAATTCAATTTGTTTATTAAATATTTAAATTACAAATAACTATTTAATTTATAACTAAATGAAGTAAGGAGGATTTAAATGATTTTGACAAGAAATTAGCGAACTCAAACGATCAATGTTCCAATTCCAAAAAAAAAAAAAAAAAAAAAGCTTTGAGTTTTACGTCCCACGATTATGCCGGTTAGGCTAAAGGAGACGGTGATGATGCGAAATGAATGAAATGGTGGAATGAAGAAAGTGGGAGGAAACGGGAGAACCCCGAGAAAACCCACGCACACGGTGTTTGTCCACCACAAAGTTCACTTGACGGGGGCTGGGATTGAACCCGGGACCCCAAGCACCAGAGGTGAACGCTCTACCACTGAGCCACCGCGGCCCCCAATGTTCCAATTCAATTTGAAAGAAATAAGAAAAACAATTTCCGATATAAATCAATGGGTTAAAGAACAAATATGGCACTGGTATTCCACATTATCAGGCGCGCACCCAGAAATTTTTGTTGAAAAGGGTCCAAGCATTGGGGGCAGGCCCAATATTACAAGTCACTACATCTATATGTAATATTGAACGGGTATTAGTCTGTACCCGAAAAGTCGATAAGTAATTGTGAAATAGTAGCATCTATATTTTCAGAAAAAAAATATAGAACTAGATTGTTTTTATAAGAGAAAGAGTACAGATGAAGTATAAGATCAAATTCTCATGCTACATAAATTATTTCCTTGTTAAACAAGTATATTGAGAAACTGTACAAATGTATGTCGAGTTAGGAAGTTTTTAGAGGGTTCGGATCCGTTGGATCTCCGTGGGCCAGCACGCCCTGCACGCCATTAAACGGGCCAGTCGGCTGTTTACAGTTGAGAAATGCGCATTCTGTATATTGAGATTCGCACCATCTCATTAGGATAAGAGAAAAGAACCAAAACAGCTAAAGAGCACGTAAGTAAAATAATAGAATGGACTGCTATTATTATTATTACCCAGTGTTCACAGTTATGGGAACTTACGTTAAGTGAAGAATGGGGTTTTATACTTGCGGTACTCCTTACTGTTGGAGTATAGTAACGTTTTTAAAATGTTAATTTCATATTTGTTTTGCAAATATTTCTAATTTTAATACCCAATTAGAGCAAAAACTGGAATGTTATTAAAAAAAAGAAACATTTTTCTGTGTGATAAAACAGCTGTTCAAAGTTCACAGTAAACCTTATTGTTCGTATCGGAGTGTGACCTAGATTCATTATTACGTGAGCATAGGCTTATGTAGTTGCATATGGGAAGGTGTAGGAGGTTTGCAGAAATTGAGAGTAGAACGTGATGGCATTGATATGTGTTGAAAGTTGATCTTCGAGAGGTAAGATGTATGTCAGATTAGAATCTATTTACAGTATGTTCTTTAAACGAAGGTTCTGTTGCGATGATGATGGCCTAGAAAACGAGTCACTGCACTCTCATTGCTGTGCATTACACATACGAGTACTAAAGATGTTAATTGCATCTAACGACAGAATTGATTGATTTCTTATTGAAACAAATCACTACAATATTTTAGCAATATCCTTCAAATGTGAATATCGCTAAAGTACTTTCGTGTTTTTTCCGTGTTTGGTACTTAGTAAGCATTATCATTGCCAGTAAAATATTGAGCACTGATTTTCCAACATTTTAGGCACAATCAGTATGAAATACCCATTCTACCCAGGCCGGTAGCCAGCCCAAAAATGTAGGGGGGCCGGTAGAAATTAGGGAGCCTGACCCAACCGTGAAAATTTTAGGGGGCAGTGAAAATTTAGAGGGGCCCGTCCACCCTAGCCCCCCGTGGATACGGGCCTGATGCTACCGTACTTTTTTAGGCAGTTGTATCGTGTATACTAGTGCTGCTAAAATCCAAATTCTATTCATGAACGTTAGAACCACCTAAATATTCTAATACAATAATTATTGTATAATTCAATGTAATATACTTCAAATACAATAATTATTCTAATTGTTGTTCTAGACAGAATTTCCGATAATTGAATAATTGAAGAGAGAGTAGCAAAATTCTATAATTCCACTCAAACCGCGTTTGTGTGTCTACTTGTTCTACAATAACTACCTTATCATTTATCCGATTTTAATGATCTTAAGTATTAATACATGCTTTAATATGTGCCTTCCGCCAATCTCTCAAAATAATTCGATTGATTGTGGTTTGCAATCCATCAAGAATTAAGAGATACACATGCGCAAGAAAAAAAAGTGTATTAACTATGTAAAAATTATTTGAGTTTCATCAATCATAGTGTATTTTATTTAAGGGATCCCGATCATCCTCATTCGTTGCATTTGAAATCGGTCAGGGAAAAGCGGTAAGTTTCGCCTAATTTCGATGTTCATTATCTAAACAAGCCGAGGTGAATCAAACGCAAAAGCTTCCAGCTTGCAAAGCTGTGGAATTCAGCCTCTGTTGTCGAGACGACATGCCAAGCGTAACCACAAAAAACAACGATCTTCAGTTTCTAGACGATGGGTTATTTGACCACCAAATGTGGTTCAGATACGGCCAATAGTTATCAAGAAATAAAGTACCACATACAAGATATGAAATAAAATATCACATACAAGGCGTGCAGAGCCTGTTCCTACCCGAAGCAGACCAAATATAGCAATTTATACTTTCTTGGCCATGGACTGCTTGCCCACCAAATTTGATCCAGAGCCAGCCAGTAGTTACCGAGAAATAAAGTACCAGATACAGGGCTAGTCGAGCCTATCGGAGCCTGTACTTGGCCAAGCCCAGCCATCAAATACATGTATAACATTTTGTTCATTTGACTATGGACGATTTGCTCACCAAATTTGTTTTAAATCCTGCTAGTAATTACCGAGAAATAAAGTACTACATACAAGGCGAGTCGAACCTATCTGAACCCGTTCCTAGCCGAGCTCGGACACCAAATATAATGTTTTCATTCACTTGCCCATGGGCTATTTTCCTACCAGATTCGGTTCAGATTTGGCCATTAGTTACCGAAAGTACCATATGTAAAGCACCACATACAAGACGAGTCAAGCCTATACGATCCTGTCTCTGGCCGAACCAGCCACCAAGTAAAACATTTTTATTCTTTTGGCCATGGAGTATTTGCCCACCAAATTTGGTTCAGATTGTCAGTAGTTACCGAAAAATAAAGCACTACTTACACACATACATACACCTGGAGTGAAATTATAAGCTCCCGTATGCTTACGTCGTGAGCTAATAATATGCTAAGAAAATAATTTTCTTTGATAGCCTAACTTTTACCAACATGGTTAGATTTTGATGCAATATGGCGTGTATTTTCTGTGAGAGTTCCCATCACCTCAGCTTGAGGTTAGGGTTGTCAAAAATATAAGGCTGAATTTTCTCCCATTTTAAAATATATGTTGCACGGTGATTTTCGTAAAATAATAATAATAATTTTGAAGCAACTGGGGCGTATTTCCAATGATTTTCACTGTATCAAGTTAAAATCAGTGAAGAATAAGAGGGTGGATTCATGTATTAAAAATGCATGTTCCACGACATTTTTCGTACAACTTATGTTCCATTTTGGTGAAATATGAGATATATGTTTCTGACATTTGCAAATCATCGTCAATGCCTCAGCTTAGATTTAGTTAATAGTGGAGGAGGAATGTAAAACTATTTGAATCCCACGATAAAAAAAAAAAAAAAAAAAGTATTCCACGATATCTATCGCGAAAATCATTGAATTTTAATAGAATGTGGTGCTGAAACTAGTCAATTGTCAATAATGTGGAGTGAATTCACCCCCTCCTTCCCCGATTTAAAAATGTATTTTTAGAAAAGTTTGAGAAAAAATCTCCGATTTTTATGAAACATATGATTTTGGTAACGGATAAGACGATGAGAATCTCCGATTAAAAAAAGAAAAAAACGCACGCTTCTACAATGCACAGCATCACTAATTATTCAGATAAAGAAATTATTGCTCGAATAGTCATTGGAATTAGCAGTAATCAATTAATGGGGGATTAAAATAATTTACCCAATTCTTCGAATAATTTCATCACTATGCAATGCATAAAGAAACCTAAATCTTAAACAATGAAGTATACTATATAATTTAAAAAGGCGAATTATACTATGCATATGAAAATCAAAGTGGACAGTCATAGAAGCCAGAGTAACGAGAAAAGGCAGTTGCCCTTTTCGACTATATGAAGGCAATTGGATGTCTATCTTTTCATGATTCTTATTTAAAAGATATCAAACATGAAATACATATATTTCTATCATCAATGTATCTTGACAATCAGCAAATGTATTAATAAAATAACATGAGCTTCGGTTTTTTACTTTAAAACTTCATTTTAGCGCTCTGTTGTTGGTCTCACTTGTAACTGAATGATATACATTGAATGAGAACTTCCAGTTGCATAGATCAGTGGTTTTCAACGTCGGTGTTAATACTTCCAGGTGTGTTCTCGTTTTCAAACGGAAGACTGGAACAAAAAGAGGCGATTGGAAGTGATAAACTATGTACGGGACTTTTTGCTTATTGGAAAAAAAATGAAATCTTTGAGTTTTACGTCCCACGGTTATGCCGGTTAGGCTAAAGGAGACGGTGATGATGACTAATGAATGAAATGGTGGAATGAAGAAAGTGGGAGGAAACAGGAGAACCCCGAGAAAACCCACGCACACGGTGTTTATCCACCGCAAAGTTCACTTGGCGGGGGCTGGGATCGAACCCGGGACCCCAAGCACCAGAGGTGAACGCTCTACCACTGAGCCACCGCGGCCCTTTTTTGCTTATTGGATGAAAGCCATTGTGTAAATTTAACAAATTATCAAAATTCAGATTTTTTATAAATAATAATAATAATAATAATAATAATAGGCTGAATATAATATGCTAGACTCCTTTAGGAAAAAAACGGTCAAAGCAACTGCGTATTACATTCTTCGGGGTTGATTTTTAGCGGCGGAGCTTATGTGGTTCGGATTCCACGTTAATCAGTAGGTCCACGTCTCATATAGTCTCGCTGCTGAAAGGGACGCTAAACTAAAATCAAGTCAAGTCAAGTTGATATTTAGCTTTGGAGTCTTTTTCTAGTTCGCTCATGGAGGGTTGCCAGATTTTGTAAACGAAAAATCGGGACACCAATCTCATTCTATATATGAGGTCAGGATTTCTACTCATTTGGTCAGAATCAATTAATTACCTGTCTTTTCCAGGCGACTATTCACAATTTTCCATTTCATTCTATACACAGTTAACACAAATCAAGCCCCACAAGGGATGCATAAAGAATGTGGAAAGGTAATGTAAGAAGGGTTGCCTGGTGTTCCTTATTCCGAATTTCGATTTGTTGTGTTTACCAAGTCGTAAATATTGAACCAATTACGACACACCCTTCTATTTACGATTGAAGAGATACTATTTTCTTTGTTCCGTCATCACCTGAATCAGAAACGCTACCCTAAAAGAAATACAAATTTAGCATTTACCAAGAAAGAAAGAAAGAAAAAAAAAAACATTTACGCTAAATTCAGAACGATAAACAAAAAGTAAGTCCGTCACCGGGAAAAAAACATTCTTTCCTATTGAAAGTGATATGAAATAAATTTTTGCCATGACCTACGTATGTCCCTTCTTGAATATATATTTTTTAAAAAGCCTCTTTTTTTTTTTTTTTTTTTCCTTTGGAAGCTAAACAACCCATAGGACGAAAATATGGATGAGATTTTCAAAATTCCTTGTTTGTTTAATAAAACTAACTGGCTACACAAATCTCCCGAAAACCTTCTGTTTTTAGGTGAGACATACTAGTTCTTACAGGTTGAATTTTTTTCAATCTGAAGAACGAAAACCGGGACAAGCAGGCGTTCCGAAAGCCTTTTCGGGATAGTGAATTCTTTCATTGAAAACCGGGATTGTCCCGGAAAACCGGGACGTCTGGCAACCCTAGCTACGGCCAATCACGAAGGCTGCTTAGGACAATCGCATTTAGCCGAGGACACACTAGGCTCGAAAAGGTTGAGAACCACTGGCCTATATTATAATAAATAACGAAGGAACGAGCAAAAAATACATAGAATTTACTTTGACCTTTAAAAAAAATCGATCTGAGTCAGCTTATACCAGATAAATTTCAGGTGTGTAAAACCTATAACATACTAAAATGCATTAGTATGCATTCCTCTAGATTTATTATTATTATTATTATTATTATTATTATTATTATTATTATTATTATTATTATTATTATTATTATTATTGCTATTAAAACAAAATATTAAGCATATAATAATCTGCGCCGTCTTTAAGAAAAATCCAAACGAAACAAAAGAGGCATACATAAAAACTAATTTTCTCATTGTCTCAAAACCCAGTGTTGCAGATAACAGTCTTGCGCGAGAAATTTCATGAGTAACTGGCACACTGAGATAAACAACTATTATCTTGGTGGTTTCGTTGGTGTTTTGTTCGTCACGGATGAAACGTGGCGCAGGTAAGACACGTTGTATAACAGTACTGGGCCGTCTTTGAAAACTGTACAGCCTATTTTCAACTTCAGTACAACGCTCCTAAAGTGTTACGTAAGAGTGACATATCACGACATAACAGCCACCTATGACCCTTCAGTACAATACCAGGGAGTTCACGGTTCTTAATGAATTTGTAGCGTTCAGGGGCGTTGGATAGATTCTGGGAAAGTCAAGCATACCTGACAGAAATATTCGAATAATATGTAAGAAAAAATACGTTTCTAAATCTTACAAAGCTAAAGTCTAATACCCAATCTTTGTACGAATATATATATTATACATTTGCACTTATTATTATACATTTGTTATAATTCTTTACAGTGGCGTAGCTCAGAGATGCCCTCAGGCAGGTTTCGCCGACAAAAATATTTGGAGGTAGGGGCGGATCCAGGGGGCGATCGTCCCCCCAGAACAGGAAACTTTTTTTATTTTATATATAAATAAAAACCATCCCCGAGTTTGACGCTCTTAAAATTAGCTCTAAGTACCAGTATTACAACCCACCGCCCCCCAGAAGTCCGTCCCGGATCCGCCCCTGTTTGGAGGGGATATAACTTTTCATTGAAAATGGTATAATCGAAATGAAGAATGGTAAATTTGGGTGGGGAAAGGTATATTTGGGGACAGAATAGTAAATTAAATTATAGAGGTAAATTTTGAAAGAAGAATGGTAAATTTGGGGGGCAGAATAGTAAATTTTGGGAGAGAATGGTAAATTTTTGACGAAAAATGGTAAATATTTGGGCCAGAATGATAAATTTTGGAGGAAGAATGGTAGGTCTAAATTTTTTGAAGGGAAGAATGTTAAATTTGAGGGAGTTGTGTCGAAGACCTTGGGGCAATGGACACCCCGGGCGTAACGAGTAAATCATAATTATCATGTCGAGAAGGTAAGAAATTTGGCGTTGGAAGCCGATACCCTCGCGTCACCGGTTGAAATGCAGGCCATATGGTCGGCCCAAATTCTTGATGGGATCTTGTGAACAGGTAGTTTTTTTTTTTTTTTTATTTCAGTACACAGAGGTGCATTGAATTGCAGTGGAGACAGACAATAAAAATGTCACATTCTTTCCAGTTTTCTGCACACGATACTGAAATATTGATGAAATTAACTAACAGGTAGAAAGAAGAACTAAACGGGGGCTAAAGCCAACGAAGGGCTGTGGACGGCCCTAGGCGTACGATTACTTGGATATTGTGTAATCAGAGCATCGGGTCCCACGCGCCATTATTTCTAGGCTTTCCGGACAGGAGTTTGATACCTCTCAAGTCAATTAGCTTTCCAATTGCTTCAGTTTGCTAGGTCAACTCTGGAAAATTTTAGTGCTTCCACTGGGAATAAACCAGGGTCCACGCATATGAGAGTCAGGCTAAACAGGAACTCAGTAATATGTTCAAAAAGACTTGAACACCCACTTTCTTTTTTTAATGATCTCAGTTTGCAGTCGAAGGTAGTAAATTTTTATATTATGCATATACTAATGAGAAAAAGTTCTAAAATGAAGAATACAGTATATAACTAATTTGCTGAAAACTTAAAGATAGAACTTCTGGGAATTAAGGTTTTTTTTTTCAACCTGACTGTACTCTTTATTGTCATAAATTATTTTAAAAATCCTAACGTCGACAATTACAAATGGAAAGTACTGCATTAAGCAGAATCCATTTTCGATAACACTGTACTAAAGAGAGGAGAACTTGAGCCAGGTCAACTGTTCCATCTCTGCTACTGATGACTTATTACACCATATTGGATTAACATATACAGAAATAAATGAAATATTTGAGTTTTACGTCCCACGGTTATGTGCCGAGTGGGCTAAAGGAGACGGAGAGAAATGAATGAAATAGTGGAATGAAGAAAGTGAAGGAAATGGGAGAAACCCGAGAAAGTCCACTTGGCGCGAACTGGGATCGAATCAGGGACCCCACCCATCAGAAGTGAACGCTCACTGAACCACCGCGGCTCTCGCAAAAATGTACAGTTTGCAACATGAAAGCAAAATACATGTTTTGAATACGTGAGGAGGCGTGGACTAAGTGAACTTCTGCTGTACAATCGAGCAAGCATCTGAACCTTTTTGATAATATGAGGAGTCAGATTGCTTTTGTTTCTGAGAAATATTATAATTAATCAGTTATTTTAGAAGCGATATAAGTTGTCATTGGATTGGAGTTTAACATTCCTTTCAACAACAAGGTTATTTGATACTGCTCAACGTCGGATATAAACCACACGCACTCACACGGGATTCGAATTGAAGACCTCGGTGCAAGAAGGGGACAGCTCCAATTTTACATTTTGTTCAGGTTTGAAACAAAATATTAGAAATCTATTTATTCTACTTTAGCCTCCAAACGTTTTTGCCAAGACATGTTTTACGTCTATAATTGAAAATGTTTACAAAATGTTTGGAGGCCAAATGAAAATAAATTGCGTTTTAAGTTGTTTTTTTCTTTTTTAATTGTGAATCAAATCCAGCATGGAGCTATCCCCTTCTTACAACGAGGTCTTCAATTTCGATCTGCCGCACCGAAGACCCATTTCATTTGCTTGATTGAACTCGTACGTAAATATATAATGGAGTCATACTTACTAGGTTATTGTATATGTAGGGTATTCCTCACAATTCTCAATCTATATCTTCACTCTCAGTTACTTAAATTTCAGTTTTTAATACATCCTTTTGAACAAAGAGAAAAGGAACTGACAACCTTACCTAACTATTTAAGAGTAGTGTACTAGAACGCTTGGACAAATATATATCGGATTGCGTTAACCAGGAGTCGAACCTGGAATCAGCGTACTATATTCTACATTCGGTTGTCTGTACTTCCTCTTATCAAGAAAGCCAATAAATAAAAAGTTTATACGTAACTTCTATATGAATAGTTCATACTGAAGATACAGCCGTTCCAACTTAGTAGTTTAGCGATTTAAAGATTATCGAATACAGTAGAAAACCATTTACCAATTTAGAGCTATATCAGCGGTAGTTAGCTACTGGAGGGGCCTCCCCTGCAAGGGCGTCGATTTCTCTGTATTTGGGGGGACCATTCAGATGCAGAAGGTATATATATGAGGATTTTAAGACAAATTGCATTAAAATTATGCCAAATATGGTATATTCATAAATACAATAGGGGGCCCATATGAGCTTAGGAAGGGCCGGGTCCCCTAGCCCCCCAGGATCGGCGCCTTTGCTCCCCTGCGGAATTGATCTGAATTGAATAGGCAGACGAATAATGTCTTGGAAGATGGCAGCTGTCCTTCCAGTAGATGTGAGGTGAAAACAACAGGAGACTAACACCCATCACAAGTTTGCTGATAAGCGAAAAGAGGTGTGCAATGGTCTTTTGCAGATCAAAATATAGTGCCAGAGATGTAATATCCCGCTCATTCGGTCTCCAGGAGGGGTGTGTTTGGGGAAAGACTATTGAATGAGAGAGTAACAGTGTGAATAAGATTGCTGGAGAGAGAAAGACGAGCAAGAACAAAAGGATTAGTATAGGGTCATAGAACCATCGTACAGGGGAAAAAATTAGAAAATTTTACATACAATAGAAATAAAAATAGTCTAGACTTAGTAGGAGTTTAAAAAATTAGAAGGGAAAGTAATGTGAAATTTAGTAGCGAAGATTATAGAATGTTTTACTTGAGTGATCAGAATTAAGATCCTAATAGTGCGGGACTAATTTTGAGTAAGCGCCTAAAAGAGTAGGTAGTGAAAGTAAAATTCGTAATGTTAGGGTAATGACGTTGAGATTTAAGGAAAAAGGTTTATCTAGTAGTAATACAGACATAAGCACCGACCACTTCACAAATAGCCGAATAAGACAAGGAAAATTATGAGAAGAAAGAACTAATTATAGACAGGAAAAAGAGGAGTGCGTGTGTAACCGTAATGAGAAATTTTAATGCACTCATGAGGGAAGGACAGCAAGCAGCGCCGTAACTTAGACTTTTTTCTGGGGGAGGCAAGCATTAATACGCGTATTTGGGCGCTTTAGAAACAGTTGTTTTTCTAATTCTTGGGCGGCCTCTTTCCATCTTTCTTTTACTGTTTGTGGGTCCCTGAAGCCCGTGGGCCCTACCACAAGCCTCTGGGCCCGTTTCATACGTGACAAATTAATTAAGGGGACAATATTGACAAATCTCAAAGCCATACGTAAAAAAATATTATTTCTAGGGCCCTAATAATAGACATTCTTTACTGAAATGGGCCCACGACTCATTTTTGTTTTATTTACCTTTTTTGTGCTGTTTTGTTTATGTAATGTAGTAAACCTGTTTGATGCATCATTTATAATTTCATGTTCGTATCGTATATGGAGTAAGAAAATTTTGTCTTAAAGTGGGCCAACCTCGAACGGCGAGGAGCTTCCCTGTGGGGACAGTTGTTCCCTGTCCCCCGCAAGTTACGGCCCCTGACAGCAAGGTAGTGTCATAGAGTAATATGGGTTTTAAACAAAAGAGATGAACGATGAGAAATATTGGTTAATTTATGTTGGCAGAATTCACTAGTTATTGGGAATACATGGTTCAACCAGGACAAGAGGAGATTATACAGGGTGGTTCAGTAATGTTGGACAGCCCTGAATAAATCGGAAACCAGAAGAGATATTAGCAAGAGTGTGGTGGATGCATATACTTGTGGAAGGGGGACGTCTTGTGAGGTACCACACAATGTTACCAGGTCAACAGTGTTGCCAGCTCAGTACAAAGTTGTATTTTTTAAATGGAACATATAAAAGTTTATGCCATCAAAAGAATTAGTACAGAATGTGAATACCAACAAGCGAAACCGCACCTGTCAGTGTTGCCAAATAAGGAAGTTATAAAGCTTCAAAGATCAAGAAATTAAAGTGTCCGTAGAGCAAAACTAGCAAAAAGGCAAGAAAAATAATACTACGGAATGAAAACGAGTAACCGAAAGAGTAAACCAAAGAACGCACAGCATCCAATGAGTAACAGGGTTGCCACAGTAAAGGGGAAGAAATTGAAAATTTTGCAGTTGCTATAGGAGGAAAAGTGCCCATATGACATAATGCTGGAAACACCATAGAAAGTCTATGTAAGATTCAGAAATCCTAATAGCGTTTGTTCGAAAGCGATATCTCTAACCGTTTTCGAGATACACCAAAGGTGTGCGGGGTTGGCAACACTGCATAATTGATTTGACGATTAGACCCGTGTAGTTCTTACATTTTGTTGGGCGTATCATTTTCATTACTCGTTCCTGTAGTTTGGAGGGCGAGGGAATTATTATGCAGTGTTGCAAACTCCGCACACCTTTGGTGTATCTCGGAAACGGTTAGAGATATTGATTTCGAACAAACGCTATTAGGATTCCTGAATCTTACATGAACTTTCTATGGTGTTTCCAGCATTATGTCATATGGGGACTTTTCCTCCTATAGCAACGGCAAAATTTTCAATTTTTTTCCCCCTTTACTGTGGCAACCCTGTTACTCACTGGATGCTGTGCGTTCTTTGGTTTACTCTTTCGGTTACTCCTTTTCATTTCGTAGTATTATTTTTCTTGCCTTTTTGCTAGTTTTGCTCTACGGACACTTTAATTTCTTGATCTTTGAAGCTTTATAACTTCCTTATTTGGCAACACTGACAGGTGCGGTTTCGCTTGTTGGTATTCACATTCTGTACTAATTCTTTTGATGGCATAAACTTCTATATGTTCCATTTAAAAAAATACAACTTTGTACTGAGCTGGCAACACTGTTGACCTGGTAACATTGTGTGGTACCTCAAAAGACGTCCCCCTTCCACAAGTATCTGGATCCACCACACTCTTGCTAATATCTCTTCTGGTTTTCGATTTATTCAGGGCTGTCCAACATTACTGAACCACCCTGTATATATGGAAACCCCCAACGAAATTATATTAAACACATTATGTTATGATTCAGGAAAAAATGTCGAAATAGCTTAAGAACACGAAGATCCTCCGCGGGGCAGACATTTTCTCACATCATAATCTTGTGCTAGTCAAAGTGTGTACGACTGAAATGTAGCCAGAAAGAAAGTAGATGACAAAGAGTTGAATACTGTAAAGTTGAAAGATGAAGAAGTAAGCAAATGTTTTATACTAAAATTCCAAGAGAAGTATTCAAACACGGAAAGAATAAAGAAGGAAATACTAACGGCACTAAGAACATATTAAATTCGCATGTAGCAGACTGCAGAAGTACGAGTAGGGTACTGCAAGCAGACAAGGACTTAAAAAAAAATCATTGTTATTGTTTCAAGTCCTTCCTTTCTATTTTTCTTTTCTTTCTTTCTTTTTTTTTCTTTTCATTTTTCTCTTTGTCATTAAGTGCTTTTATAAATCACTAAAGCGCAAGTATTATCTCAGGAAATGTTCAGGGTGAGAATCTACGTGCCAGGAATACCACTTGTTCTATCAGAATCTACATTTCTTTCAAGCGACTCTATTTCCTGCTAGAATTTCATTTGCAAGATAATAGACAAAGGCACAAGGACAGACATTTAGGAATCTCTGGATGAACAACACGTTTTTAAAGCTGTTTTGTCCACTAAAGCGAGTAGACTCAGGTGTATGTCATATTGTTCAATTTCAACAATAACTGTATTAAGGATGTATCAAAAAGTGTAAACTGCATACTTTGAGGATGCAAGCTCGACAATTGGAATGCACACTTCTTCAAATTGAGTTTTGATTTCGTTCCAGTGCTTCATTGTGGTAGAACATGAAACGTTGATAACAAAAGAAAGGAATATTTAGTGTGCTGAAAAGAAAATATTGCTTTTTTTTTCAGATGAATGACTTTCCGATTCTATTAAAGATAAAAGTAGGCCTATCATATTGATTGAGAATAGTGAGCAACTATAAAAGTGTTTTTACATGTATGCTAGCAGCTTCAGGAGTTTTCGGTCGCCTCGCCTGCAAATATTTATCATTTCGGATCTCTCAGATGAACACTAACAAGAACGGAGGGTAAAGGCAATGACTACATAAATTTTCTGTCTTTCTTTTTCTTTTTCCTTTTCCTTCTTCTTTTTCTTTTCTTCTTCTTCTTCTTCTTATTTTTTTTTTTTTGCCTGAAAATGTTTCTTTCATGTTTCTCGATCTTCAGCTTCCTCTTTTACCTCCCAATATTTTCTTCTATTCTTTAAATAATCGATCAGTTGTGTTCATCTTCTTCCTATTGCTCGCTTTCCTTCTATGGCGCACCCAACTATTGGCGATGTTCTATTTTATTAGGGATACTTGCATGAGGGAATCTTTCATAATCCACCGGCAGGAGAGTAGCACTGAGGATTAGGGAGCCGATGACACTACTGCGGGCCCTATTTACAAGTAATATGACGTCTTAATCCTTAGAAGTGATAGTAACGTAGGAAATTTATTGCAAGTGAAAGCAGGCAAAACTAGCAAGAGCGTTAGAGCATCGAAGTTACTGAGGACAGCGCTATTTACAGTAAGTGTAGCACAAAACTACTTTGGGAAATGCAAAATGTATCAGGTCATAGAGAGTTCATATTATTTATGATTGCTTTCTGTACGATAAATTACACTACAATGTCACTTACATTGTGCTAATTTTTACCATATTGCTTTAGTTACAAGCATACTAATTGGGCTATTTCTGCCATATTACGCTAATAATTAAGTTCCTTAGGTGTTATTCTTTCTTTGTGAATCTATAGATTTTATTATTATTAGATTTATTATAAATCTTGGTGAAATAGTGTCTCCATATTCTTAATCTGTACTAAAAGTTAGTACCTACAAGGGTGAAAAGTAAAGAAACGGTGGAGTTCAACACTATTAAAACCAAAATTTAAGGAAAAAGCTAATATGTCACTATAAAATACCAATGTGTAAGGATCATATATACGCGGGCTATATAAGCCTAATTAAAATAATATGGTTAAAAAATGAAAGACTACTACCTTATAAACCTTTTTAAATAGTCATGTATATACACTCCAATACCTGCATGCACTTCACTATAATATTCTGAGCCACAGCAATGAAGCGCGCGAGTACGCTTTCGGCGCCGTACACATGTCTTGGTATACATATGCCTTCCCTCCCTCATGGTTTTCTCTTTGAAAATGGTTACTCAGTTACGAAACAAGTCATCTCGTCCAAGTATAACCATGAATGAAAATTGCTGATATAAAGGAATTTTATGAAAATTAAGAGATGGTTTTATGAACAAAAATAAATAAATAAATAAAAATAAATAAAATAAAATTAAAAAAAATTGCATTGATGGGAATGATGAACCTTCGTTTCCAGTTTACACGAAAGTCGGGAAATGTGACATAACATTATGATTCCCCGAGCCGCTCATATAAAAATAGTAGCAATAGTAAACTATTAAGAATGTGCAACTCTACTGTATAACTCTGCTTGCTCCTTCCAATCAATATCTGAAAGAATGCCGCTGTTTCTCGCTTTGATATTAATGGATTTGTGGAGTAATATAAATTTTTCTGTAAAATTCAAACATGCCCTCTTTTGTCATATGGTAACCATATTTTAAAAGTATTTTTCTTTAATAAATTTTATGGCGCTAGAAAGTTCGAGAAGTTCTAATTTACTAGATGGTTTGTTAGGTGGGTGATGGTTATAACTCCTCCTTTCCTCTCTCCAAGACTAGTTCACCATCTCGTAAGTCAAGCATCTTCCCAATTGTTTCTTAAGAGTGAATTGATACTAAAAATTTTGCTTCTACCGGGAATTCAACACAATACCACCTACATATCGTACAATGAATGAAAGACGACCAACAACAAGCCCTACTAATTTAAATTTTAAATATGTTGATACCTGGAGGATGCAACCCATAATGTCCATTAAAATAATGACTTTCTCACCTCCTTAACCCGGGTTTCCTGCTCCAAACGAGATAACGTCAATCATTTGTCTTTTTAACTACAAGCAGCTAAATTGTTCACGAAATAAGGCGGAAAAAAAGTGACAAGATACGAGACGAGACAAAGCTATTCTAATAGAAATAGATACATTTTCCGAGGCTAGACATAATTTTCAAGACACCTTTTCGAGAAGATACACCATCGACTATTGTCTCGCAGGTAACCCTACCCATGAGACTAGACGAGACAGAGCTCTTCCAATAGA
This sequence comes from Thermobia domestica, assembly GCF_964235325.1. Lineage (NCBI taxonomy): Eukaryota > Metazoa > Arthropoda > Insecta > Zygentoma > Lepismatidae > Thermobia > Thermobia domestica. Next base: position 182,963,244 of record NC_137464.1, on the reverse strand, counting down.
AATAAATACACTTTCCCAACCGAAACATCACTTTAAATACAACTCTTCGAGACGGGACACTCTCAACTCCTCTCGTAGGCAACCAAATAGAAGCAGAACCGTACATAGATAGAGGTTATATGCAATCCTATTTCATGCCCTCAAGGAGTAAAGACGAGATTATGTCATACTGAAGCCTTTACAGTAACATAGACTCTACAACATAAAAATAATAAATAAATAAATAAATAAATAAATAAATAAATAAGAAATAAAAAACAAGAAGAAATATTAATGTGAATATTTTTATTACTGTGATTTTTATAGAATGCTAATTGAGCATGTGTAAGTTTCAATATCTTCTTTTCATTCATTATCGCATCTAAGACAAGCGATGCCAAGAACAATGAACCTTGTGAATTTAGTTCCTCTTTAAGACATACTAAAGTAGCAAATGCATAACTGGAAAGGTTCCCATATGTATAGGATATAAACAAGGTCACGTATTCAGTCGAAGCACGACACGCAACCAAATTGCATAGAATATTTTCATGTTGCATTACACTCTACGTCAATGGAATTTTGCATAGTGTCTTGTCCAATTTAAGTAAACAAATCACGCTATTACCCTAAAGTATAGTGACTTTTTGAAAAGAAGAAAGAGGAAAAAAGAATAATGAAAGTTTCGCAACCAATAATAATGGAATGATTTAATGATTGATTTCGAATGTATAATCATATGCAAATGACCGAAAGATTAGTAACTTTCAGTTTCTGGTATGCACATAATTTAAGTGTTCTTGGTCGCTGTTCGTGTAGATCTACTTGTAGCGACACGATCTTTGTGTATTTCTAGTAATTTCCTTAAATAAGAAAGTTATTTTAATTATACCAATGTCTGAGTCTCTGAATTGAAGGTTTTACCTGATCTCTATAAATGCTCCTTTCCATCCGTGTTTTGCGCCTTAAAGAGTGAACGAGTTCTCCTTCCGCAGTGATTGTTACAATAAATTACAATGAATTTTTGAAGTGTATCAATTCTTATTTGTTAATCAAGAACTGTCATTGCTTTAAATGGTTACTTACACTGTATTTAAATATTAACAAGGTATCCATACTTCCGTTATTGGTAGTGAGCATCTACGCTATCATTAATTTTAAGGAGTTTGGTTTTCAAATTTTTTTATATATTTACTCTGCTGTCCGTTCGGAAGACATAAAATGTCAAGAATTACTTAATGGATCGCCGTCAATCTCGGCCAGGGTGTAGACGAACAAAAGTTAAGAATTGAGTTAGCAGGAAAGCATCCATCCAGCTGATCTGAAAATGTGGACAATCAAAAATCAGTTCCCCATGGTATTATGTATGAAATTGCTCCTCGGCTCCCTCATGGATATATGGTTAGCGTACGTGTCTTTGACATGGGAGATCCTTCTTCGATTCCAAGCGGGAGCTCATGTGGTTCAGATCTCAAGTTATGCTGTAGATTTATGTTCCATATAGCCTCACTGTCAAAAGAGACTCTAAAATACAATCCAACCACAAAAATGACCCTTTGTAATATGCAACTCATCTGTAATATCAGGTTGATTTCATGCCATTCAGTTACTTTGATAAGAACCAAACTCTTTGATGTGATGTATGTATACACATAATACTGCTACTTGTTTAGCCTATTGAGTTAGATAGGAAATAATTTTTTTCGTTTGTTTTAAATGAACATGGTTTTTAATGATTTCTTCTTTAGGCTGAGTTAACTCTCCTTTGTTTTTAGAAAATAAATTAGCATTATCATTACTTAAATCTAATCATTAAGTATTACAATTATACATAACATGTAATTTTCAGGAAGTAAAGGACACTTAAAAATAAGAAATCAGGAAAATCAGACAATAAACTTCCTGCTTCATTCAAAGAAAACAAAAATACTTTCCTATTTAAAAGACTAAGGTAAAACTCTAATAGAGTGAATGGAGGGAATTGCTTTTAAAGAAAGATTGAAAATCTTCGTGTAAGAGACCTCTGGGCCTAGAAGAATATATACCATACACCCTTCTGATCCAAGGTCTCATATATATATATATATATATATATATATATATATATATATATATATATATATATATATATATATATATATATATATAACATAAATTTTATAATATATATACAGTTCGTTATGTAAATGTTTTGTAGTTTGTTTTCTCAAAGGAATCTAATATAATGTTATGTATTCTTTATTTTTAGAGATCTCAATAAGGAAATGAAGAACACCATGAAAGGTATTTTACCAAGATTTGTAGTATGTTACGCCAATATGATGAAAAGAAGAAATATTCCCACATTGTGAGTGCCTAGTCGAAATCCAGAATTATTCAGATCACCAGTATATGTAAGGAATCAACTTTATTGACCAATCTTTAAAAATAAAACAAAGGAGACAGAAAAAAATACAGGAAATATTGGCAATATGTGTATATGTATGTGCATTGATATGTATGAATGTATGTATGTGTGTATATGTGTGTGTGTTTGTGCGTGCTAGAATGATACCTAAATGTTAATACTTGAGTGCTTAGATATAAATAGAACTGAGCGTGTGTTCACATTTCCATATGAAACAATGTAGATAGAGATTATAATAGAACTATTCTATCGTATATAGCACATAAGCTGTTTATAATGAATACCACATATCCAATATAGTATCCACAAATTATATAGTTACTTGTACATATGGAGTGTATTAAAATAAATGCATGGACTGATAGAGATATACTCATAGAAGAAGTCAATGACTACTAAGAAGTCATTGTGTTAACAAATATAACACGTATTGAGGTATGTGTGTCGTTCGTTAATAATAAGTTATACGCACAGGTGTTACGATATAAAAAAAATACATAACTTTGATATAAGTTCTAGCCAGAGAGAAAGGGGTTGGTACGGATATTGAATTCTAGAGACATAAACCAGTCTTCGCATCTAAACAGTAGTTGATGAATGCAAAATGACCAGTAAAATTGGGCTAAATTTGATCAGATCTACGTAATGGATGTGATTTAAGGTGGATCACCACCCGGAAGTCAGTACATATTTTAGCTTATTGCCTTAACTACTGTGCAATGAAACGTTACATATTATAAATATTGTACTATAAGATAGAGTAAATTTAAGCTATAGCACAAGACACTGATTCATTTGGTTGTGTTTCCTGATATCGAAAAATGTAATAAATAAAAGAAAATATTTGATTCGTTTTACAATGAGCATACAAGATAGCACTTGCTGTAAGATCTTACTAGAAGTGTTCAGTTTTACGAAATGTTTCTTTGTATGTGTAAAGTATTTTAAAGTAACGATCTTATTACGAAATAGATATATTGTTTGACCGCTTTTCGTGTTATGTTTCATATTTTATTTAAATATTAATTTACATTTAAGGAAATAGATTTTGAGACGAAACTTGCGCAGAACACCATAATGTGTTGTTGCCAAATTTGTACGTTTACTGTAGTAGTCACAATAAGAAAATTCCTGGATTCTAGCGTTGCAGTTCGAGAAGCGGAGTTGCGGTAAGGGTCGAAAACTAATTTCTCTAATAAGTATCCAAGCAGAATTCCTTGATTACTTCCTTTATTATCTGGCATCAGTAAACACTCGACACTATCTGGCAACGCCACACTATTCAAGCAGCGTTTAGCGTAGCACTGGGAACACCTAGTGATCCACCTTAAATAATACATTTACTTCCAAAGTGTTCGAAGCAGTTTCCTCAGTTTTTGTCAAATTTATCTGGAAATAGCATTGTTTAGAGGAAAACAATTCTAAGACTTCTAATCAAACTAAGCAGCAATTATGATGTAAATTTGGTTTATTCGTTTTTTGAATGAGTGTTATAGCTAGCAGTAGAGCAAATTAAATACATCAATTTTCTAAGAATAACTGCAATTAAAATGTATCTTTTTTTTCAGTAATATCCGTACTCACAAGGTGCTATAAAATTCAATAAGTATAAAAGTATCACAAACTAAAGTATTTCATAAAAGTATTATAAAAGTTATTCATCAGTACTTATATTTACATGGAATTACAAATGGTTATATTAAGACAACAAATATTACAAACATACAATACTAAAACTATGCATTTGGTATAAAACGGCGATACAGGTGATAGTCTAGAGTTTTGTTTGTAGAAAGTATAAAAATACGTGTAGCTGGAGTAGAAATTGTATTGATCCTTGGTGACATTTATCGTGATAGGCTTTGATATGGAAGAATGAGATGTTTGTTGAAACGTCATTTGTCATGGATAATAAAATTAGGACATATTAAGATTTTGTGGGTACTGTTTGGATTTATAAGATCATAATGAGACTTGAACATCTGAATTTAAGATAATTCAATGCTATTAATATGAAATAAAAGTCGTTTTAATAAATACATATGTGATCAAAACTTCATAATTCCCATATGGCTTTGAATGAGAGTTTCACTGTTTATTAGGTCTCCTGTGATGTGTAACATGTTTCAAATGGTAAAACTGAAAATATCCAGCGAATCAGTCAGGGATAAATGTCTACTAGATGTTAACCATAGTTGCTGAGCCTCTGTAGTCGAACTTGTAGATCAGCATCATAATAAGGTTTATTGTCATGGACGATGGCTTAAAATGGTAGACATAATCACCAAAGGGAGCAACATTGTTTTTTTACTAAATAGTGTACGTGTACCTTTATATTCTGAATAACGCAAGCTAATTGTCCTGAAATTTCAAAAATTAATTTGAGAAGTATGACTAATATTTGACCTACCTTCTCGCATGAGACATAAGACTATATTTCGGTTATAACTATGATGTGATAAGATGAATTTCTTACAACACTACAATATTACAGAATGCACTACTATACTAGAAAGATTAAGCTCTAATGACCTTTTGATAAAGTCACTGGCATCTTCATCTTGTTCAACGTGGTTGTAGTTTAACCCAATATCTCTAAACTTTTAGACTTTTAACAAACTACTACTAACATGTTATATCAACGATAGATTAAAATGTACATTTTTTTACTTCAAAGTTGGCTTTCATACTTCACCTCTGTACTTTAAATGTTAATACCTATTTCTGTAAAATGATTTCAGAAGTTAAAGACATGCACAGGATATGCTACGAGAAATAACTGAAATCATATTAATAATTGAATGAAAGAGGAAAAGAATCGAAGTTTGAAAAGCATAATAATCAATCGAAAACAAATTGTATGTTCACATGCTTCTAATTTCAAAAATAGGCGGAAACAATATTTCAAAACACATTTAAAATATTAATAAGGGTTCAAAAATACATCTTAAGCTATTCTCTATTCCAGATAGTGTTTAATCGTGGCAATCTAAGTATAATGTTTCTAATACTCACCAACTGACATGTGTCAAAAAACATAATTGATAAATATTTGTGCATCTCTTATGGATTTTATGAAATATAACTTTCACAAATATTGCTCCGTGAATGCCTGAAGTGTAAAGATGCAAATTGTCTGTTTAGCTTTATATGTCAAAACAAATTTCATATAAATACTCAGCAAGCACAAAATATTAAGTAGTGTTTCTTAAAAGTATATAAATAATATGTACTAAACAGTATAGAGAATCAAATTAGAGTATTCAATATGCTATATATAATGACTGATATTGCTATTGTCTTCCATTTAGAAAGTGTTAGAATTACTTTTCTGAATAGTTAGAATTTGATTTAGAAATTTACTGGAATTAACATTAACATAAGAAAGAAAGTACCTTTTCATAACAAGAATATTTTATGACATTAAGAGAAAATTAAAACATTTCTTAATGGTTTCAAAAATGTAATAAAACAAGTTTTTTAGCTAATACTTTTCTAATGTCATACATTGTAACACATTATTTTTGAATATTTTAATTATATATGCCGATTAAATTTTGTCTCATCCGTTTTTATACAAGGCGATGAGTGATGAGTAGAGATATAGTAGCATATCAAAAATTTGCTCAAAATAGTTTAAATGTGTTTAAATATTTTGTAACCTTTTTTAAAAAAAACAAAGTTGTAAAAGTCTTTGATTTTGTATAACTAAATGTGATTTTTATTGGAAATCTTTTTGAGAATATTACCATTTAAAATGCTCAATTTTTATGATTAAAATTTCTAGTTCCGAACTAAATTTTTATAAATAGATGGTGACGTTCCCTTTTTGATATGAATACTTACATTTTTTGCAGTAGATGAAAGACTGAATCTCTAAAACTTTTTCTCAGATTGTTAGTAACTAATTTACCAGATTCATACGAAAATATTAAAAATGAAAATGTCATTTTTGATTAGTATGCTGATCAAGAACGGGACCATAAACAAGTAATACAAATGTGATGTTTTGAAAGACTCTGTACTAGACAAATGCCTTAAAGATTATATTTAATTCTAGTTATCGAGTAATGTCCACATTATATATATGTTAGCACCAACTTAACTTGCACAAATACTTTTTCAAGAGAAGATTTTCTTATTTACATCTTCCCATATTATTGCAAAATAGTTTAATGATTTATGTTCTGATAGTATGAGTTACTTCTAATGAATAACTAGATTTATTTTTTACAATCTGTATTACATTCCTTCGAGTACGACTGTTTCCGGTATATATATTCTTTTCTCGTTTATCTAAGCACTATTTTCCCTGGTGATATTATTTCAATAAACTTGTACTTACTTCTAAATTGTGACTTGTGATGTAGACCGCAAATTTACAGACGTAAAAATATACAAGACAATTTTTCAAAGAGACTTAAATGATACAGAGATTACTCAGAAAGTAAGATTTATATTATTTCCTCTGAAATGTTTATTCAAGATAAATGAAGCTTGCTCATATTATAAATTATTTTCACCACACACACACACACACACACACACACATATATATATATATATATATATATATATATTCTTTAAATTTTGCATCCAGTTTAAGGAATCCATCATGCACAAACTTTGAAAAAAAACTTCCATAACTTTAATCACGTTTGTATTGTTGACAGAAATTTAAAGGATTAATTATCAAATTTTAATGTGCCAATTCTAATAAATAATAGTAAAACTTGCCTGAACTAGAACTGCAACAGAATGTTGACAAAGTGGTCATAAATAAATTTCCGCTTCCCTACTTCCTGAAAATAGAACTTTCTGAGCCCATTGACTATCTGTGCTTCCATCAGTTACATAATTTCCATACAAATCACACAAACATTCGTGAATTTTGTTTATTTTCTACCGAGAGTTACTTAGCTCACAAACAGAAGGCTTCAAATTTGAAGTCTGTAGAATTCTATGCTGATTTTATATTTTATATTAGGTTAGAGAAAAGTGCATTACTTTCTGAGCAATCCTAGTAAATGAAATACTAGTTCACATGGCAACGAAAAAGAAAATTGACAAGATTACAGAAATATATAAAACATAGTTCAAATCAAAACATAATAATTGGACCAGACTAAAAAAAAATCATTTACTGTGTTTCTATGTCGTTTTTTGAATGTTAACGTGAGCTTTTGCTACAAAATGTTTTTAACATGTGAATCATTTTTTGTATATGTGCAAATGTATAGAATACATATGTAGATATATATATATATATATTCTTTGAAATATTTTAAAATCATTCTTAAAACTGTTCAGTGTTTTTAAAATGTTACAACTGAAAAGAAGTGTGCGATTGACGTCAAAGTTGTACGTTCTTTTAACAAGACTTGTTTGTAATTTCTTAATCGGCACTTAATAATAGCAATTTAAATTAATAATTAGATTTAAAATTTTGAACTAAAAAGTTTATGATTTCAAATTATCTATTTCTCACATACTTATGATTAATAGATTTTATTGCAGTGATTTAATTAGATTTTCGTATCATTTTAAAAACAGGTGATGTAATAAAGTCATCATTTTACAGTAGTATTTCATGTTTTTATATAGGCCTATATCATTTCGGTTTTGTCATTGTTTACATAAATAATTATATTAGTTAAACCAACTTGAGTTTATAATCTCATTTCAGGATCTACTATTATTGTAAAACATTTCTACTAGTGATTATCACTCAGAAACAAGTTAAACATATCTGAGTCATTATCCATAAATAAGAAATTGTTTTTATCAGTATGAATTTATGTGTGTTGGTACGGCTGATCTTCGTTGTGCTTAAATTTAATATTGTAAACATTAATAAAAGTATGTTTCGGAATGTACTTTTAAAAAACAACAACTTTATAAATTTATATACAGTTTGCAGTTTATCAGCCTTAGCGTTAGAAATCAAACTATTTTAATCACCATGCCTTTATATATTCCGAGTAATTGTTTGTGAAATATTTTGTTCATAATAGAAATGGCATGGCTGTTATTTAGTACTAATAACAATAATAATGCAAATAATTTCCTTTAGTACTACAGTATTTCAAGTTACTTGTTCATTTTCTTTTTCAAATCAAATTTGTATATTTTTGAGTATACAATGAATGAAAACAATTTCCTTCTCTACATGATTTTACCTTCTTCATCGTCTGCAAGGTACAAGATTAAGTCATGGACAGTAACTTAGCTATTTTATTAATGTGTATGGCAAGTAAGAGATACGCAGAATTCGGACTAATTGTTATATTTAAGAAACCAAAGAGTGGCTGTATTTGACAAAAAAGAAAGCGAAGGAAATTGATTATGAAAGTAATGAAAAATATTATTTTAGTTTATATTATGTTTCATAATTATTGTATGTCTCCTGTCATATTTATGTACAAAATAAATTAGTTTAAATTAGTGTATTATGCTACATTATTATTATTATTATTATTATTAAGTCCTTTTTTCTCTTTGGGTATTATATTTGTCTAACACAGACAGCATATACAGTAGATAAATTTCGATAGAACTATCATGTTACGCCCGCAAATTCAAGATGCTGATTTCGCATCTGAATATCGTACATATATAGCTCATATTTCTTGTGGTATACACACAAGCAAAAGTGCATTCACACTTCCAATTTTCATATCCTGCAACGTTAGACAACCAACAATACTGTTAAGGTTCGCTGGTTGAGAACTACATAAGGTGTTCTGCAAGTGCACTAGCTTGTTCGAAACATGTCAGTGTAGCAAACTTCAAAAAATAGAAAAATATCCATACTTCTGCGACGAATAAAAAATCGGCTAGGATACAAAGTTTAGTATTTACAGTGCGATTGATATCATGAGAGAGTTACAGAGAAATTTTAACTAACCTTAGATATACCTAGGAGAAATCAATGTTGTTCAAACATTCACTTCATTTCACAGATTACAGCATTTCGTAAAATCTTCGAATGTTTTACATTATTCGTTTCAAAGCTACCTTCAGTTTTGTTAGTTATCAGTTTTAATATCTCTACTAAAACTATTAAAAAATCAGGTCGAGGTATTTTGACTTCCATCTTTGTTTTGTGAGAATTTTTCTTTATCAGCAAAACCATCCTGGCTTTTATTTTTTAAAAATGTATTAATATTGTTGTACATTTATATTATTAACAAGAATATTTTTTGTTGTTGTATTACTGGTTTTCAGTGTGTTCGGAAAATGAAACAGAAAAGAAAAATAAATACAAAGGAGAAAGAAAACATAAGAAAGTAAAAACGAGATGTGCAGCGTGTCAGTTCAATTTGCGAAAACCATTCCATCAGTAGAAAACCTGTTATATGTTTTAAATATGAAAAATAGTTATATTTTGTGTGCTCATAACATCAGTTTGTGTAATTTAATATCCAATTAATGATACAAGCATGTATTTAGTAGAAGTATATACGATATCAAAAGAATACGAATTCTCTCTTGTAATACGCCGTAAGATATCATTCGCTATCTCTTGCTATATTCTAAGTAATCGAGAACTGCAATTTCGTAAGGAAGAATAAACAAAAATGAAGTAAAACATAATCAAATATGAATTTCGACGAATGTTTAGAGTAATATTTCAATTGAAGATATCTCCTCCCTCTTTCTCTCGGTTAACATGTGCATGATTCTTGCATCTCATCTCTAGATGGAGAACTTTGAACAAAGAGAAGTCATCGTACACCCTGCAAGAACAAATTAAATTTAAAAGTATTGACTCTGAGTAGACTTGAATCCAAGACCCTAACCTAGTGCCTATAACAACTCGACTATTCGTTCACTACTGCTGAAGTCTCCCAACTTGAGAGTTCTGTCATGTAATAATTGAGGGGCTTAGTGGAAAAGGGGCGTATCCCACATTTTAATGTTTTCGAGAAACAGAGGGTTTTGCGTTGCAACTGACAAAAGTTTTACTATGGAAGAAAGGTACATAATTACAACCACATATATTAGAGGAAGGTCTGATATGTTTCAGAAAAAATCATCATGCATCTTCAAGAAGAAATAAACATAAGATATGCCAATGATCATGGCTGCCAAACCAATACGAGCTTTCTATATTAACGGATCAAAATGAAAGTTCCAATACGCGAATATGTATGTAATGTACAGAATAACATAACAGAGTAGACCATGTTCGTTTCTGCAAATAACGTTTACGTACTCTACTCAGTGAGAAAGAAATTCACACATGTTCGTGTAGCCACAAAAATAACATGTTTTAGAGAAAAAAAATTCTTTGTACGGCAACATCCTAATATGCTAGAACCGTACACACTATAAACACAACACTGAAAACGAGTATCATACACATTATACTGCACAATAAACCATTACCCAGGGCACAGTACTCACGTCCCTGAAGAGACACTTCACACTAACACTCGAGATCGCTACTGTGAATATCCTCTACCCGTACGTAGTTCCTGTCGCCATTATTGCATTTTAGAGATCTGTAACATTCGTGGTGGATTGGTGGAATGTAGTTTAACATGCTCATTAGATTATCATACTTAGGATTCTGAACAGGTCTTCCTTCAGGAAAACCATATCTTGCAGAGAGCGTGGTTGTCCTCTTCCTCCCTGCAAACGTAGAGTACTTAAAGGCTCACATGTGGAGTATGTATATTTCACCTGGACTAGTTGGCTGCCTTTCATAAATTTCATGCCAGTCGCTGTTCTCACATTGAAGCCTTTCCCATCTTCTGTTTTCTTGCTAAATATCAGAACATACCGCAACGCTGATACAACCTTCATGACTCCTGTTGTCATCTCGATGACTTGAAATGGCTTTTTAAGCGCTGTCTTTATCAGAGTGACTTGTGCGGGGATGTACACAGATTGTTTTCCTCTTCGCTCTCTCAATGATACCGAAATCGGCATCGCAGGGGAGAACTATATGACCAAGATTGAAAACTATGTTCTATTGTCTGGAGGTCGGTGACATTTAACAAATACAGAGTCCCATAATGAGCGAATATTTATTTTGTCCAACGCACGAATCACTGTACACTAGTACGTCTATTGCGAATATCTCTGGTAGGCGCATCATCACTCGAAGAATACAGCTTGCAATTTCATCACTATCACGAGAAGCAACAGATTCTGACCAGACACACATAACAGCAGAATCATCATGACAGAAATGGAACCCGAAACAATATGTCCACAACTGCCGCAAATAGAAAACAGTTCGCGTGCTTATCATCGGTGTTGGAAGTGCTTGATTCAGATCTATAGCAGCAACTATGGTGCTGCTGTTAATGTATTTGCATTTCTACTTTGCATTTCTCAAAGATTGGTAGGCTGCTTCGGCTTTATGAATATGTATATGATATTCAGGTCGTCTAGGTTCTATGTGTAGCATCGAATCACAAGTTTTACAAGTGTCGGTGCTTGATGTTTTAAATGTGATGTTAAATTCATTATTGAACACATATCGAAATGTACGTAATTTCACTGGACCGACTTTCCTTTGTTCACGTTGTTCTCCATATAAATCGTACATTTGTTGTAAAGAATTCACCGAAACTACAGCATGTATATATGAGCGTTCAGGGTTTGCAGCTCTGCTGTAGTGAGAACAGTATCTTGGAAACGACCTAAAGTGATTCCTGACAATATCTAGTTTTTCTTCCGAAATAGCATGGCGGCAGTGTTGATGTTTACCTGTACGGTCCTCTTTGGGAGAAAGCAACGGTTTCGCAGGTATAACTTTCGTATGTGTTCTCTAATCACCACGGGCGGTACGCAAACGACGTTCAGTGATACCATGGGTATTGCAGAATGTTTGTTTGGCATACATTAACTTTCATTCCAGATGACAGACGAAGAATATAATTAAAAGTATTGGCGCACCCGAAGACATTCACATTTTTCCTGTCTTTAATGTACACACGTTCACATTCTGACCTCCTCATTAGCCCAAATAGATAGGCATTTTGCGTGTTGAAATCTTGCATGTTGTAAAACAAAATTAAAATATTATCTTTGGTTTCAGAATCTATATCCTTCAAATAGCCTATCTACACCACTCAGTTTTACAATACCTAACATCACTTCGTATTTTATCCGGTACTTCCTTACCTATGGGACCAATGTAAATCTTCCCTGCTTACATTCATTATCCTTCCATTTGTCTTCGTTTCGTGGTTTAACAGGCGAATTTCCCAGACTGGAATTACTTTCAACGTCCTGCTTAGCGGCCATTATTACTTTCAACAGCAATTTGTATCAGCGGTCACGCTTGGCAGATTTCTAGAATGATAGCCAATGACAGATACTGTTATATCACCACAAACTCACAATATTAAAGATGGAAGCGGGATACGTCATTTTTCCACTCAAGAGTTGCAGCTGAAAGGGGATACGTCATTTTTCCACTAACATTTTTGATACAAAATTTTCTTAATTTTCGTCCTACGCTTATGGGATCCATACTATACGGAGTTGAATCCTAACATTTCTGCTCAATATACCGGATAGTTCCCTGTATCCAAATTTGTAGATATCTCGATTTTCCAAATTTTGTGGGATACGCCCCTTTTCCACTAAGCCCCTCAATTGTCGGAGGGAGCAAGAATGGAAACAAAACTTTGAATTACAAAAAATAACTAAAATTTTCGGTTTGCCGAATGAAGGCTTAAGTGGCCAAGTCTCGGTGAGGACAACCTTTTCGAAGAAATCTTGAGTGACACAATATTTTTTTTCTACCATTGAAGCCTGTGTACGAGGGAGGACCCAAAAGAAACCGGACTTTCGTTCTAAAAAAAATAATTTATTACATTTTTTTTTACAAAATTCTTTCAGTCTCCTTCAAAGTACGTTCCATTAAATGCGATTCATTTCTCCCATCTTTCCCCCTGTTTGAAGCACCTCTGGAACTCTTGAACTTTTATATCGTCCAATGCACTCTGCGGAGTTCTTTTAACAGCCTCTATACCATCAAAACATTTTCCTTTTATATTTTGTTTAATTCTCGGAAAATGTCATGTTGGTCAAAAAGTTTGGATCACTTTTAATCTGATTAATCAAGTCCTGGCTCAAATTCAGACGATGATTTGATTCTGTGTGAGCAGGCGAGAAACAACCTTAGCGGCAACATGTCTCATTTGCAAAACATCACGCTGGCATGAGCTCCAACTCACTCCTGCCTGTTTTGAAATATCATCGATCATGAAACGACGATCCTTGCTGATTTTGGGGCAGATTTGTTCGATGTTTTCGTAGTTTCGAAATGATGAAGGGCACCCAGAACGAGCACGACCTTCAACACTCATCTCACCACACTTAAAGCGCCCAAACCACTCAAAAAATTATGTGCTGTTCATAGTATCCTTCTTGAAAGCCTGTTCAAGCATTTGGTAAGTTTTCGTTTCCGATTTTCCAAGTAGGAAGCAAACACACTCCTTGTTCCTTTGAATCTGCCATAACGATTTCGCAGGCGGCAAACGAGAACAGTTGAGAAAAACAATAATACGGTCAAACGTTAACCTCCTACGCAGACGCCGCTTGGTCAACTGATCTGGGAAGGTCTCTACTAGACTCACCTAGCAGGAGAACTCTCTACTACGCCTAAGAACGGCAGCGCTCTTTCAATCCGGTTTCTGTTCCCCCCCCCCCCTTGTATCTTGGTAAGTATTAATTAATTGCGCTGAAATCTAAAAGAAACGTCTTGTGTGGTGAAATAATACATTACTATCTGTCAAAAAAAGATTTTTGTCGCGGGTCTGCATTGTTTAACCCTTCCTGGAATCTATGTTATGAACAATCAGTCCATACAATACGCATCCACTTCGTAATTTAATTATAGGATTTAGGATTTATATTGCTGGGGTCTCGGGATCTAAGACCATTTAGCCCGTCACGTTTTGGAGGGATAACGTCCCTCGGCGAGCAGAATATCCAGAGAAAGGGAAGGAAGGAAGCGGCCTGGGACCTATAAGTTAGGCACCACCTCGGCATTTGCCTGATGTAATGAGAAAAACCCAGGAAAACCTCATTCAGGGTGGCTGGCCTTTTACACTTTTTGACCGAGTGTCCCCATAGGGAATCGAATCCGGGGCCGCTCGCACTGAAGACCGTAATTTAATTATGTTTAGCAAAGCTATTCAAGTAGCAAATATGAATAAAATAGTTATCTACATTTATTTTAATGTTGCAGCTTAGACAAAAAGCTGTAAAAATAAAAAAAAAAATCAGAACAAATCTTCATACTTAGCACGTAAAGTTAATACAAAAAAAAAAAAGTATTACAACTAGACTGAGATATTATGTTTGTTACAGAAGTTTCTCTGTGTATCGTTGGGTGAGTGGATAACGTACTTGAACAGTGAGATAATCATTAGGTATCTTGGGTTCGAAACTCCGCTCCAGCTATCTTATGATTCCTTTTTTCTAATGCTTGTTGAAAAAGAACCACAAATAGAAGGCAACAATTCGGTCATTTGAATTTGGAATTGACCACGTAATCCTTGTGCTTGAATACTACGTCGAACAAACGTTTGTTTAGTGGCGGATACAAGTGCTTGACCAGGTAATGGGGAGTGCTTTGAAACTAAATGCAAAGCATGAGAATTAAATCTGTCATATCTGTAGTTAAATATGAATAAGAAACACAATTGAGAATTAAAGGTTAAAGAACAATTCAAGTTGTTAATAGAAACTATCCGAAGATTATTGACTTACATTATCATAAAAGAGATACGAAAGTCATTCCGAAACAAAAAGAATTACATAGAACTTTCTAATCGGAGGCAGAGAAACCTAATGTGAACAACACTAAGGACGAATCTTTTCCTGTGTAGTGGTTCAGTGAGCAAGGCGCTCGGCTAGTAATCTAAAAGTCGTTGGATCGGATCCACGGAGGGCAAGTATTTCTTTTTACTTTAGAATTTTTGGTGGCGATTGATCGGCGATCACAGACTTTTTTTATTTTTAAATTTTGAATTCTCAGATGTTTCAATACTTGAACTACCAAATCTTCAGGCATAATAATAATAATAATAATAATAATAATAATAATAATAATAATAATAATAATAATAATAATAATAATAATAATAATAATAATAATCTCGTAGATGATTAAATGATAGGAGCTTATTATCGCTCAGGTCATACCACTACAAGCAGAAACGTGCTATTTGGCAAGAACATTTTGGTTTAGTTTAGTGTTGCCCACGAGAAGAGGAATTTCTCATCTCGTTTCTCAAACAAAACAAACAAAATCGAGACGAGAAACAATATTTTATTTTCGAGATGCTAACTCAAATTATTGTCTTGCTTTAGCTCTAAAGTATCGTAAATATTTCTCGTCTTATTTTGATTCTCGAAGTAGTGTATGTCCATTTTTTAAGTAACAGTTGCTCTGTAGACTGAATCTTAAACGCTACTTTGTTACTTTGTATTTCTGAGCTTATCAAATTATGGTCTATGTACGTATTTTTGTAAGAAAGCTTTTATAATTACTTCTGCATATCCTAAAATTTAGTTTATTATATACCTTACTTTTCAGTGATATTCAGTTATTTTTATTACAGTTATTTTCCTTAAAACGTACAGTAGAATACTTTCTACATGGAATTTTAGTGGAACGCTTTCGTTTAAAATTTTGATAGTTGCAGAGGTGTGTTTTGGAGGTCGAGACCCCCTCCCCGAAATCCCGATATTTCTGTAAGTTTTCCCTAATTTTAAGGCAACTTTAAAAAACTTTAATACCATTATTATTATTATTATTATTATTATTATTATTATTATTATTATTATTATTATTATTATTATTATTATTACTGAAGTTTTGTGAATTTAATGGTTTACCCTGTTCCTAATAGGTTAAGCGCTTTCTTTATGGTTGTTTTGGTCGTAGCCCGCTCAGCTCTGGAGTGACCCTGCATCTATCTTAGGTCCCGCCCAATTATCATTGTGCTGGAGAAAAGCCGCGTGTGTAGGTTTTCTCGGAGTTCTGTTTCTTTCCACATTCTTCATTCCCCTATTTCTTTCGTTCTCTTCATCGACATCTCCTTTAGCTTAGTCGACATAACCATGGAACATAAAACTTAAAAACATAATTTTCCTTAGGGTTGTTGTGAGTTCAGTAGGCCTACTTTCTACATGAAATTTGACTGGAAAACTTTCGTTTAAAACACGTTCACTGTGTTACGAGTCACCTGTGCGCTTCAACAAAAGACACGGTGACTCGTAAAGCACTGAGATCCAAACTCAGTTTTACACTACCGCAGCGAACATGTTAACATCTAGATAGTTGTAGGGACGTACACAGGGGATATGTCCTGGTCGTCCGGACACTTCTGTCCAATCCCGACTATTTTGTAACTTTTGCCTAATGTCTCGGGAGATTTTACAGATTTTAATACAATCTGTCTTC
Organism: Thermobia domestica; assembly: GCF_964235325.1. Taxonomy (NCBI): domain Eukaryota; kingdom Metazoa; phylum Arthropoda; class Insecta; order Zygentoma; family Lepismatidae; genus Thermobia; species Thermobia domestica. The sequence continues at coordinate 182,946,418 of NC_137464.1, read as the reverse complement.
ACATGGAATTTATCTTCTATACAGGGTGTTTCAAAACAACAACGGCAAGGTTTGCGAGGTGATTCCTGACACCATGATAAGACAAAAGTATAGATTAACTTGGGTGCACACATGCTTCCTTTCGAAGTTATAGACTGCCGAGAACAAGAAAAAATGAACTTTAAAGTCCAATACCTCCAAATCTATGGGACCTACCGTATCCGGGTCAAGACTTTACTTAGGAACTAGTATGTGCCCTATCCAAATATTCCGGTACTTCCGCAACAATTTGGATAGAGGTAGTTGGTGAATACTTCAAATTATATGCACGTAGCCAAACTCCCTCTATAATAAAATTATTGCGTGAGTACCCTAGGATTCTGCAACATATTTTTGATAGCGCACTTATTAGATCCTAAGTAAAGTCTTCACCCAACTACGGTATGCCCCATTGTTTTGGAGCTATGAACTTTTAAAATTCATTTTTTTCACGTTTTCGGGAGCCTATAAATTGGAAAGGAAGCATTTGTGCAGCCAGGTTGGTGTATAATTTTTGTCTTATTTTGGTGTCAGGAATCACCTCCCAAACGGTGTTGTTTTGCTACACTCTGTATATATTATAAGAGGAAGAGATGGATATAAACACTTTATTTTACAATATGTTAGCCCATATTCCGTAGTCGTTAAAAATCTGCTTTTGAGGGGATTACCGTCCGATCATCACGGAAAATCGAATGAACCGTTTGAAATAAATATTTGAATATATTTAGTACTTGGAAGAAAATGGTCAGCTGTCGTCCACTGGAAACTTGACAAAACTTTGATACGATTTAGAGAATGGTCAACTATGCATAAATATAACATTTCAGGCGGAAGTGAACACCAAGAAAGAAGTAATAGCGGATTTAAGTTTAGCATTGGAAGTTACTGAAAAACAAAATGTGTTAGGCTTAAACTACAAAAACGTAATTTTTAAAATAAGGTTTGTAGACGTGAGTAGCATAGTATTTGTCCCAACGGATCAACCATTTCTTACACGTGTCTAAGGTGTTTAGTTGCACTCTCAAATTATGTTGACTGATTATGGCTACATTAACATTTGTTCCTTATTGTGTTTGGTTACTAAACTTCACTTCAATCCCCATAACTTCTCCTTACGTGTATTTCCACCTGATTTTTTTGTTTAGGCATACTTGATCATTCTCTAAATAATGTCCAAGTTCGCCAGCGTACTCCAGGTGACCATTTCTTCCAAGAGGGAAGCAGACTTTGATAAATGAACTTCGGGTCCATCCTTCGCGAAGTAGAAGTGCAAATTCAAAGAACTAATATTACAAACTGGGACAGCACAATAGATATAAATAGTGTAGAAAAGAGTCTTAAAGATTTCTACTCGCGCATATATGATACGACGCGTAAAGTTATCAAGTGACGGCCTTGCAGAGCGTCTACGACCCCCTTGCAAAGGGTCCTGGCTTGAATTCCCGCACGAGTTAACTTATTGTTTTTTGCTTTAACCAATAAAGAAGCTATAAAATGTAATTCATCATATGCCTGTAATGCATAAAACAATAAAAAAGTTCAAACCAGTTGTCAAATCTTTTAATGATCCGTGTTAACTAGTAATAAAATGTAACCTACTCATCGTTGTATATTGATATCACGTGTTATATTATGGTTACCACAATCATTGTATAAAAATGGGGATACGGCTGTTTCGGTGTAGGACATTTTGCTGCACGGATGTCTCGGTGTAAGGACGTTTAGGTGTGAGGCTGGTTCGGTGTAAAAGTTCCATTGTTTACACCGAAACGTCCACTTTTCAAAATGAAAATTATTCTTTAGGGAGAAATAAATTCATGAAGTAGAAAATATAAATTAATAAATAAAATAAAAATTAAATGCTGCTGTAATTTTCCTGTCATTATGACCCGAACTATTATAAAAAGTTCGTATCCACTATTATAAAAAGTACATATTTAATAATGTATTGTAAAATCTATTAGAATATCTGCGTTCCTTTGTCTATTGAATCAAATGTTAACAGAACTTTATTTCCACATAATTTTCTGTTTCTATTATTCCATCAACTACTGTCTGTTGCAAATGACAAGTTAAAGGAGCAGTAGAAAATTGTTTCTGAAATAACATGTTTGATATTGCAGAGAAGCGATGACGAAAATTTATGATAAAAAATGTCCACACTATTACAGAACGGCACTATGCTTTCGAAAGCTTGAAAGTTCCCTGACTAGTAGCAGGAAGGTTTCTAGAAATTTCAAAGTCCCTGACATTTTCAGGGGTATCCCACTCATTCACCACCATGTATTGCAAATAATACAAACCTCCTCATAAGAAGGAGTAATCAAAAGCTTGATGTAGCTTTTTGTTTTTAACGTTGATTTTTCTTTTTGTTTCATCCTTCCTTACTTTTTTTCATTTCTGGTTTCGAAGGGGGAGTTCGGTCCCCCGGATTCCCCTGGCTACATGTCTGAGTTCAACTACATAGCAAATTGCATTGCGTATAGTTCAAACATAATTTATATTCAACAGAGAGCGACAATGTCTCTTTAGAGGATTTAGTCAATAACATTAGTTGTGACTACAGATAAACAAGATATTAGTATTTTTCTTTCTTCTTCTTCTTCTTCTTCTTCTTCTTTTTTTTTGCATTTTTGTGTCTGGCAACGCTGCATAGACTGAAGTTAAGCGTATTTGAACATACCAAATCTTCGATTAATATATATATATATATATATATATATATATATATATATATATATATATATATATATATATATATATCGACAGAAAGGCTTTTGATAAAGTAAGGTAATAAATATAAAAATTTAGGTGAAAGTTTAGCAGAAGGTATCCGGCAATTTTTTCCCTAAAAGAATGTTGCAATTTCGGTAATTTCTGTTCACATTATGTTAGTTTATGTTAAGTTACGTTAGTTTATGCTAGATTATGTTAGTCAAGCATAATTTTCGTAAACATGGGAGAATTTCGCTTATTTCTATTAATATTAGGTTAGTTTAGATTTGGTTATGTTATGCTTATGTTAGGTCTAAGTACTTGCATCTTCCATTTCTCCTGTAATTTTTATATTTTTACGTACTTCTGAACCCCTTCCGCTCCAACATTCTCCAAAATTTATTTTGGTAACAAAAGAATATAATTGAGTTATCAATTTCATAAAGTTAGGATATCTTTATGGCATTTCTTGTAGTATTACTAATATATCACCCAATAAAGTTTATCAAAATTTAAGTAGAAAATTAAAAATATGTAATGTATTGTTGCTAAATCGAAATAATAGTAGTATAGACATGGAATTGTTAATTATTTTATCAGTGGATATTGAAACTAAGCACACAATTGGAAGATTGGGGTAACATTGCTTTCTCTTGAAAGGTAAGCCATAGAAATCATTTTATGTTTACGGAATGTCTTAAATATAATTAAAATTTCTTTTCAGATAAAGAATATGGGGCACTTCATATATCTCTTTTTACATTACTTTTCTTGACTTAATATATTATAGAAAGTTTTCCTCTAGTGCATGCGCTAATGATGACTCAGAGATATGTCATATGCTTGCAGATTCATATGCCACCCTATTTTGAATATATATTTTGAGTGGAAAAAAAGAATAATTTTTTTATAGTATATGGTAGATGTTTTATTGGAATTTACAAGCAAACTCATATAGATCGGAGTAATGGGGGGGAGTAGAAGAAGAATTGTTCGCTTCAACAATGCAAAGGAACAATAGTACCAAATAGTAGCAACGTGAGCTGTTCGAAAAGTTCTCAAAATCAGATAGAAATAAAGAATATGAGAGTGATTGAGATTTATTTTTAACATGATCTTCTCGAAGTTAAAATATTCTGAAAGACCTTCCAATGCCTTGACAGCAGCAGAATATGTTGATTTGTCCACGCCTGTCACTGTGAAGATGATTTACTGTCCACTTGCTATAAGGCAAATGATGGTGTCGAGTCGGGTAACATTCATAAGTCCTAAACGGCACAAGACTTAAACGGCATAAGACCTAAATTTTAGGTCTTGTCCCGTTTAGGTCTAGTGCTGCGAAATGATTTTTATGTCTTGTGCCGTTTAGGTCTATGACATTTAGGACTTGTGACGTTTAGGTCTTGTGCCTTTTTCATTCGCTTGTCTTTGTTCTGAAATTCGCCACCACCGCACGAAATTTCAACGACGCAGTAACTAGTTGGCAATAATGTTACGAACTTAAATAATTCCAACGGTAACAGCTATATTTGTACTACTAAAATTATTATTATCATTATCTGTTGTGCAGTTATACAAGAATTAAATAACTTAACCTTTTTCGTTCTAAGAATTAATTATATAATTGGTTAAGAAACTAGTTTCTTTCAAATAGACAAACGAGAATTCCAAGACAAATTCCTAAAAAAGAATTAAATAAAAATGTTTAAAAAGCATATTTTACCAGACTTTTCTGAAACCAAGCAAGCATTCAGAATTGCAATACATACTCTGTGAAGTGTATTTTATTAAGAGTAGAAGAAAAGCCCCCTCTAACTTTCCAAAGGTAGGACAAAAGCCCACCAAAGTTTACTGAATTAGGACAAAAGCCCACTAGATATTTTACAAGTGAACATTAAATACCGAATGCATAAATTAAGAACGCGGTAAATTTAAAACTTAACAAAGAACATTTATTATGCAATACAGTTACTATATTTTGCAGTGTGTTTTGATAGAATTGATGTGTATAAGCAAGAGATAATCGACAAATAACGCTAAATTACTAATGCAATATGTATCACAATACGTCTGCAGTGAACAATACGTCTGATTGACTACTTTCGTTTCCGCCATGATTGTTGGCTCAAAACATTACGATCTTACTGGGCGGAGTGGGCAGAGTAGAGGTGGCAAAACTGTGAAGTATGGCTTCAAGATTTTGTTGTAAGGGCAGATCCTCTATTTTACAAGATCCTTGTAATAAATATATACATATTACACACGTACATAAATACATATATTATTATTATTATTATTATTATTATTATTATTATATTTTCTGTTTGTCACTTTTTTGAAACCTTGCTCTTGACAGTGCGTGAATTTAAAACCACAGCTTGTGGTAAACGTACGTAGTCATAAGATATCGGAAGCTGTTCTTCGAAGTCTATTTGTTTGACTGTGTTTTTCTTCTGTGCTCTTATATAAAAGAGTTAAGATGAGTGACTTTCTGGGCATACTACCACAAATAGAATCGTTAAATTTTAATTTTAAAAGATCATTTTCTTACGAAAGCAGGATATAAGAAAGAATTTTTGGAAATAACGTAAAAAGTGTGGGGTAAGATTTTTTTGTTTTAAAGAGTAGTGTATCTCGCAAATCTCTGAAGCTAGTAAAATGAAACTTGGCATATACTCTTTCCACTGAAAAAAAAACTGAAAATTCAACACATAGAAGGGAAAACAAAAGGGGCACTTTCTTTAGTGTTCGAATTCCCCATTACTTATTTAGAAAATATATTTATAGAGTAAGAAAGGATTTGCTTAAGCTGGATGCGTGATACTCGGTATTTGAACTTTTAACTAAAAGTAATAAAATATATGTTTCAGCGTCTTGAAAAGTACACTTCCAAGAGGGAAGGAGGGTATTTTCTTATAATAAAATTTCCCACTGCCTATGAGATTTGGCCACAAAACTCTTTTCCTTCAGGTCTCGGTTCGTCCAGTTAAGCAAATGAGAGTATTATTTGTCAGGAAAGTAAATGTACACCTGTTTTTTCAGTCTGGCATTCCTGCGCTCCATCCATGGAGAGTAAGAGAATTAAATCAATCAAATGTTTACTGAGAGACAAGAAGAAAAGTCTAATCTGAATAAAACATTGCAGAGGGGCACAAGCTGTGAATACGAATAGTGCATAGTGTAAATAAAGGGCGACACCGAAAGAGAAAGCTAGAAACAGCCGCTAAACGGTGAAAAAAGAGTAAAAATTGTCGAAGTGGGAACATAACATACAAATACAACAAATATGCCAACAACTAAAAATTTACCAAGCAACGATCTTGGTGTAGTGGTTAAAGCGCTAGATTACAAATCCAAAGAACGGCGGATCGAATCTGCTCCAAGTAGTATGTTTTTATTTATTTATTTATTTTTTTTTTTGTAAATAGTGCATACAGCACATGAAACGTGGTAAAAGAGAGCGTATTACCGTTTAATATGTTAAGTGAAAACGAGTTAAAATTTCGGTGAAATTTATTAGAGAAGTGAAACAATAAAAATGAGGAAGCAAGTATATTTAATCAGGGGTTGTATCAGAGGGTGGTGACAGGAAAAACTGGAAATTTTCCCGAATTTCGCCCATGTGAGTCTCTACGATAGGTAAATTTCTTGTCTGGACTCATCGCGTTCCAAATGTCTTGAAAGCATTATCCGATTATCCGCTCTTGTCCGATTATCAATTCTAACTTGTAAAATTCGTTACATTTCGAAGGCGCATGGCTTCTAATTTTACTTCTATTATTATGAGGTTTACGAAAGAAAATTAGACGAAAGGAGAGGAGATAACAATTTGTCTCGTTTCGGAAACACGAGATGACACTGGGATAGCCACGAGACGAGACACAGGCTTCGTCTCGCATCACTAAAATGAGACAATTTAACATGAGGAGAAGAAACAGGCAATCATATTGTGTCTAGTGCATCATAATAATTTATTTTCTAAAGTTCTGTTTCATTTCATTATCAAATTATTTCTCGACGTCCGACATCGGATCATATTTCATTAACCGTCACGGTTCCGGAACCTTAGGTGATGATGCTTGCAATGCGTGTTTTATAGTTGTTTGTATTCCGCATTCTCATTATGTAAGCGTCTATTTGTCAACTCGCTGATTTGAATGGAAGCACCTCACTCTCAGTTTCTGGAACATCTCTCTCTTTCTTTCTCTCTGTCTCTCTTTCCGTTTCAGAGCTGATGATAGATAAAAGGGCAAAATTGAATATAAATTTTACGGCATTTCTGGCAAGATGGTCTCTACAATAGGTCCCTACAATATGGTCTCTACAATAGATGGTCTTCAGAAATGTGCCTATCGTAGAGACTCACATGCGCGAAATTCGGGAAAATTTGTAGTTTTTTTAAGATTACCATCCTCTGATACATACCCCTGATTAAATATACCTGCTTCCTCCTTTTCATTGTTTCACTTCTCTAATAAATTTCACGGAAATTTTTAACTCTTTTTCACTTAACATATTAAACGGATAATACGCTCTCTTTCACCACCTCTCATGTGTTCTATGCATTATTTTTTAAAAAAAACTATATATATATATATATATATATATATATATATATATATATATATATATATATATATTATATATATATATATACTCCTTGGAGCAATTCGAAACGCCGTCCTTTGAATTTGTAATCTAGCGCCTTAAGCACTACACAAAGATCGCTGCTTGGTAAACGTTTAGTTGTTGGAATATATGTTCGCATTTATTTTTTGTTCCCACTTCGACAATTTCTACTTTGTTTTTCTCCGCTTTCTCTGTATTGATTTAATTACCATATTCTATATGGTTAGAGCGCAGGAATGTAGTGGCTAAGACGCTAGATTGAAAATATAAGAACGTAAGTTCGAATCCACTACAAGTAGAATGATTTTTTAATAATGCATACAGCACGTGAGAGGTGGTAAACGAGAGCGTATTACCCTTTTGAGATGTTAAGTGAAAACCTGGTAAAAATTCCACTGACATTTATTAGAGAAGTGATACAATGAAAATGAGGAAGCAAGTATATCTAATCAGCGGTATGAATCAGAGGAAGGTGATCGATAAAACGAAATTTTTCCGAATTTCACACATGTGAGTCTCTACAATAGGCAAACTTCTTCAGAAATGTGCCTATTACAGAGACCATCATATTCCATCTATTGCGCTAGCCAAAGTTAGTTTAACAATAACAAATGGTGTAGTGTTTTTTCCTTAGAACGATAAATTAAAAAGTGCATACTGCAGAGACGAACATGCGTAAATCGTCTCTATCATGATACAAGTGTTTGCGTCCATTTTCTTAAGGATTGCTCATTTAGTATGAGAAGTCACTCTTTGATTCTTCACAATTGCTTTGAAAATAAAATAACTTGAAAAGGATTTGAAGCTATATTGATTAGCTGTATTACTCAGAAGTCCAACACTTCACCCCTACATTATCTTCTCATGCAACATCATAGGCTAAATATTGCCAAGTTCAGCCCTGATGTTTGGAACGAACCGGTAATGTTCCTGTAATGATATTTCCAGCAAAGCGCATGCCGAAGTTAATTTATTCGATGATCTGGAGACAATTTAGTACCCACTAATAAACTAAATAACATACAATAGGGTAAAATTACACAAATGATATCGTATTATACAGTAATTTCGCCGTGCAAGTTCAATAGTATAATAATAATAATAATAATAATAATAATAATAATAATAATAATAATAATAATAATAATAATAATAATAATAATAATTTTCATCGGTCCTGCGCGGAAAGTGAGAATTAAATCAATCACATGTGTAGTCAAGGTAAGGAGAAAAGTCTGAACTGAATAAGACATTAAAGCGGGTCACAAGCTGGGAATAAGAATAGTGCATGGTGTAAATAAAGGACGACACCGAAAAAGAAATCCAGAAACAGCAGGTAAACGGAGAAAAAAGAGTAGAAATTGTTGAAGTGGAAACAAAATACAAATACAAATAGGGATGAGCACGAGTCGAGTCAAAATTTCACTCGACCCGAGTGCAATTCGAGTCGAGTCAAGGGTAATTTTCTTGAGTTGAGTTCTGAACCAAGTCGCTGTTTTCGAGGTCGAGTTTCGAGTTGAGTCGAGTTTGATAATGCGCTCGCTCGTTCAGCTCGTTTTAACTCGTTTTGAAATAATGGCCTGATTAGAATGGAAAGCGAAAGCCATGAGAAATGTAAGCAGTAATGTGGAATACTTTTAGTGTTGCTCACGACAGGGGTGCATCTCGTCTCATAATTTTAGTGCATCTCGTGGGGTAATTTTAATGTATCGTCTCGTCTAGATAACGAGAGGACAAGAGTTTTATTATTATTATTATTACGAGACAGCCTCAAATGTCGTAGTCACCAATATATGTATATACTGTAGTTCTTAAAATCAAGGCTGAGACCTGCACGGTCGAATTCTTGAGCCCAAGCAGAAGACCAACCCGGGTAGTGATATCAACCGGCTCGGCTCGTATCAACTGAGCAAACAGCTCGAGTCGGCTCAGTTGGAACGAGCCATCGACTCGGCTCAATTGAGCCGTTGGCTCGAGCTTTCTCGGTTGGGATGGGTCACCTACTCGGTTCATGTGAACCGGTTCGAGCCAGCTAAGTTAAAACTAGTCCATCAGCACGGTTCGACTCAGCTCAACTAAGCCGATGGCTCAAATCGACTCTGCTCACTTCTCGGTTCGGTTCGGTAGTGGATTAGCTGTAAGCCGAGCCACTCGACCCGTTGGGAAGCCTAAACCCGGTCCCAGTTGTTTTGAGCATGTTTGGCTGAAGCCTATCATTTTTAACAATTTTTGGCTCGAGCCCGAATACTTGCCCCTTCGGAACTCAAACCCAACACGTGACCGATGTCCTTGCCTCCTGAGGACTTCTCGACGACCGAGATCGACAGTCAATTAGCTTTTACTATTCAGATTCAAACCACACATCTTTTAAAGATTATACACGGTGTTGATATAATAATAATAATAATAATAATAATAATAATAATAATAATAATAATAATAATAATAATAATAATAATAATAACAATAATGGCATTAAAAGTTTTAAACTTGCTCTAAAATTTGGCAAAACTTACTTAAAAGTAGAGATTTCGGGGAAAGAGTTCCGTACCTTCAAGACACACCTCTGCAACTACCAAAATTTTGAACTAAAGCGTTCCACTAAAGTTTCATGTAGAAAGTATTCTACTGTATGTTTTAAGGAAAATAACTGTAATAAAAATAATTGAATATCACGCAACACTAAGGCATATAATAAACTAATTTTTAGGATATGCAGAGGTAAAGATAAAAGCTTTGCTACAAAAATACCTACACAGACCATAATTCAATGAGCTTTGAAATACAATGTAACGAAATAGCCTATGAGATTCAGTCTACAGTGCAATTGTTACTTAAAGAATGGACATACACTATCTCGAGAATTGAGACAAGACGGGAAATGTTTACGATACTTTTCGTCTCGTCTCGATTCTCATCTCCAAAACCGAGACGAAAATTTTGATTTAGCCTTGTTCTGTCTCGAATGTAAAATGTTAATTCTCATGTTATTTTGTTTGTTTTACAAACGAGATGAGAAATTCCTCTTCTCGTGGGCAACATTAAACCAAACCGAAATATTCTTTCCAAATGTCACCTTTCTGCTTGTAACGGTATGACCTGAGCGATAATTAGCTCCTAGCTTTTAATCTTCTACGAGATAATAATTATTATTATTAGTTTATTATTATTACTATTATTATTCCTGAAGATTTGCTAGTTCAAGTATTGAAACATCCGAGTATTCAAATATCTGAATATAATAAATCGTATGTCATCGCCAATCAATCGCCATCAGAAATCCTAAAATAAAAAAAAAAAAATAAATAAATAAACAATAATAATAATAATAATAATAATAATAATAATAAATAAATGTGCGACGTGGATTCGAACAAGCACCTTAACCACTGAACCGCGATTGCTACGCGGTAAAAGATTCGTCTTTAGTCTGGTTACGTTAGGTTTCTTTGTCTCCGCTTGCAAAGTTGTATTTATATTTCTTCGATTCGAAACGCCTTTCGTATTTCTTTTGTGAATAATCTTCGCCAAACTTTATATTAGTAACTTGAGTTGTTCTTAAACCTTTGGTTCACAAGTTTGTTTTTTCTCCATACGAAACTACAGATACACAGATTTAACTCTCATACTTTGCATTTGTTTCAAAGCAGTAGCCATTACCTGGTCAAAGACTTATGTCCGCCACGTTACAGATTAATCAACAGAAATTCATTTTCCGGAAGCGGAAGTTTCACTTTCCGGCTTTCGGAAAATTATGGAATTCGGTAAAATTCCGTAATTCAGAAAAAATCCGTTACTCGGAAAGAATCCGGAATTTAGAAAATTCCGAAATTCAGAAAATCCAGGAATTCGGAAAAATTCCGGATTTTTCCGAATTTCGGAATGTTTACGAAATCAGAAATTCCTAAATTCCGGATTTTTCCGAATTCCGGAATTTTTCCAAAATCGGGCTTTTTCCAAATTCCGGAATTTGTCCGGTTTTACTTTCGGGAGTCCGGAAATTAAAAATTCCGGAATTGGCCATCCCTAGTTTACACACAAACTTTCAGAACACTAAACTAATAGCTGTCTACAAATAATGAAGTAATGCAAAGCATTTTGTATCCTGCAATACGTCATGTATTAAAATCCGACAGCAGTTTCAGCATCTAACCAGAAATTGAATATATCTATGAAGAATTGTATTGTGTCTTATCTTTTTATGTCTTATACAACCCTGCAAACCACTGAATGTCTAAACGGCTTTCGTTAAATCCAAGTTGTAGTATTCACAGTTACATCCATTTGTGTCTATATGATCCGGTTAGTAAAGCTTTCTATATGACAGGGTTAGTAAGACTTTCTCTGCTCTCCTGTAAAGTTGTGATACGATCTACTACAGGATACAGAACTAATTATCAATTTAACCAAAGTTGTTGTATTACTACACATCTGCTTCCGCCTCTGTCAACTCTGGTTGATCTCATTGACGCGACATGTTTGCTTTCTATATCCTTGTCTTCGTTTAGTGAATTAGACAGTATTTATTCTGAATTATGTTACTGCGCATGCCTTGTAGATAATGGACCTGAGAAGTAGAGTAGTATAAGTCACATTTTATTAATTTTACAGGAGAAGCAAAAAACTGTTTTAAAGACGCTATTTTGTTAAATTGCGTATTTTTTCTTGAACATATTAAAACTGATACATAACGTTTCTAACATGGTCTTTAAAGTAAACATTTTTGCTTTATTCCGTGTCCTAAAGTTGTATTTTGCAATGTTAGCAACAATGTTTTATACGTTAGTGCAAAATAACTTGTAATATTTTACCACAAAACTTTGTTTTCGCTATATATTAGCAAAGTAATAACTGCTGCTTAAAATGAAAGAAACATTGTAAAGCAGTAATTTCAATATATCACGCATGATATTGTTTTACAGGGTGTTTACTCGTAGAAATAATTCAGATTTCAATGATTACACTGAGAATCATTCAGATTCTATATCACTTTGAGTCCCCGTCACCATTACAATGCGGTAGGTTTCTGTAGTATTCATGCCAAATGATGGGGACCCACGTTAAAAGTCTTTGAATATCCTTGTACTTAGCCGAACTAATGGGCTTCAATGAATCACTTATTTGGGGAACTTCGGCTGGCTTTTCTGGCCTTCTCAATCACAGCATGTTTGGAATCCACTTCCAAGTGAGTGTGACCTCTTAGAAGAAATTTATGATTGCTAATCTTCAAATTCGGAAACTTTCGAAGCAACCACTCGTATAAAGACACAATCACAAGATTCCGGTTTTGCCCACTGCAATTGTCAGACCAAACTGTTATCACTTCAACATCACTGTTGGTAAGCTCTATTTCTGCCCACCTGTATAACCCGAAGCCATTTCATTGGCACCTCTCCCAGACTTTGTTTCATCCCACATAACACAGTAAGTTTTCTGTGTAGTACTATCAAAAATAGTGTAATTGAATGTCCACAATTTCCGTAAGTAAAAACTTTCACAATTTGTAAGCAATGGTGTTGGGAGACACTTTTGTAAATCGGCCATAAGAACCCGATCTTTACAATTGCCTCTTGCTCTGTTCTTATCTTCCCATTTCAAATTGTATCGTTGCTTAGCCTCTTCCAAGTGATTATCATAATCGAGTTGGAGCTTATTTTTGTCTTCTTCACTTTGATTCTCTTTCAAGCTGGCAACAAAACCATCACATGTGTCGCAAGTGTCATTTTCGGGCATTCTAAATGATAAGTTGAATTCTGAATTGAACACCGCTCTTTAATAAGACTCTTTCACAACGTTTGCTTCCGGTGCACCATTCTGTATACATTCCTCGCAATACAGCTTGTACATTTTTGCTAAATTTGCCATCTCGTTTTTTTTTTTTTTTTTTCAAACCACACTATTGGACGAGTGGCGATGAATATTTCCCTGCCCGTTCAGGTGCTCTTGTAATGCTCATGCTTTATTCCGATTGTAAGCCATCTCTGAGCGATTCTCAGATTTTCCGAACAACTCACGTAAGTGATATGCACTCCATCCTTCGGGTTTTCGCTCAATAAAATCCACATGCATTATTATGGATATGAGCAGCAAGAATATGCAATGCTTTACAATAGCTTCTTCTTCTTTAGTTCTATTGAATTCAGGCGAAGTTTGAAGTATTTACTTGCTACCAAGTTCCTTCAATGATGCTTCCAGAATGACCGTTTAACGCGTAATTCAAACTTAAGAGAATTTGACTTTTCAGCACTCACAGTTAAATCTGCATCTTTTGCCTTGTCTTCACTAAACGGCGAATTACTACTACTACTACTACTACTACTACTACTACTACTACTACTACTACTACTACTACTACTACTACTACTACTAATAATAATAATAATAATAATAATAATAATAATAATAATAATAATAATATACTTCATGATTATTCAAGACACATCTTCCCCGTTTTTATTCGAAGAATAACCAACGTTACTCGGTGAAATGTCACAAAGGTAATTATGCTTTGATAGAATCTTTTAGGTGCTATCAGATCACAAGAATTGCTAACAGATACGAACTATTCATGTATATAGAACTATCACTGTTTCTTATTTATTTTAGGAAATATGTGGAAATAGTAAGACAGGGTTCTTAGACAATAATTAGTTCGCATTAAATTCGAATGAAACAATTGAGTTTCGTTGGTGGGAAGTCAACGGCGATCATTCACGAATGACTTGTCCTAGAAATTCGGGATTCTCAGCTCCAATCTGTGGTGTGTGCTAGACAACGTACACTGTATAAGCATGGGCGGCGATTAGGGGGGCAATTACCTCCCCGATTTTTTTGAAGTGACCCATTAATGTATACGAGGGCTATCCAGAAAGTAGATTACGTTTTCGTCTGTGTCCGCTAGGGGCGGGGCTAGCGCGGCCATCTTGGGGTCAGAGCGTTGCGCAGCTCAGTCGGCATCTAGCCGTGCTAGTGAGAGGTTCGTGCTGTGCTCCGTTAAGATACTGTGACGGTTTGAAATGTCTGCGTTAATTGAAAATCCCGCGAGCTGCGAGGTGCGTGCAGTAATAAGGTTTCTGACAGCAAAAAACTGTAAACCGATAGAAATCTATCGGCAGCTGTGTGAAGTGTATGGAGACAACATTATCACTGAAGGTGGAGTGCGACAGTGGGTCATAAGATTTAAAAATGGCCGAACCAATGTTCACGACGAAGATCGAAGTGGGAGACCCAGCAAAGTGACTGCCGAACTTGTCGAAAAAGTCGATGTTAAAGTCCGTGAAAATCGAAAGTTCACAATAACGGAACTTTCTTTGAGTTTTCCACAAATTTCGCGAAGTTTGTTGCACGAAATCATCAGCGAAAAGCTTGGTTACCACAAGTTTTGTGCAAGATGGATTCCAAAAATCTTGACAGAGGACCACAAAAATCAGCGAATGGCTGCAGCGTTGCACTTTTTGGACGCCTACAATAAGGATGGTGACTCTTTACTCGATCGCATCGTTACTGGTGACGAAACATGGGTGAAACACGTGAACTGTGAAACGAAATTGCAATCAATGCAGTGGGGGCACACAGGTTCTCCCCAAAAACCCAAGAAATGCATGCAAACAATGTCGGCAAGGAAGATGATGGCGACTGTTTTTTGGGACAGAAAAGGTGTGATTTTGGTGGACTTCCTGGAAAGAGGCACTACAATAAACGCTCAAAGGTATTGCCAAACTCTGCAAAACCTCAGAAGAGCAATTCAAAACAAGCGCAGAGGAATGTTGAGCTCTAAGATCTTGTTGATTCACGACAACGCCCGGCCCCACACGGCAAATGTCACGCGTGAAGTTCTTGAATCTTTTCAGTGGGAGTTGTTTCCTCATCCGCCGTACAGTCCCGACCTGGCACCGAGCGACTTCCACCTATTCCCAGCAATGAAGAAGTGGCTGGCTATGCAGCGTTTTGATGACGACGAACAGCTGCAAGAAGAGGTAACGAAGTGGTTGAAGTCTCAGGCGGCCGAATTTTTCGACGAAGGAATTTCCAAGCTCGTACATCGCTACGATAAATGCCTTAATTTGAATGGTGACTATGTCGAAAAGTAGTATTTGTGTGTGGCTTTCATCTGTATATAATAAAATTTGTTTCCTATACTTTGTTGATTTTTTTATTCCAAAACGTAATCTACTTTCTGGATAGCCCTCGTATTATTTGGAAATGTAAAGTTTTTGTATGTATTACTGGTTCATAGGAAAAATGATGCCATGTAATATTTACTGTTGCGTGAGTACGTATTAGTTGTCTTCCCGTGGAATTGCCACTGAAAATGGCCTAAAAATTAACCTATTGAAGCGCAACGACTCCAGCGTACTTTCATTTCCTCTTACAAAGGCTCGATATGTTAGTCAGCCGCTTTAAAACTAATTAAAATAACATTTCGCCAAAAAAAAAAAAAAAAAAAAAGTCTTTCACAAGTTATTCTTTAATTGCACGAAAATCTACAGTTCCTAAAATGTATTTTTTTTCCTAATAGTAAGAAATATTGATTAAAAAGAGAGTAATAAGAACAACTTCTAAATTTTCATTGTTTTGCAGTGCAATATAAGAGTGAAGTGGTGTGTCTAGGGGGTACGAGTGTATATGCAATTAAATTTAGTCAATTCAACATAATTCTAAGTTTTAGCACTATTTTGTACTAGCTGAAATACCCATTCTTCGCATGGGTCAGATGAAATATCTATGTAAACAAATTGAGCAATGAAAGAAAAAAAAATATATCGGTTATTTTCTACTACTTTTTCATGTTCCGGTAAACGACCCCCTCAGACCCCTGGTTCGAATTTTTAAAAAAAACTCCTCTGGCCCCCAGCCGATGAGGGGTGTGTTTGGAAGTCAACACCTTTGGGAGTATCACCATTGAGCTCAGCGATCCCGAAAACTATGCATTTGACACTAATATCGGTCATTTTGGATTATTTTTACATATCTCGATACCCCGAACCGGTGACCCCTGGCCCGCAGCCGAATGCGGTGTATTTTAAGTTAATTAAATCGGAGTTTCACCGTTAATCTCAGAGACGGCGAAAACTATGAATTTGACACTAATATCAGTCATTTTCTACTACTTTTACATATATTGGTAAACTTTCTCCCCCCTGAGACCTTCTGGTTCGATTTAAAAAAAAAAAAAAAACTCTTCGTCTTGGTCTGGGGCCTGGACCAAGGTACCCGTGACTACAATTTGGTAACTCTCGATCCACTCGTCTGGTCCCCAGGTCGCACACAGACACACAGACAGACAAATACACAAACAAACTCTATTTTATTTATACTGTATTAGATAGATTAGATAAATAACTGAAGTGTGGAGTGATTCCAAGTATTGTTGAGTTTTGCTGTATTCCAAGAAAGTGAAAACTGTACCTAATGGCATTGAACATGTTTCGGGGAGCTGCAAAAATAAGTATTTCTTTAAATGTCGTAGCATATGCTTGTAGTATTTACTGTCTTTCTAAGAGTAATAACATACATTTAATAGCATGTGTGGAATTAAAAATATAAGTTGTTCATTAATCTCCAGTTTCAATATAACTTTTTGCAAAACAAGCCTTATTATATTACTATGATTAATATTATCCTTTCTGTTTATTTGTTTTGCAAATTTGTTATTAAATAATCTGATCACACAATTTTCCAGACAGAATTTTAAGATGTTCGTGAGCAAAAAATCAAATCTCTTCTTACACTTTCGTTGTTTAAGAGTACAAAGGACTAGTACTTACTTGCGTTGCTCTTGTCAATTTACGTAATAAAATATGAAATACAATATACGATATTTTAACTGAAAAAGATAGTATCCTATTAGTTATACAACCTTATGGATAATCAGATCATGTCTTGTCCCCTACTTTTAACGTCCAATCGCCGCCACTGCTGTATAAGGTTGAAAACTTAGGCAAGAAGATTGCACTGGCATTTACTCAAGTGCACATAACATTCAAAATGTTTTTAAGAAATTTGTGTTAAGCTAGAAGTATAGCTGATTAACAATTACATTGTCGCTGATTTAGGGCTCCCAGACGTTCTGGCTTAAGGGAGACAGTCCCGGATTTACATTAAATTAAATTTGTGTGCTTTCCAACTGGGAATCAAACCCGAGACTACATGCATCATAAGCACAAGTGCTAGCCATTAAAAAACATGGAACTTCCACCCCACTCTCCCCCAAAAGAATGTTCAAAACTACAAATGTCCCAAATTTTCACTAGAACTTAAGTTAGAACTAGTGCTCTCAAACGGGTCAGCTCGGGTCGGGTTACGGTTCGGGTCGGGTCAGGTCAACTCGGGTCGGGTTGTCGGGTCGGGTCACTCGGGTCAGCTCGGTCGGGTTGTCGGGTCGGGTCAATCGGGTCAGCTCGGGTCGGATTGTCGGGTCGGGTCAATCGGGTCAGCTCGGGTCGGGTTATCGGGTCGGGTCAGTTCACTTTGGTCAACTGAGTGTAGGTTGAGCTTAAACTCGGCTGGAGTTGAAAGCTGCTGTTTTTCACTACCTGCCTAATTAAAAATAGCAATTTTCAATTGATTTTATAGAAACCATAAATCTATTTTGAACACTTGCAGCTTGTGTTTTTATGGTAAATGCTTATTTTTGTACTTGTGTATACTTTAATTTTTAAATGTGGAAGATTGATTTTACCAATCGACTGTAATATTAATATCTACGCCAATACGGAGTCTGGATTTAGAACAAAACTAGAAGTTGTTTAAGCAAGACCAAAAGAAAGATTAGATATGGACGACCAAGCCCAAGCAGGGCTGCGGTGGCTCAGTGGTAGAGAATTCTTCTCTGGTGCATGGTGTCCATGGTTCGACCCCAGCTTGTGCTAAGTAGGCTTTGTGATGGAGAAGCGCCGTGTAGTGGGTTTTCTCGGGGTTCTCCTGTTTCCTCCCACTTTCTTCATTCCACCATTTCATTCATTTCTCATGGTCACCATATCCCTTAGCCTCGGTGCAGAATCGAGGTACCTTAAACTGAATATTTCATTTTATTTTACCAAGCCCAAGGACATCGATACTAGAACAAGATAAAGATTGGATATGCAAGACGAATTGCATAGTAATCTTGCTCTTGGCCTTGTTTTGGTTATCACCAAGTAGCGATGAGCGTATTTTCTTGCTTTCCGTATAGTACGAAAGACCATAATCAAAATCACACTTGGTCTTCATTTGTACCGATGAGGCGAGCATTCTTGGCTCTTGTATAGCATGAAAGACCACCAAGACTACGAAATGCAGGACCAAGACTTGACTGCAAGACAAAGAATAAGACGCAGTATTGATGACCAAGACCCAGGGAGCGAATTGTTTGAATTTCATTTGTTGGGCTGAAAGTGATGAAATAAAATTAGTACTTTATAATTAAACATCATACTGTATTTTTAAATTTTAAATTACAAAATTCATATTATGTATCTTTTTACGTGCAACTATATATACTGTAATATACGTTTTAATTACCGAGAAAGAAAAATCAAAGTGGCACGGGTCACGGGATCATAAGAACCTATTTTGGAATGAAAGTTGAAGGGTTGGAAAAAATCACAGGTGTTCTCCTGTTTCCTCAATCCTTATCATTGTAGTTAAACGATTTCCTTTTGTCTCCGCCAAGAGACTCTTGCTACTGCCTTCCGAGAAGACCCCCTGCCGTCCAAGCAGGTGAGAACACTGACCTTGAAGAAAAATTTCGTCACATAGAACAAAAGCAAGAAAAAAATAAATGTCTCCGACGTCGGACATTGGTATCAGTTATAAAAAGAAATAACCAAACCTCAAAAGTGCCAAATATTCATTAAGATACATATACAAATTCCCCGCTTGATCTAGCTAGTGGTTAACGTGTAAGACTTCGGTACACGTGGTCCGGGTTTAATTCCCAATGAGAGTGCATTTTGGCGTTCACCCAGTGTCGTGACCATAGTGCTCTGAAACAGATCTGGTTGACCCGACCCGACCCGACTCAGATCGGGTCGGGTTACGGGTCGGGTCAACTGGGGTCGGGTTGTCGGATCGAGTCAGTCGGGTCAACTCGGGTCGGGTTGTCGGGTAAGGCTACTCGGGTCGGGTTGTCGTGTCGGGTCAGTCGGGTCAGCTCGGGTCGGGTTGTCGGGTCGGGACAATCGGGTCAGCTCGGGTCGAGTTGTCGGGTCGGGTTATTCGGGTCCGATTGTCGGGTCAGGTCAGCTCGGGTCGGGTTGTCGGGTCAGGTCAATCAGGTCGGATCACGGTTCGGGTCATCGGGTCGGGTCAGTCAATTCGGGTCACGGGTCGGGTCGGGTCGGTCTTCAACTAGGATTGGTCGGGTCGGGTCGGTCTTCAACTCACTAGTTAGAACCATTCGTGCATCCCTCATTTATTAGTCATCGATATTCGACTAACAGGGATAAACTGTTTCGTTCTTCATCATTGGTGAGTGTTTACCTTTTATTTACGAGTGATTAGACTCTTTACGATTGAAAAAAGAGACATGGTGGTCTTGCCTGATTGATTTCAGTGTAAAGGCAACATGCGCATTCTTGCTGCGAAATTTAGCCAGGACCTTGCTTAAAGACATACCGGTCTCATTCGCGGTATAAGTTGTGACGACTACCTTCCATCAGTCGACTTCCTACAATTACATTTTACAAAGTATCCCTCCTTGGATTTCTATGATGTAATAAAATATGTTGGCTCCGTGAAAGACCAAGAGCTATATGCCAATTATGTGCGAGAAATGATCGTAAAAATGTTACAAAGGCTAGTGGCTTATGTGTGAGACAGCTGGATATTCAACACATCTAATGATAGAGGGGACTCACCAATAGTCCTCGATGTAATCACAGTTTTCGTTCAACCGATTATCTCAACGGCAGATAAAGTTTTCTACACTATTTGCATACAAATTCGCGTCACCTGAGGCAGCGGGTTTGACATAATCACATGCCAGGTAATGGTGGCCAATCAATTTTTACTTTAGAGCAGGGAAAAAGTGAAAGTCACTGGGGCTCTATCAGGCCTGTAGGAGGAGTGCTCTAGTCGTTTCAAGCGTAATGTCAGTGGTTGAAGTACTGGCTCTAACTCTGAGTCCATTGTTCCCAGTAAGAATATTGGACTGTCTTTCTTTGAAAGCACGACACCACTTATCTACATGTTATTTTCAAATTTAGTCCTCCCCATATAAATCTGCGATCTACCTATGAACGTCGGCAGGTGCCCTAACAGCACAAGATGTGCTAGGCATGTGCCATTTAGGTGTCCCAGCTACTTTTTAGGTACCCAACACCTGGCACATATGATACTCATGTGCTAAGTATGTACTTCAGCTACCTACAATTTTAGGTACTTATCATACCTAATTCATATTTGCAACTATGTACTACAAGTATACCATTTATATACCTGGCTCAGTTTCGCACTCTAACAGTCATTTGTTTTTATGTCGTCACTTGGAACATATATCTGTCATGTTCTAGGTACGTCCTTTAGGTACATTTTGTTTCAGATACCCTAACAACACAAGATGTGCTGCTAGGCATTCGCCATTTAGGTGTTCTAAATAATATTCATCTCCCACATTTGATGCATTTGTTGCTTCTTTTTCTAAGCGATTGTGTACTCTGTAGAAGCAACAAACGCATCAACTTTATAAGATGGCAACTGTCGCCGATCATTTGAAAGTGAATATGGAAAAAAGTAGGGCTAAATAGACACTCGTCATTTTGTTATAAAATTACATGGCGAACAGATGTTATCTTATCCCAAACGGTTATCGTCGAATATACACGGTTAAAGGAGCACTCTGATTAGCCAAATTCAAAAGACTTCAACAATTTATCCCTCTACAAGCGACGTTATTTTTCATCGCCTCTGTGGCCAAATCGGAAAAGCACGCGGCTATCAATCCAAAGTTTGGTGGTTCGCACCTACCGTAGGGGAGCCCTACATTTTTTTTTTTACTTGTTTAAAATGTTGTTTAGACTCACTTTAATGTAAACACATTACGCATATAGGTGATTTAACATTTTGGGGGAGTAATTTTGTGGTTTATTAACGCTTACGGCATGAGGAACATACTTAGAACATAATAGGCTAGGCACGTTCCCCAGGTACATGTCAGGCATGTGCCTAGGGGCGGACATAGACTGTGGCTACCACTTGCTATCCATGTGATTTCTCTCTCGGAGGTACATAAGGCACATACTGGACACATTCGCATGTACCTGAGGGAACATGATAGGCATATGCCTGCTATGTAATTGTGTTGTTAGAGTGTAGTGTTTTTGGTGCACGAAACTACACCACTGAGACACTTCTACTCCTAACTAACTTTCCAGACGAGTCATCATTTTTAATGTCCGCTTCTTGGGTATACATAATTAGAATCCGAAGTCTCAAACCTTCACCAAGACAGACATGTTATTGATCATAAAATAAATTTTCGTTAAGTCACACTGAATATCATAAACGTTTTATGCTTTATAACCTTTGTTCTGATCATCCCTAGTATTTTGGGAAGATTTCATCGAGATAATACATTAGTTTACAATGCTTCGAAATGTGAGTTGCTTTGAGAAACACTTGTTAAGATATTCACTGATATTAATAATTTTCGCACTGAGTTTCGCTTTATTTTTGAGCCCTGCAAATTAGCAGGGAAAATGAGTTATGATTGTCCACAAAGTCGGGGGAACAAAATAATGTTTTATATTCATAAAATGTTCATGAATAAAGAATAAAAGTTGTCATAACTGAAGTCTGCACATAGTATTTGTCGCCATGCGGTGAGTTGTGAACTTATTGAGTTTCCACACTTAATGTTTAAGCAGTGTTGCTACACTTGGTACAATTGTACCAAATTCAGCCCTTTCTGTCATTCTTCGGCCCGTTGGTACCACGCTGGCATTTTCAGCCCCTTTTGTGAAAAAGTTGGTACAATTCTACCAAATTCAGCACTATTTAACAAATACTTGTCACGTTTTCAAAAGTGTCAGTACGACTTTTCCTACATCTCACGTTACTCATACTGTGTGTTGGACTTTTTAAAAATGCTGTTGAACATTTCTTCTGTGATATTGCACCGCATAACGCTACAAACTTCGTGTGGAAAATTCGTAATTCGAACTATACAAGAAAACAAATGACCAGCCAATAACCTCTGAAAAAAAAATAGTCTATATCGGATTCAGAAATAAGCTTTTTTACGCCAAAAATGGCTAGATTTTGAACTGTTAACCTACAACCCACATTGTAGATTTTAAACCTCTTTTTTATGTGTAGGATAAGTGAGTTATAGTAAAATTTGAGACGTTGAATTTACTAATTCGCTGAAGACTAACAAGCAACATACATGCAGGGGTGGACTGGCTATGTAAAAAGGGCGCGGTCACATACTCTGGGAGGGCGCCGTCAATCCGAGGCTTTCGCTTATATGGAATACCCTCTCCTAATAAAAGGAAGTGCCGGGGGGCTTTCCCCGGAAAATTAGTACACAAAAAACAACAAAAGATTAAGTAGCTATTGCAGTTAATCACGATAGAATTATACAAATTCAATATTTTCATAAACAAACAAAGAGACTTTGAGTAATAAATATATTAGGTCTATATAAATCTGCACACTTTAACTGAGACTACAAAAATCACACCAGTTGTTTAAATTCTTCGGCTACATTTGTTAACAGCCTAATTATAACTGAAGATTTGAGTTAAGTTTGGGGCTTATGCTATTTTTCATACTTCTGTCCTTTTAAAGCTGTGTTCATCATAACATTGACTTATTTTTCATCTATTTTTAAAATCATTGACAAAAAGTATACATGAAACATTTATTACAAATTAACAAAAGTAAATTTAGAATTATATACCTACCTAGCGAAAAAAGAAATTCAAAAACAAAACTGGAAAATGAAAGTAAAGTCACTGCATTATGCTTGAAGGAGCCTTCGCATCTCCTTGCTTTTCTCACACATTTTGTCAATAATAAGATTGTTGTCTGTTTTGGTCAGAATGTTTCTTTCTGAGTTCATCAAGAACAATGATTCCAGATATTCATCTGTAAGTCTTGAACGGAGTCTTGCTTTTATGTGTCTGAGCTTTGAAAATGCTCGCTCACAGGACACTTATGTTGCCGGTAATGTAAGGAGATACTTATAAACTTTGAATAATTCTGTGTAGAGTCTTGAGTACATATTGTACTGCAGAATCACATCGAAGGCGCACTTAAAGCAAGAATTGCACTTCACTCCATCACATTTTATAGACCTTAAATCCACAATATCGTCAGTCGGCTCCAAATATTCCTCTTCATCCTCCATGAAATCTTCAGAAAACTTGTCCTCTTCAATCAAATCTTCAATCGTACGAACCTCAACAGCTTCTTGATTCTTTTCTTGGTTCTCATAAGGGGATTTTGAAAACTCTTCCCACATTAATGTAAACGAAAGAAGCTCTTCTTTAAGTTTTCCCTCTTCAGAGTCAGAAATTAATTCTGTGATTCTTTTCAGTGACAACGAAGCCAGACTTAAACTCTTGAACTTCTTAGGATCAAAACACTCTAAATCTAAGTATAAGCTTTGATTTCCAGCGAATCGTTCCTGCATGCTGTTAGAAATTTGGTCTAGAACACAGTTGAAAACGGTTACTTCAAATCTATATTTACAGTCTTCAATTACTTCATTAGAAGCTGATTCCCCTTCCATTTTTTTTTTCTTTTTCTACATCTTACCTCAGGCAATTCTGTTTCTATAATAACTTGTTCTAGACTAGGAACATCAGTAATGAGTCCTTCAATACTATTTGACATTTCTGTTGCAAAGTGTTCTGCTGCTTAGTAGACTTTGTCAAACCGATCCCTAGCTTCTTTCAACTTATTTTGAGTTGAGGATATCAGGCGCCATGCTTACACATAGTCTAAGTTTTTTGTTTGCAAGTAGTCTGATAAAGGTGTGGTATGCTGAAAAATCAATTTAAAAAATCATAGCCACAATGATAGTCTCAAAGGAGCACAACTTTTGAATGAGAGACATTGCATCATGTCTGACTTTGAAATTGAATTCTTGCGAGTTGCCAATCACACTTAAAGCTGCTACGAGTTCCACATATACTGGTTTTGATTTTCTTGGTCTGGCATCCTTGGTCGGGTGCCCAGTAATGAAAGTGTCCAAATATTTTTACAGCAGCGTTGCTTTTACTTCTCCATCGAGTTATCCTAATAGCTTCAAGACGGACGCTTGGGTTTTGTTCCAAGTACACCTCAAGTCGTTTCTGGGATTCTTCCAAAAATATCTAAATTTCCTGGAGAAGCCCAAAGAAAGATATACAAACACCCAAACTCGGCTAAAGGGCAAGCCGTAGGCCGAGTAAAGACGGAAACTGGGGGCGGAACAGTGGGAGGGTTGATATATAAAAATCATCCAAAATGACCGATATTAGAGGCAAATCTATATATTTAGGGGTAAATCAAATATCATTAATAGCATTCCCAGAAAGAGAAAGAGCGAGGCCGCAGGCCGAGCAAATACCGGGCTCTGGGGTGCAGCCCTGGCTGGTCAAAGGCTAGCAAATTTATAAAATAATTATGTAGCTTTTTTTTTTTAATTGTGTTCAGAGAGGAAACTGTGCGCGCCTTCCCGAGGCTAATACGGGTCTTAGCCCCTCCCGCGGAGGGCGCAAAGGCACTGATGTAAGGAGGGCGCAGCGGCCATCGGGCCGGAACTTGATTATGGCCAGTCCACCCCTGCATACATGATTTTAAATTACAATAAAATCCATCAACAATTCATCTGATTTGTGAAAGTTATGAGCCATATTACCAGTAGAATTGAAATAAGTCATTATCGATGACGCCGCAGCTAGCCGAGACGCTGGAACTGTATACACGATCATTGGATTCTGGATTGGCTGTGTTTGTGTAGACTGCCATTGTCCCAATTTACTTTTTTCGGCAGGTGATAGTTCTCACAAACACTTCTTATTTCCCCGTACACCCACATGAATCATCATGATTGCATTCAGAGTTTTCAAGCTAATTAGATACCCTATTTGTTTCTTTTAATAAACAAAAATAATCTCTGTGGCTTGAAGAACCGAACAGTTTATTAAATTTGTATTAGAAAACTTTCATTCTTGCAATGGAATGTGAAAATTAAAATAATTAAAAAGTCGGAAACGAAGACGTTACGGCAATGATATTATGAAAAACAAGTGTTTGTTGCGTGATAGAACACCCTATATCTAGAGAAATCAATTAATACAATAATATATAATGACAAATAGGCTATTTTTTTAATACACTTTATTTTCAATGGAGAAGTATTTTTAAAATTAATTTAATGGCTAATGAAAAGCCAAAAATGGTAAAAGAGTTTCGTAAAATAAGCTATATTTAAGGCTATAAGCATTTCGTAGATTTGTGTGGCTAAATGCCTCTCCAAATAGGCTAGATTTAGCCAAAAATAGGTTAAATTGTAATCACTGCAAATGACGCTAGATGCGTACATCTGCGCCGCGCATAAAGGAGATGAGAAAGAAGCTGTGTGGTGGAAATTGGTGTGCAATTATTGGAATGAGGTGCAACAATTTATATTTTAATATTATAACGCACTGTTCACATACGAACTCAGAGATGATTGATTTGTTCCTCGTTTTATATATTTTTTTCATATATAGCTATAATATCGTTTTGGTTTATTGGTTACTTTGAAATAGAGGCGCGTTTTGTTTCCTTACAATACATACCAAACATGATAACTGTTTTCCCTTTTTAATTTCCGGCGTCTGTCATACTTCCTACGTGTGAGAAAAATGTCATCTACTTCCACGGTTGTTTCGGCATCCTCCTACTTGGATGTTTCTTAAAAAAAAAGAGCCTTCCTTGATTTGGAGTCTAGGATAGGATTGCCATATTTCAAAAATGCAAATCCGGGACGCTACTGATTTACAAGAATCTTTGAGATGCTTAAAATGAAAAGAAGTGTTATATACTAATTTACTTTCTTCCATTAGATAGAATTGTTCAAGGACTACGTTATGACATTTTTAGTCATTTCACTAGACCTTCTCCCTAGTTAAGGAAACGTAAGCAGATGATTTACTCCCTCCCCGTGGTAAGCATTTTCCCCCCCTCAGGACCTGTTATGTTTCGTGGTTTTCAGAGTCTGTTTCAGCTCATTCAAGTTATGATGTTTCCTTCCACACGTTGTATACTTTTTTTAACATATAGAACGGTCAATTCATTGGAAATATGTTCTGGCGGAGTTTGTTATATTATATTCCCTTGTAAGCAAACTATAATATTCCCTTCTTTTCTTCTTCCCTGAAATCCAGGACATTTAATCTTCCCGGGAAATATTTTCGGGAGGCCGGGAACCAAATCTCGATTCCGTGACGACCCCGGATTTTCCGGGACGAATGGCAACCCTAGTCTTGGAAGAGGGGAGGGGGCGTGACTGTTTTAGAGCTTTACCTCTTTTGGTTTCCTGTTATAGAGCCATGTATTACACTGGTATAAAATAATGGATTTAGCCCCTTTTGTTTCAAGTTAGTACTATTTTTCAGCCCACTCCAGAGTTAGGAGTGTGGCAACACTGTGTTGGCAACGAATGGCACTTTCTAGCCCATAAAAAGTTATTTCTTTTTATTATTTTCCTGACAACTATGTATGAAAATTCACCGTCAATACTTTTGTTCAGCAAAATGAGGTCTATCGATTTGTATGTGTCATCTATCGACAAAAAGTTTTCCGCTAAAAATGTCAGATTAACAATGCGAACGAAATCCAAGTATTTTAAAAGTATATTGTTTAAGGGTTTTTTAAAAAAAAAGTATTGCTGTTTCCTTAGTAATTATAAATCTGAATAAATGTTTCAATACTTGCTCAAGCACTACAGTCATTGGTGAATTACTGTTTATACACAATCTTCGGCAGAAATTGAAAATATAATCAGGTATTTTACTCGAATATATTTTGTTTATACAGTATTAGTAGTTCTTTTTCCTTCAGTGTTTTCGCCTCAAACATGTTAAACACTTAAAGGATTTTTTTTTTAATTTCTTAATTAAATTTATCTTATTGCATTAAAGTGCGAGAATCGTAAGCATGATTTAATTTTTCAAACAACTTTTAATATTTTGTTTCAAATTTGTTTATCTGGTTTATTATGCGTGGAAAGTTTTCTTATGATTTAATGGAAATGCTTTCTTATCATATAATTGCTGCTGGTTGTTGTCGTCTACAGTTACAAGATAATTTCAATAAATGTTATAATTTCAATATAAAAAATTTAAAATTATTGGCTTTAATCTCATATATTACCTTTGTGTAAGTGAATGGTGGGAAACTCACCTCTAGCGCGTTTATAATCACAACTAAGACTTTCAGGAGGTCAATATTTTAACATTTGCACTTAAAAATATTAACATGAAAGACATTTGATCGCGCTATTCGCTGTTAGAGCCTTTCTATTTCAAGTGTGCCCTCGGAAAATATGTCAAACATACTTGTCCCCTCCCCTGCCAATCTCCCTTCCTTTGCTTTGGGGAAAGATCTGAATGACTTCAGCTGTGTAGCCAATTTGCCATTCAGTCGTTTGGTCTTGAGTGAAGATAGTAGGCTACTAAGAATGAATAAAAGACAGTGCACAACGAAGTCCGTCAAATAATTCATTGTGGCAACGCTGTCCGCGTCCAACAATTGAAAGATCTCAGCTGCAGCAACTTTTCCCTCCTCTTTCGAGGGAGGTACGGGAAAACACATGTCGACAGCAGCAGCAGCAGAGGTACACTTGAAATAGAAAGGTTCTAGTTTGTCAAATTTCTTTCCGGTGGCACATCAGTGCAAAATCAGTCCTGGGAGACCCTACAAACACGTTCGCAAATGCTCATCAAGAACAAGGTGTTTGGAGACCCTCGGAAACGTGTTCGTGCCAATACAAACGACTCCACATCATTGTCATTTGTCGCCCTGCGCACAGTGTTGCTAGCAGTTGCCTTCGGAAAGTAACTAAATGTAGTAAGGGATCTGACCGAAAACGGCTAAAGTTACCTCAAATTGAAGCTAAATTATAGTTAAATGAATTTAACAATAAAGAAAGCAAAACACTTTTTACTTACTCACCATTTATTTACTTAAAACATACTACAGTATACTCAATCAGTTTCACCATTTACACCTAAAATTTGTGTAATACGTTTTGCTACCTTATTGACAAAACGTACTAAAATGCATTGAGTTATTTTCTTAGTTTTACATGCTTCTGGTAACTATGATTATTGGTTATTATAATGGGATTATTGACCTACTACAACACTTAAAGTACGCCCAATACAAATCATACAAAAATTAACTCCGCGTTAAAGTATAGAAAAGCAGAAGTTTCCGAAACCACGATTTGTGGTGATGTCATGACGCGCGTGTTAGGATAAAGTAGTAAGAAACCTATTGTGTATGCAGTAAGTACTTTGGCAAGTAGAAGGTTTAGAAAATAGCAAGATGGACTTCGTTGCAATTCGGAACGGATCCCTTTCTAAAGAGATTAACGTAAAATATTTTCAAATATATTTCTACTTATCGCATTTTGAAGCTATTGTCGTTATTAATGTCAACTTAGTTGTAACATATGAGGAAAATTTTATATTTCTATCGAGCTATTAGACTTCAGTTACTAGTTTCGTGATATTAGAAATTTAACTATTAAATGGATCAAAACATTATAGGAATTATAGGAACAAGCATTAAAAAAAGTAATGAAAGTATTAAGAGATAGAAGAGGATTAGAATGCATTTATATTGCGAACTTACAATATATTTATAAGCATTTAGCGTCACGTTACACGACAAGTTAAAAACGTTTAATTAACCAAAGAGTTTCGTAAAAGAGATAAGATGGTTATATGCCTATTTATATGCATACACTTTGCTAATCATTTACACGACCAGATGTTTCATAAAATAATAACGTAGTTGAAAGTTGAGCAAATCATTTCCGAAATCCTTTTCTGTAGAAAAAGAACTGTCAAACATTTCTACGATTAAACATTTATCAGGCAGGAATCTCAGATATATTATTATTACTTGTGTATTTTTACTAGGTTCGAGATATCCTGTTATCAATGCTCCAGCCACTGTGTAAGAGAATCCACTGAGATGTCAAAGTCGAACATTATGATGTCTGTCTACTACTTGGTAGGATGCAATTTGGATAAAGTAGATGATATTCCCAGTGACGAGTCCACACATTTAAATCATCGACTGGTCGACTAAAGTCATTCGGGGCTTCATAGTGGAAATTAAAAATACCATGAGTGCTTGGTAGATTTACTTTCTGATAGATTTAAGAAAATCCCTGAGTGCCAATTTTCTAATTTTAAGCAAAATATTAGCACAGGAATGTGCTATATTATATGAAGGGTTGAGTGGGCCGTAAAGGGGGACCATCAAAACTCGAAACGGAAACTAAGATAATTTTATTTTGCTGCTGTTATGACATTTTATTATTTCCAGATCCTTTACCCTGTAATCGAAATTTCCTGTTGTCGTACGTATTAAACGCCATTACATTGCGTAGATTTTTCGGTCGTCGCTTTCTCCCTTATCGTGATAAAGATAGTCAACTTTGGCTCTCAACCCTTCATGTTGGAAGGCATGAAGGAATGATTATTACCTGCCTGTATAGAATTGAGGAATTTATTTGCGAGAAATGTTTTCATTTACTAAAAAGATCCTAAGGAGCCGTTGTAGCGCAGTTGGCAACGGCTCGGGTTCAATATTTGGGCATTTTAGTTATCATTTTCACAATGTCCCATTCAAGGTTTACCTATTGCCACGTAATTGGATATCTGAGGAATCTTGGAGCCAGAGGCATCGGAGATTGGTGCTGAGTACATTACTCCTGTTTGTACCAAAATGCAGAAGATATTAAATCGCCCGAGAGTCATTGCCTCGAATGAAAAACTGATATTTTCATCCTAACTAATCCTATGATTTAAAATTTCAAAGTTCGTTATCGCAGGGACATAATATTTTTGTTTCATTCTATTTTGCTATCCAATTGTTCTTGTTACCTCTTTAAAGAACCATCTCTACAATACACTCATGGCACCGTTTATGTTGGACAAATCGTGTACGTCGGTTTTTTCGGGGAACTTCCGTTTCTTCTTACGTTCTCATTCCACCAATTCTTCCATCATCATTCACTTGTCTTTATCATCCAACCAGAATCATAATTCCTAATCCTGATCGTAATCTACATAACACTCGTCTACTTTCAGCCTATTCATTATTATCGACTCAATATGTACAAGTATTTTCCATACAAAGGATGTGCGTATTTCTCCTTAAATTATGATTCTATGTCATGGATTCATTGAGGAGTTTAACACTGCAAGACTTGTTAAAAGCATCTATTAAGTTTGTTTATTGTTGTGGCAATTAGTATTTCTATTATTGTACAGTACATGCTCAATACATTTTATACACATCAATAATATGTTCACTTACGGTTACACGCAGTGTGCTGATTTTAGCAGAATACTAAGTATATCCCTGTTCGATCCCAGCTCTCGCCAAGTGAACTTTGTTGTAAACAAACACCGCGTGCATGGGTTTCCTCAGGGTTCTCCTGTTTCCTCCCACTTTCTTCATTCCACCATTTCATTCATTTCTCATTATCACCGTCTCCTTTACCCTAGCTTTCATAGTCGTGGGACGTAAAGTTCAATCCGAAGTTTCATAGCGCGTAGGTCATGAGCATAACGTTTGTATTAAATCCTCACCAGGAAATTTGATATGCAATATGAAGGAAATATCAATTGATAACCGATGTTTATCTAGTAGATAAGTTGACAAACTTTTATATATTCAATCAGAAATATCACCTTAATTCGAATACTACTTGTATTTAACGTTTGCGTCATGTAATCTCAAGGTCACCATGCAAGTGGGAATTTAAGCTAAACAAATGTTTCATTTTACCAACATATCTCATTAACAGCTACAGGCAGATGGAAAATTTAAGAATAAAATAAAATTAAATAGTGCAAATGAACATTGATCTTTTTATGGATACGCTGAGCCTATTTAGCTAGATGTGGGGATTCAGAAACCTGGAATCTCATCGTCGCAGGAACTGATGGTCACGACTGGATCCTTAATGTGAGAAGCTAATCCAGCTAAGTTAATTACTACTGTACTGAAATGACGAAGACCTAGCTTTCACAATCCTTTTATCTCTTTCTTGTCTTACCCATAGCTCTTTTTCCAGAGTTTTTTAAGACTACAACTCTATATCCTTGAACTCAGCTTCTATTTAATTACCGCACTTCATTTATAAAAGTTTATGTATAATGTAGAGTGACTTGTAGGAGTTGTAAAGCTTTTTTTTTTTTTTATTATCACTTTGTTTATTCGCACCTATCTGTCATCTGTTTTCTGGTCATCTCAAATATTTATTTTCTAGATCAAATTAACATCAATGGCGTATGCGAAATTGTTTCGGGGCTTAAACCACTCCTTGAACAATATATTACGGAAAAATAAACATTTACTATGAACGTAATAGACCTGTATACAAAAAATTGACCTTGACCGGAAAATATATGATTGAGTCTTTGAACCCCAACACGTAACGGAATTCTTGGTACTCTACTGTTTGGCATTATTTAACTGTGTTCATTCATAAGTTTGCATCTTCTAGCCTTAACTTCTTCTCTGGCTCCTTTAGCCTAGCCAGTATAACCGTTGGACATAAAACTTAAGATATCATTTTATTTTAACCTCTTCAAACGTCTGATTTCAAGATCCCTTAGTACTTTCTTTTTGGGAGTTAGTTGGGAGCTTTCGTATCCATCCGACATACAGAGCTAAATGCTTTTATGCATTCTGACATTCAGTTCCTCCAAGTGTAGAAGTGAAGGTTAAAGCTTTCACTGAAAATAACATTATACATTTTCCATTATTAATTTATAGGATATTCTCAAATCACGCCAGACTTGAAAGCGCCGTCGAGTCTAAACGGCAAGTGACTTCGGCATGATACAAGTACTGAAAAAGTTTAGTAAACTTCAAAGTTTGAGGATGACGTACTCTGTTCAACGCCAGTGTGCCAACTAGCAATACAAATCTAATTGAAAAATGTAACTGTTTGTACAATTTCCGTTAAAGTTTTTTTGGTTTTCAGCGCTTCCAAATCAAGAAACCTTATAGGGGTAGTGCTAGCTTAAAGGTACCAATAGTATTCACTTAAAAAATAGTCCTGTTAAATTATGTGTGCAATACCGAATATGCTGTGAAATTATTCTTATAACACACGTCTATTAATATAGTATCAGTCACTGGCGGTCATTCATGACTATTTTCACTACAATATAGACTCTCCCTGAAAATAAGATTATTGAGTTCAATATTCATATCTCCACCTTTTTTTCAATTGCTGTACGCAAAATTGCTTCAAATACAGTACATAACAGTAGTAGATATACTACAGAAAGGAAACCTCAAATTTTAAACAGATAGATGACACTTTTCTGTGAATGATTCTTCAAACTATGTCCTGTTTATTTAAAATTATAATTCCACTGTCACGAATTTTATCTTCACCATTCACTATTTTGGTTCCTAAAGTCTCCTTCTTGTTTGGCTCTGCAAATAGTTGTGTCAATACCCTGTCTTCATTTCAGTGTTTCAAAAGGAAGTCTCATAATAGAATTGACAGAAGACGACCGGGTGTGGACCAAAGAGGATAGACGAGAGACATTATGTGTGTGTGGCCTTTACCTATCAATTCTAAAATATACAACTATTTGTAGTATAATCACTGGACGCTGAGAAAAAGTTTTATGTTTTATTCTGCAGGCAGGGTATAAATCACCCTGAGTGCCTTCCAAAAAGAAATAAATTCCCAGCTGTAAAAATATAATCCAAAACCAGTAACGACACTATTTCTCTTATTATATTAGGATTAAACTTAATATTAAAGGCCTGTTGTATTAACTGTACGGATTCTATTATAACGTAAAATCCCATTTACGTTTTATAGCCCTAATTTAAACCAATGCGCTAGATAAAATATAAGTGGATCAACTAGTTTAATTTTAGATTAAAATTAAGTAAAAACTGTTATGAATGTGTTTGAAAATATTACCTGACATCTAGTAGCTACAACTGAACTTTGATTTAAATATAGTTTATTACTTAATATTTGCACAATACTGGACATTAAAAACAGAAATCCCGAAAGATGGCCCTCATTAACTCCACAGCGGAAGAACGTATAGAGAATGGAAGCTCAATAAAATACCTAGTGTGTAGGGGCGCCCAAAGAATTTTTTTTAGGGAGGGGCCCATCTCCATGCTTGCTGTATTACGTCTTTTATTTCTGGTTTTTAAGGGGACATTTGCCATTTTGAGATTTACTAATATTAATGCATTACTCATGTTCTGTGTGCATGAAAACACGATTTCATTGACTATATGTTGATTAAAAGTGATTTTATACAAAATTATATAATTAATTGCTGCATAATTAATTATTAATTATGCATTTTGTTACGTGTTTTTCTCTGTAATCAATTGTCAGAAACATTTTTTTAAAAAAGTATATGATTCTTTACACATTTCTCATTGACATAAAATAATAATACACGTCAATATCGTGACAGATGTTAAATTATTATTAATTGAAAATGGAAAAGTGCATTGCTGATACTACTGAATTCCGTATGAGGAACAAACTTTCAGTTTTGAGCACTATTTTTGTGAAAAATACTTTATTTATTCCTATATATTGCATATCAGGCAAATCCCTATATATTTGTCTTTTGATTGGTACCACAGTTTTGGATATAGACATATGCATTTCAAAATAAGACATGAAACAATTTCGTAATATGTAAAATGCACCCTCTTGGTTTGTAAGGTGGCGCCTCCCACTTTAGGCGACGTTTTTTTTCGGAACTTCTTGCGGTCTGGATAAGTCTTGACAGAGTTACTAACCCTCAATTTTATTCAGCTAGAGTTTTAGAAATGGGACGCAACGATGTCCTTCCAGAAGTAGGAAGAGAAATAAGCTTTCTAAGGCTATTCGTTTATCTTGGATAAAAAGGCGTTAAATAGAAGATAGCTCTAAGTGTGACACTTCTGTTTGTGTATCTTATACTGTAGGAAAAATAGACTTTCCTACTTATCAACAATATCACAAGTGGCTAATATAATAGTTGCATTGATATAATTCTGTATAGAAGATTTTATCACAATAGAACTTGCGCGATGAAAGTAATCATAGTTACAAGCAGGCCCGCAACCAGCCATAGAAGTCTGGGGGTGCCATAAACATGTTAGGGGGGCCCAAGTCATAAAATAATTGTTACAAATATATAAATTCATGAGCTTTGTGTTAATATAGTATATGATGCATTGAGATCTGCGAGCCATGAAAAATTTAGGGAGGTCTGGCCCCTTGCCCCCTTCTAGTTGCTGACCTGGTTACAAGGGCAACGTAATAGTTTCAATTGCCAAAAATGTGGAAAATTCGAAAAACTGAAGCACATAAATCGGTGATTTCAGCTTTGATAGCGATCAAATATGACGGATTTATAATAAATTACTTTTGCTTTTGAGAAAATCTTTTTTTTTTTTCTTATGCACTGCGACTAAGGAATGCTGTAATGATGAAATAAGCAATAATGGTGGAATGAAGGAAGTGGAAGGAAATTAGAGAAATCTAAGGGAAACACTTACGCGGTGTTTGTCCACCATAAAGTCTACATTGGTGGGACCGAGATCGAAGCAGGGATGCCCTCCGCTATAGGTGAGCGCTCCACCATTGAACTACCGCGATCTCATAAGAAGAAATATATTGATGGGTCTCCGAAGCGGCTAATTTTGAATTGTAAATAAATTAATGACAAGTAAATTCATTACTACTTCATATTGAACGGGGGAGTCTGAAAGAAAGAATGAATTCGCCGCCTAACTGCGAATATTTGAGTCGTAGTGGATGTTAGACCGTTCACCTGGTACGTGGGTTTCCTGATTTGATCCCATCTCGCGCCAAACGGACAGATATCATTGCGTGGGTTTACTTTGGGGCTTATTTTCTTTCCTCCACTTTCTTCATTCAACCATTTCATTCATTGTCATCATCAACGTCTCCTTCAGGATCGGTGCATAAATTCCATATCTAAATGCGAATGCGGGATAAATTTGGGTTAAACAAAATGGGGTCAACATGAGCAGCTGTTGAAGGGTGGGGTGTAGTGAGATTTTTGAACTCAGCATACTTTTAATTTTGCAATTTCAACTGAAAATAATGGAAAAAAGATGTTATAAATCAGAGCTGCCCAAATGGCGGCCCGCCAAACCATTTTCTGCGACGCACAAAGCTCTCACGATTTACAATTGTTATTACTGATAATATTTTCATTTATATTTATTCATTCTTTTAATGTTTCCACACTTCTTTCTGAATAAGGCATCCATTTAGCGCTTCTGTACAACAAAAAGGCGCGGGCATCCACAGCAACACTGCAGTTGGTAATGTAACTACAGGGAAAATATCGTTGATGAAAGGGACGATTACTTCAATAACCAATACATCTGGTCTAGCTTAGAAAACAATTGGCATGAGAAGTTCGTTGAAACAGGGTGTCTGTGTGCCAAGAAGAGAAGTGGTAGGCCAAGCGTGAGTGCAAATGACGTTGAACGAGTGAGCGAAGCTTTCACAAGGAGCCCGAGAAAATCGTTACGCAGTGCTTCACTTGAATTGCAAATGTCAACAACGTCTGTGTGGCGTGTTTTGCGTAAAAAATTAAACATGAAACCATACAGACTATAGTTAGTTCAAAAGTTATACCCAAAAGACAAAGAGGAGCGATTCCAGTTTTGTTGTGCATTGCAGAACAAAGAGGATGGGAGGTGTCCAGATATCACCCCATGCGATTTCTTTTTGTGGGGGTACGTGAAGGACCTTGTATTCGTCCCTCCTTTGACAGGTGATGTTAGGAAATTGAAAAGGAAAATTGAGCAAGGAACAGCAACAGACTCGGAAGACATGTTGGGTCGTGTGTGGCAAGAGTTGGATTATCGCGTAGACATTTGTAGGATCACACGTGGTTCCCACATAGAGTGTATGTGAAATAAGCATTGTTCAAAACAAACTTTACAGTTTACCCTTTACAATTATGCAATTCGTTACTTTCCATTGTTACTAGTTTGCCTACAATAAAATATTAAAAGTGTTCCCGGACTTTTGAAACACGCTGTATATATATATATATATATAAACCCATCATTATTCCCCACGTTGCCTTTGCTTTTAACATTTGCTGAGGCTGGCACTATTTTCTTGTACTGGTGCTTGCTCCTGCATCGGGTACCCGAAACTTAGATTTTGCAGAGTTCAACACCAACTGAATTGTTTTCCAAGTTTGATTAAAATAACGTAAGCTGTTTAGGACGGGTCTAGGATGTTTCGGTGTAGGATGTTTTGGTGTACGGATGTTTGGGTGTACGAACGTTACGGTGTTCGGGCGTTTCGGTGTAAGGACGCTTGGCTGTAAAGGACGTTTCGGTGTATAGCCTAATATTTGATTGCATTAATCATGTGCTCGTAATGAACAGTCATGAACTTTCATACTGTAGCTACTCTGCAATAGTGTAAACTGATTAACATTATTATTGAGTCAATTAGAGGATGATAATACAACAAAAATGCATTTGTAACAATAATTTCGATTCAAAGGTGTTTACAGTAGAGATGCAAAAAAGCCGGCTTTTTTGAATCGATGCTTTTTTCACATAAAAAGCCGGCTTTTTTGTGAAAAAAAACGAGAATTTTGGAAATTTTGGCTTTTTTCATTTTGATGAATTTTCTATCTAAATAGCTTTCTTATAGTATATTCTATAGTTATATAAGAATTCCATGACCTAAATGCCATATTTCGCTCTAAAATTCACTATAAAGATGGATGGAGCACATGTTTTACGAATTAAAGCTAACATGAAGAATGTAGTATTTGAGGGCAATTTTAGAGGCTATTTAACTTTATTTTAACTTTTGAGTTATCGACATTTTTTTTTTCTCGGGATCATTTCCGTTTGTCATCCGTGTTTCATTTCTAAGAGCTTAGTTTTACATTTAGAGTAATGACGGGATTTTCCCGATGGCTAAAGCGTGAGTTTCCCAATTTAAGAGCTTTACTGACCGAACTTCTTTAAGCTTATGTGACCTCTCCCAGCATAACCCCGTTGTTGCATAATAACACCAAGGCGAAACAAACTTATTTCTGTCAATATGTAATATAAATACATAAAGCAAAATATCTAAACCAAAAAAAACTGGTTCAAACAAAAAAAAAAACTGGTTTAAACAAAAAACTAGTTTAAGCAAAAAAACTGGTTTAAACCAAAAAACCTAGTTTAACCCCCCCCCCAAAAAAACGGGTTTTTGGCATTTTCAAAAACAACCCTGGTTCTTACCAACCCTGCTTACTTTTGTATGTAGGACGTTAAAAAACTCTTATTATATACATTTTGTGTGTGGAGTGTTGTGCTGTATGGGGCGGAAACGTGGACATTGCGTAAGGGTGACGAAAATCGACTGGAAGCCTTTGAAATGTGGGTGTGGAGAAGAATGGAAAGAGTTAGTTGGGTCGAGCGGAAAACGAATGAGAGAGTGTTAGAAATGGTGGGTGAGAAAAGAACACTTTTAGATATTATTAGGAACAGGAAGAGAAGCTGGTTGGGACATTGCCTAAGAAGAGATTGTATCATGAGGGACGTCCTAGAGGGTATGGTGGCGGGAAAGAGAGGGAGGGGGCGAAGGAGACTACAATTAATGGATGATATTAAAACAGAAAGATCATACGCGAAGACGAAAAGGTTAGCGGAGGATCGTGGAGCATGGAAGCTTCTCAGGTGCGGCAAGTGACCTGCCAATAAAGGCAGAATACCTATGATGATGATGATGATGATATACATTGGTTAATCCTTTGGAATTCATAATGTAAATAAGTTGAGAAGTAAAATTCTTCGAATTATCTTTTGGAAATTCATGGTTTATTTTTGGGGTTTTATATTATTATCGGCATCAACCACTAATTAAATGACTTTTTGTGTTAGAAAGAAGCGAAACAAAATCTGGTTTATCAATTTAAAGCAGAATTTTGAAAAAAGCTCAAAATTTCCCAAGCAAAAAAGCGAAGCAGAAAAAACCGAGTGTTTTTTTTTTCAAAAAAGCCGGTTTTTCTCCGAGACCTTGCATCACTAGTTTACGGAATGCACTAAAAAGTTCAAAATGTGTAAATGAATGGCAGTTTTACACTCCCTAAATGTGGTGACAATTCATCAACTTTGAACCTATTTTAAGAACAAAAGAGTAATTCATAACAGAAACCATTTCTGCAGGAACAACTGGTAGGATTCAGCCCCTTGATGTGTTGCGTGGAAAACTTCTTGAGACATTTTTCTGACACCGTCCTTCTCTACAACTATAGCATGAATTTATATCTCCGTAATAATATAATTAAGATCCCATCACTGATTCATAATCAGTTTTCTTGTCCTAGATTTGCTAATCTTATTGGGTATGCATGATACAAAAACGGTTATTTGGAAGAAAAACCACCTGTGTTTGAAAATTTCCTTTCAAAGAGTGTGCAGCATTTTGCGATTCGTGCACAGTTATTGCCGTAATAAGGCGTGTGTGGTGTAAACAAGGTTTATGCATCACATGCTTTTTTTTATTACGGAATATCATTACCGTAAAACGTTTTCTCAATTAATTCATAATTATAACATTTGAGGATATATGAAGTTCTGACATAGATTGAGGCGAGGGGACTCACTATAAATAATCACCTCGAATAGTGGGAGGTAGAGACACTTTAATCAAGCATTCCATTAAAATAAATACACAAAGGAGTTTCAAATCGGTCTGCAACCTTCTCGCAGTAACCCCTTCCAATTATAAGCAGCATTTAATTTTTATTTTATTTATTAAATTATATTTTCTATTTCATGAATTTATTTCTCCCTAACGAATAATTTTCATTTTGAAGAGTGGACGTTTCGGTGTAAACATTGGAACTTTTACACCGAACCAGCCTCACACCTAAACGTCCTTACACCGAGACACCCGTACACCGAAACGTCCTACACCTAAACATCCTACACCGAAACAGCCGTATCCCGTTTAGGACATTTACTTTGCTTCTACTTAGTTCAAGAAAAGTGAAAAAAATAACCGTAACAAAATTTCCTATACGATATTATTTCTGACAGAACTACTGGAAACTTATTATTATTATTATTATTATTATTATTATTATTATTATTATTATTATTATTATTATTATTATTATCATATTTTGAATTGCTTCAGTTCAAGTTTAAAGAAAGCAATTTCAAAAACTTTTTCGATTCATTCATTGTACTTTTATTATGTTCTAAAATACACTGGTGATGAAGTTATCATGACAAAATTTTCGGTGACGAAATTACCTATATGGTAATATTTTGGTGACGAAATTACTGTGATGAACTTTCCGGTGACGGAGTTTCCGGTTACAAAATTACCGCCGCCCGAGGGCGAAGCCCCAAAGGAAAGCCCCAAATGAAATTAATATGGTTCTAGGTTCATGAACTGAGAGGCCGTAAACCGAGCAAACTGGGAGATCTAGGGGTGAAGCCGACGAATACTTTATCTATATATTCAACTAACCACATTCTTTTTAAAATAATGTTTGTAAGTTGTTATTTCACCCTACTAATCATTGTAAAGATGGGAAATGAATCGTTTTGTTTGCTATCCACGTTCTATTTGGGGTGACCCTCCCTGCTGGTCTAATGGCTATTATGCGCGACGTGAACGGGATCCCGTGTTCGATTCAGGGTGGGAGTGCATTGAACGATAACGTCTCATGTAGCCTCGCTGCTCAAAGGGACGCTAAACATAAAATCAAAAGTTCAATTTGGCATTCTTTTATGAGCACAAGTAATATAATTTTTGTTAGTATACATTCTGTGGAGATTGGAAACACCTCCCGCCAACAACAGGGCTTTCAATAGTTTCCGCTTCCACTCCTGGCTGTGTGAATTTTTCGTGAAATATGTTCATATTTAACACCCAAATGAGCTCCGAAACATTCCTGAAAGCTTTCACAGATGAATGGACAAAGCAACCAATATTATTTTTCTTCTGAAGCAGAAATAGTCTTTTGTGAAGGTCACTGCAAATGGGGGTGGGGGTTTATTGACCACGGAAGAGAAGATTGAAGAGCTGTTCCCATTTGCAGACTTCCTTCTGCGAACTCGATATTATCTCATTGTCAAAAGCAACAGCTGAAGTGAAGGGATGAAATTTTATAACCACAATACCTTTTTCAGTACATTTTTTGTACTAGCTGATTCACAATTTAGACTAGCGGCAATTATCTTAGCCAAGATTCCAAACACCTCAGTCTCCTTCCCAACTGGGATTGGTGGGGGGGAAAATGACATTCTCTTGTTTCTGACCCTGCCGGCACGAACTATTTTTATATTCTTACATCTCGACCGTGACAATAGCTGTCATGTTCCATCGTCTAGTTTATTCCAGGAATTACAATCTTACTCCTAGCAGTCACAACATACAGTACTACACTTATGCAGAGGTACAGGAAAGAACAATGCTACACATGTTCCCTTCGCACACACACATACACACACACACACACACACACACACACACACACACAAGAGAGAGAGAGAGAAAATCGAGTTTCATATATATATGTATATACAGGTCCGGATTTCCCAATAGGCCCGGGCCTATGGCCGCAAGCTCCCAGGGGGCGCACGGCCGAGAGAAAAAATTAAAAAATATCTATAAATAAAAATAATTAGCCATAACTTAACATATTTTTTTGAATTTATTTTAAAAATCAGGCTAATAAAGCATTCTGATTTTGAAGTTCATTGGAACAAATAATTGTTGGTAAAGTTCACCAATCTTTTGTTAATACATTAACGGTATTTTGTTAAGCCCAGAACCAAGTAAATTCCTCAAAAAACTTGCAATGATAAAATTGCATCCGGGAGTGGTGTTTAAGCAATTAACATATAGGCCTGATATAATTTGTTAATAAAGATTTTTAGGAAAATAACTTTAACTAGACTAGAGGGCGGAAAAAAGTATTGGGCCTAGGGGCCCAAAATGCTAAATCCGGCCCTGTATATATATATATATATATATATATATATATATATATATATATATATATATATATATATATATATATATTCATGAACAAATATTTTTTCCTGAAAGGAAGTCTATTTAGACATAGTAAAATCAGAATGTATTTATTTATTTATCTTTTAATGAGAACCGGAAAATGACTAGTTGTTGGTACTTACCAAATAGTCATTTTGCACTTTATATTTGCCTAATTATTTGCACTTTATATTTAACTTATGTTAGTCCTACCAATGTACAAATTTGTGTGCGGAATGAAATGGATATTTCTCCCACTCTAAAATTTTTGCGAAAGATCATGAAGAAATAAACCAATTTTCAGATTTTACCAAATGCTTTGGTAAGTAGTAACTGTGTTATACAGGGTGTTTTAGAACAAGACCGGCAACGTTTGAGAGTTGATTCCTAACACCAAAATAAGACAAAAAGTATTGACCAGCCTATGGTCAAAAGTGCATAGTTTGGGAGTTACAGGCTGCTGGAAACGTGATAAAATTAACTTAAAAGGTCCATTGCTAAACTGCTATGAGACTGATCGGAGTTGGGTAGAATTCCCCGGTACTTGCGCAACAGTTTTTACAGAGGCAGTTGGAAAGTACTTCAAACCTTTTGAGTACTGTTGAGCTGCTTCTCCAAAAATTCTTGTGCAAATTCCGGGAGATTCTGAAAATGGATATTTGGATAAAACACGTGCTACTTTCTAAGTGATGTTTTGGCCCGACTCCAATCGGTCCCAAAGCAGTGGAGGGAATGAGATTGACCTTTAAATTTATTTCAAGTTTTCGGCAGCTTGTAACTCCAAAACTGTGCACTTTTGACCGTCGGTTGGTATATAACTTTTATTTTGGTCACCTCTGAAACGTTGTCGGTATTGTTTTAAAACATCCTGTAAAATAGGGCCGGGGTGGATCCAGGACGGACTTTAACGGGAGGGGCGAGAGGGGAACAGTCGGGTTTGTGGCGATAAAATATTCCACTGGTGATCTGTAGTTCGTACAAATTGCTACTTAGGTACACTGTTGTGTGGTAGGAAAGGGGGAGGAGAACAACCCTTTTCCTGAATTCATTTATAAATAGTACTATATACATCTAAAAAAAAAAATATTTATCTTCAGACTTACTCGGACACAGACGCGCAGCCAGAATTTTTTTGTATTGAGAGGTGTTCAGTACTACAAGACAGTGCTTGTATGTAATATTGAAACGATTCTGCACTTGAAAAAACTATACACATTTAAAATTTTATCAAACTTCCCTATGATAGAATTAGATTATTAAAAAAAAATAGGATTTATAGTACAGATGAAATTTATCTGCTAAGGAAGTGTGGTTTTATTACGGAAGTGTACGGAATCTTTTGAGTTATTGTTTTTGAGGGTCTGGTGTAAGCGGAGTAACCCGTGGGTGCGCTCGTGCTCATAAATAAGCTTAGTGGCTAAGGCATAAGATTCTACAAGACAGTTAGTGACCAGTTGGGATAATCTTTAAATTAAAAATCAAGAAAATCAGTATTTTTTTATTTTAACGCTTTACTCTTATTCCATGGTGGCTGCAGGAGATCTACTGCCTTTAGTGGTATCTGAACATTTTTTTGTTCTACTGTACCCAATCTCTTACCGGAATTGAACCTTGGATAGCGAGCTCCGAAGGCAAGTGTGCTAGATACTAGACCAAGTAGAAAACCTTAAAATCAAATTAATCTCTAGTAGACTGTTACCTTGAATAGTATCAAATTAACATCTCTAGAACTGCTTTATATTCTTGTGCCAAGCAAAGGGGGTCTATGTACATCATGTCCAAATTTATTGTCGCATATCTATAATTGTCTTCTTGTAAGAATATAATTTGATAATGATTTTGCAGGTTGCTTTAAATACTGATACTATGTGTATAATCGGGAAATGTATGTTTGTGGTAAATTTCATAGGAAAAGAATTATAAATACGAGAATTATGACTAAAATAAAATGTTACTAAATGGACAAGGCAATTTTATTTTTGTTTCACTGTTCCTATTTACTGCTCTTTTGACATGAAATTTGCCACGTGTCATTTGAAATTTGCCACATATACACATACTAACATTGTAAGAAATACTGGGCGGATTTATCAAATTTTATTCCTAGAACAACATATTTATAGACATGCGACAATAATTTTGGACATGAGTGTACATTAGAAATTCTAATTTTTGATAGCGTTCAGGAACGTAGCTAGAGTTGTGATTTTGGGAAGCCATATTAGCAAATGGGCTCCATATAAATAACTTTAAATAAATATTTGGAGGGCTAAGCCAACTTTTAGGGGGTCCGTGGCCGCCCATGTCCTCTCCTAGCTACGTTCCTGGCACCGTTGTAAGCATGCGACGAATGTACAATTTTTAACAGTATGACATAAATGCACATTCTTTAGGGCTTAACGAAGCGATCAACATAAAATATGTGCAACATTTCCATTAGAACAATAAATAACGCGAAAACACTGAAAACATATTCCTTAACCTATTGCCTAGAATCGAGCAGAAAACTTCAATATCATGAAAGCCTTTCACTTAAAAGCGAATTTTTTACAATAATTTAAAAAAAAAAGAACAGACGCCACTTGGAAATGTCATCGACGAAAAACAGGGGAAAAAGTAGATAACGCCGATGTTAATAAATCTGAAAAAATCTACAAAGTGAAAAAAAAAACTGGCCTGTGCCAATTTCAGGGTGATTTACCCTGTACTTTAATGAAACGAAACGAAACGGAACGGAACCATTTGGTATGTTGAGATGGAAACACTGTGAGAAGCTAGTTCCAACTGAGTTCACTACAGATGCTAGAAGCGACCTACGCAGGTGACCTCTCTTGACACTGATACAAACTACGTAGTGGACCGGCCCGCTTTAACATACGTGGTTTGCTATATTACCGACACATTTTTGCGAGCCAAGGGAGGGGCGGACCCCACCCTGCCCCCCCTTCGGGCTCCCATAGTATGTATTAACATAGAATAAAATACTCCACGACCGCATCACTTGAACCATCCATGCCCCTTCGAAATAAAGCAATTGTAGGCAGCCATAAAGTCACAGTTCGGTATTGGGCAAGCGTTTGGTGTGAC
This sequence comes from Thermobia domestica, assembly GCF_964235325.1. Lineage (NCBI taxonomy): Eukaryota > Metazoa > Arthropoda > Insecta > Zygentoma > Lepismatidae > Thermobia > Thermobia domestica. Next base: position 182,901,702 of record NC_137464.1, on the reverse strand, counting down.
ACGAGTGTATCTGGGCAACCTAACAAGGCCTTATCGTCAAATTAGCAGCAATTCTAGTACACTTCCACTGTGGATTCCAAAAGAATTGTCTAGTTATTAATTTCCCACGCCATTGGTGACCAAGTTGAAGATAATACAAACACAAAGATGAGAATATGGTATCAAATCGGTGAAAAGAAAAGCAGACAACGTTCTGGGTCATACCACGGGCCAAAAACTGTCTGCTATACGAGTTCGTATTTGTGGCTGCTATCTATTCTTCTTGATATTTTGAAGTTTTACTGATGAATAGTGTATATAGTAATGATTGTCTTTTAGCATATCTTCGTCTTGTCAGTATGTCTATCCATCTGTAACATGATGATCCCAAAATTATTACAGACTAATTCTGATTTTGGATTCAAGTAGCCTTCGAGGCAGAGATCAGAAGCGTGTTACAAAGTTTTACAATTATGGGTCTCTAGAGCTACTATGCACAAATAGCTTTATACACGGTAAATATAGCCGGATCTCTACCTTAATAGGAGCTCATGACCCAGAAGAATGTGGAGTAGAAATTTTTGTGCAGTGGTACTAAAATTTCCCGATAAGATTTACCTTTTAAGGCCGGTAGCTTTTCAAAACCTCACTAAGAATGCATTTAATCTGAGGCAAAAAAATAAAAAAATAAAAACATATACAAGTATAAAACATCGGATTGTAAAGATATTAATTCAATGTCCCAACCGTAGACGGGACGGTAATTGGATAGAGCCACAGCGTTTCGAAATGAATGGCGTCAACACCAATATTGTCGGGCCGGCCATTGTTAGGTTTTTATATGTATTTGTATTTAGAATATTAGTCATAAAATTATATCATTGGCGTACACAAAAATTTCATAAAGAGGTCTAAGCTCCCAAGTTCATACATATATTTGTAGGATGTAGGTATAAATATCTAAATATCTTAATAATCAATGAATGGTTTTGGTAATATCCTGTTAAGGGATGGGTTAAACCGAGAACCCCTCTCTCAGTATATCACTCTATCCTATCATATACTTGTAGGATATCAACAAGATTTAGAAATTGTAATAGTAGCAACACTGTGGAACGCCTATAACTTGTTATTTTCTAATCTAGGGTTGCACAACACTTAGCTTTGTGAAAAATACGGCTGTACAAACGAATTTCTGCTTTCCGCAAGTGAGAAAAAAACAACATTCAGGTATACTCTTCAGCTCAACAACTCACTTGAGTTAAAACCACGTCCAACGACGAATGGGACGAGGCATGAGTTTTCCAATAGGACAGGAGCATATATATGACAGCAAGGACTCTATGGGAGTGTTAAAGTGTGTTTGAAATAAATTTAATTAGAGAGCTACATCTAGTAGAAAGCATTATCTTATTATAATTCGATAACAAAAGGCTGGGTATCTTTGTTCTAGTTAATAAGGCTCGGTTCAGACGTGCAGAAAAGTCTGTTGCGGGCCCGCAACAGACTCGTAGCAGACTCGTGCGGGCGTCTCAGCCTAACCACTTCACATAGACATAAAAAACAGCTCATTTTATTTTCAGCTGCAGTTAAATGAAGATAGAAATTGAAAGAAGAAAACGTGCTGTTTTTGTACACTTAGCCAGTAAAATACTAAGGAAGAAGCAGAGACGATACTGGGTTCATCCGTACGTAAGCTCACGACTGCTTAAAGGTGAATTTTCTTCCATGTTTATTGACTTGCGCAATGACGAAGAAAAGTTCTTTAATTATTTTCGCATGAGCATCACTTCATTTGATGAACTTTTATCGAAAATAAGTGATAAAATTAAAGCAGAAGATACTTTCATGAGACTAGCGATACCACCAATTGAAATATTGGCTGTTACATTAATGAGTTGATTTTGAGTTTAACGTTCTGTTCAGCAGCGAGGCTATATGAGACGTGGTCCTACTGATTAACGTGGAATCCGAACCATATGAGGTCCCGACGGGAATTAAACCCGCGTCTCCCACGCCAAAGGCGTGTACGCTAACCACTTAGCCACGGAGGAGCTCTGGCTGTTACATTAAGGTAAGTTAATTATGTTAACTAATTATCATTTGTAAGAGCACAGAAAGTTAAACATTCGGAGACCTATTCATAGACATTTTCAAATGTTATTAGTTGCCACTGGCATAGTTTAACAATTGCGTGACTAATTTAGATTTTTTGACATAGTTAGTGGCTTTAAATTAAAAATTAGACATTTTTTTAGACTTCCCGAATATCCCGCTCAAGAGGGGGCGTTTCAATAATAGTAAAATTTCCCTTTATTTATTCAAAAATTACCGAATGTGAGGATTCGCTTCAGTTAGAGATATAAAATTCGCCATGTAAACTCATAATAAAAATAATGGAGCACAGGTTTCAGCGTCTTTGAAAATTTTCTCTTGAAGGGGAGATGGGGGATTTCTATAGTTGTGGGGTCTGGTGGCTCAGTAATAGAGTGTCTACCTCTGGTTCGATCCCAGCTTGCGTCAAGTGGGCTTTGTGGTGCGAGAAGCACCGTGTGCGTGAGTTTTCTCGGGGTTCTCCCGTTTCCTTCCACTTTATTCATTGCACCATTGCATTCATTTATCATCATCATTTCCTTTAGCCTACCCGGTATAAGCGTGCGACGTAAAACTCAAGGATTTCATTTCATTCCTATAGTAGTGACATTTCCCGTTATATATTGAGAAAGCGTTCAATATGAGGACTCGCTTAGATTGGAGATGTGAAATTCTTAATGTAAACTCTTAAATAAAAATAATGGATTTAGTGTTTCCGAATAATCCATTTCTAAGGTGAGAAAAAGGAAACATTTTTATAATTGTGACATTTAACGATAGAAGGTTTTGAGGAAATCCCCAATACGTGACCTTGACCTAAAGTATAATGCAACGTAGGTTATAAACAGTCGGTTCATTCCGGAGTGAGTAACAAGAAATCTTATCAAAGAAACTGTATTAACAATAAAGGCTTGTTCTCCAAGCGTATTTGTTTATTGTTATCACAAAAGAGTATTCATAGCCTCGCTGCTGGAAAGGGACGCTCGACGAAAATCAAGTGTAAATACTACATGAATATTAGATTTTTACATTGAAAAGTAATAATAATACATACCAATGCTGTTTTTTTTTTTCTTCTGTTTTTTCATTAAATTTCTCACATAAGGTTTCACACATCCTATTCCATGCATCCCGTTTTTTTTTTTTTTTTTTTTTTTAATTTCTATCTCTATACATTTCGCACTTTAAATTCCATATCTCGTGATATTTTTGTATTTCGTTAATGAATAGTTCTTCATTCATTTCTTCGCTTTCCATTTCTGCGGGCGCGGGAAAGTCTGCACGTGTGGCTTGCCTCATTGCCAGCAATGGTTTTCCGACCCGCAACACCTGTGCGGACTCGCTGCGAGCCAGCAGTCCCCGCAACTCAATTTTCGCCCGTTGCGTGCCCGCAGCAGAGTCGTGCGGGATAGTCTGCACGTGTGGCATGAATGATAAGAACCAATGTATTTCCGGCTCGCGCGGGTCCGCAACAGACTTTTCTGCACGTCTGAACCGAGACTAATAGTCTCGTTTAAGAAACTGAAAATAGTAAAACATTTTGTTAAGAAATATATACTTAAAATTATAATTATAATTATACTATCTCAAAGTCTATTTTATATGCTTATCTTAATATGTTAATAATAACTTCTATAAAACGACTAATAGAAAGATATTTAGTCGTATAGGTTCAAGTAGTGATCTTCTGTTAGGAAGTAATGGATGTCCCATGCGAAGGTACATACCACGATAATAATAATTTACTGTTGTAAATATTTAAAGAATTTTATTTACATTTTCTGGAGTTTGTGAAATAGTTGGATGATCAGAAACTCATAATAAGTGATCACCATCAAGATAGAGCCACGGGAATGTATTCGGCACGAGATCAAAAAGGCAACTCCAAAGGTTCTGGCAGCCACCTTCAGAAACATTTAACGTCGTGTTCACTTGTGTTTGCATGCCCAGAGAGAACATTTCCAGCACCTCCTGTGACTACCTTATTTCTTATTCTTACAGGTTTGGCATGTAAATGTTTTATTTCCTCTTATACGTTTACTATTTAAAAAAAAAAAAAAAAAAAAAAACTCGAGTGGGGCATCTTGTACCATCGCTTTCCAAAAGCCCGCTACCAAGAGCGCCTTTGGCAAGCGTGAGACCCCTACCATCGAGTAGATAATACATAATCAGACATGATAAACAAAAGAACTTTTTTATCATTAAGTTGAGTGTTTCTAACCACTAACTGCATTTCCATTAAGAAATTAGTACAGTAGAATTAAAAATGTTTTGTGTTAAGCAGATGATGAAGTTCTTTGGTTTAACATGTCTAATTATGGGGGACGGGTAGCCACATTGATTGTTCTATTATAACATGCTAGGAGGTGAGCAAAAATTAATATTATCAATGGCTCATATTCTTTCGGAAGTAAAATTGACCTTTCAATATTTGTTCTCTGTATTCTAATCTCCTTTCTCAGCACATAGCTTATGCTATTTAAGCTTAGACACCTACAGCTTAAGACGCGAATTTAAAAAAAAAATGTACAGGAGGAAAACAATGTTTAATCGCGGCAAACAGGTAACAAGCTAGTTTTCTGTGCGCGTGATCCCAGAAGGAATGTTTCTCCAAATAGGTCCGGGCTTAAGGTGCGGGGTTATCGTAGTATATATTGTATATATATATATATATTGCGCTCTCCCTGCTGGCTTAGTGGTTATACCAATTTCCCTTTATAACGTTTGTTCATCTGCAAACTGTTTGGGTGAAAACTCTCAACCTGATCATTGCTCATAGTTGCTAATTTTTCCGAGAAATAAATCAAATTAAAATGCAGACAGTGAATGAATTTTAAATACCTACCAATATTTCATAGTTATCTTCTCTTACAAGTAAACCTATCGGTGTCGAAATCTAGTTTCTTGAACTTGGCAAAGGAGTGTGGAATATCAAAAAACGAGCGTAAGCAAAATTTAAATTGCTTCTGTGTGTAAAGACGGCCGCAGTGGCCGAAAACTTGGTTGATCAGAATAAGCCATAATAATGTGTTTCGAGTTTGAAAATTTCATTTTATTTGCAAAACGGGTAAAGGGATGAAAAACAAAAACACATTAACCGACACTGGTAGGAAGTAGACATCTATTTGAGGGTGTGCTTATCATGGCCTCCATCTTGAAGTCGGCCTATTGTACTCTATTTCGCATTTTTTTTTAAATGGGAAGGGGATCATGCACATATCAAATTGGGTTAGAATTTTATGAGAAATACAATGGTGAAGTCTATGCTTCCATAACAATTAAATCCACATTGATATGAATTCGTTGGTTCAAAGATTTCTTAACAGCTGTATCTTCTTGAAAAGAATTGATGTCAGGAAAACCTATTGTACGCTAGTGAGAACATCGTAAGTAGCTATTTATGAAAGGTATAATCAGCTTGAAATCATTATCGACTGCAGATAAAATGAAATGGTGATGAGACGATCACAAACCTTAAGGAACTGATGGAAGATAGATGACATATTTACCATTGATTATTTGAGTTAGAGAACAAACCTTCATAAGCAGCCATGTATTCAGTACGCACTAGTATACATTCGGTTTTCCTGACTGGATTTTTAAAAAATACATCAATGGGATTTTTCGCAGGAGAGAGCCAAGTTTGTCCTCTGGTTTTGTATTTTTAATATAGTAAAATAAGAGAAACGATATGCAAAGATATCGCACTGAGGCTGATTTATTTGGTACCATCTCGGTATTCACTATAGTATCACATGACATAATCAGTAAGAAAGTCAGGAACTTTTACTTAGTGGAGATGTTCAAAACAAAATAGGGTGTGCACCCAGAATAATGATATCCATTTTTACACAAAGTCAAAGAAAACAATATATTTATCCCCAGGTGTATGTGTAAGGAAATTTGCGGGAGTTTTAGGGGAGTTAGGGGTGTGCAGAATACTCCCTATTTTTACAACAAAAGTTATAAACACACACAAAAAAGGAAAGAAACTACTGCAGCATTAAATTCAGAAAATATTTGCGTATGTCCGGAAGCTTAATACAAACTATTCATTTACATGTTAGGGAGTGGCCATACCCTTCCTTGTGGGGTCCATGAATGTATCTGTATTGCAATATGTTGTTGTATGTACTTGACAACCGAGAGTAGCAGAGCCATCTTAACGGTCACTTCACTTGGCTGGGAGCTCCGCTAGCAGAATTAGGGATGCATTCGAGTCGAGTCGAGTCGAGATTTAAACCTGTCTCGACTCGTCTCGAGAAAATGTTGTCTCGACTCGTGTCTCGACTCGACAGTCTCTGTCTCGACTCGACTCGAATTCGAGTCGAGACGTCTCGAAATTCGAGTCGAGACAAAATGTACGAGTTAAAATATACGCACACATCAGCCAGACCATCATGAGTACCTACCTAATTGTCAGTATGTCGACTTTTGGCATGGATAAAAACGGCGACACGTCTTGGCATACACGCAATGATCCTTGATAGGTCGCTGGAGAGAGCTGGCACCACATGTGCTCACTCAGGTCACCTAATTCCCGTAAATTCCGGGAAGGGGGGCGATGTGTTCTGACGTCACGTTCAATCACATCCCACAAGGGACATCACTCAAATGTCCGGCTCCAATTTCAATGAAACTTTTTTTGCTGATAGAAGGCATGTATGCATCATTACTTGTGATGACAAATTTTTGCCATGGTGCATGTTTTCTATTTTTTTTTAAATAACTTTTAAGAATTGTGATGTGGTTATTAGAGATTACTACAGAAGTCCCTTACTATCCTTTGTAAACGGAGCGTTAATGAAGAAAAGTGAAGAAAAACCATGTGGATACATATAAGTCCTGGGGGGAAGTCGTATGGTAGATATGACCTTGATGGCAGCCGTCTTGAAATCCGCCATTTTGAATTAAGGTCAAGTTTTCAAAATGGGAATAGGGTAATATGATACATAATTTCGGGCTAGAATTTAATTAGAAAAATAATGGTGAGGTTAGTTTTAAGATACACCCATTTGGGGGAAAGTTACAGGCATATTAATTGTTTTTACTTACTGTGTGCGTAAGTCCCTTCTTACTTTCGTCTCAAGACCTGTAAATCGATCGCAACGGCAGAGCCCGGTTTCGCACTAGTGTTTAGAAATCTTTAAACTCACTTGAGGCAATATTTGTGGATTATTGTATTGTATTTTGCCTTTAATTAAATTTGAACCCACTTCATGATCTTGTGTAAAGTATCACTAAAAGAGAATTTCTGTTTTTATGGAGAACGTAAGCATGGCAATTATAAAAGGTGAGTAAGGTGCGTATGTATTTATAAGAAAGTTTATTTTACTAGTCTTTTGCGGTTCCGCCAACCTATTCTTTAGTTTTTTTTCAAAATACTCATATCTCATAAATAAAAGAGCTATTATAAAATCTCTTACCACTATTCTTTAATACTTATAAAATTTTATTTATTGTAAAAGCACTGGCGAGATATTTCTTATCGCCCCCTAAAATTATGGTGGAGCTTCTTCGTGGCTAACGGTTAGCATACCTGCCTTTGGCGTGGGAAACCTGGGCTTGATTCCCGGTGGGAGTTCATGTGGTTCGGATTCCACGTTAATCAGTAGGTCCACGTCTCACATAGCCTCGCTGCTGAACGGGACGTTAAACTCAGAATCAATTCAACTCAAAATTATGGTTTTGACTTTATTATGATGTCATTAGTTTAAACGCCCAACTGCCCAGTAATTATAAACATTGACTACATTATAAAATTGTAGTTTGTGACGACTAAAATATCAGAAATTAAAGATTATTCTTTGGGTTTTGGAACATTTTGAAAAACGTGAAAAATTGGTACTCCACCGATACAACACACCTTTTGGATTTGTCATAACATGTCTTACATAGCTTTGGTTCGATTCTCAACACGGACTGCAACTACCCGTTAAATTGTGCATCTGAAAGGCACTCTTTGTTAAACCTCGCTTATCACCGCTCATCTTAATAATATATATAACTTCACCGCGAAGCAAATGTTGCATTTCTCTCTTTCATCCTAACACAAAACAAAACTAACCACAGCTGTGACACGAAGGAGCTATTTCGAAAAGAAACAAGCTGTGCTTCATAGAGATGTGTACCAAATGATAGAAGTATAAAGTATTGTTTTCTTTCCTGTTTATTGATATCAGTTGGTGTTCTTAATGAGATTACTCATTAGTTTAGAAAGAGTATATGGAATTTGGACATATGTTGTACGTATTCTCCTGAGAAATTGATGAGACCAGAAAAGTTATAAGGACAGATGGAATAGGTTTAAGCGCATCTACGTGACTTTATCAAATATTTATTCTCCATAATGGTACCACGCAGAAAACTTGGTATAGGCCTACTTTTATCTTTACCTCCCTCTGTTAGCTGTTTCGTATCATATATATCGAATGGTTTTGATATTTCTTCTGATCATTAAAACAAAAATGGTACCTGTGTGCGTGCAGAAATGCAAAAGCACAAGGTAACTTCCTATTTGTTTTGAAAACAACAAACCCATTTCACGTGTGCGAGAGAAATTGAGCACAGCGAGATCGGGTGTTTACTCACGGTCAGTTCGCAGCAGGAGTCCATGGTAAAAGATTTGGCTATCTCGAAAACACTCGCAAAACCTTACAAATACAAAAGACTGCGCTTCAAAGAAAGTTTAGACACAGATGTTTCAATTTTCTTTTAGCATCCTTCTTCAGCAAAAGAGTCGGTTCATTGTATTCGAAAAAGGGAAGGGAGAAAGGGTGAATTTATATTTTATGTGGGGGGTAACGTTGTAAGTAGTATAAACAATACATACCGCTTCCGACTCTGTACTGAAGCACTTCCTTTAGCGGTATATCACTAGATCTATCCTGACCCTCATCCCACCTCAAGTTGTAAAGTAGAAAGGGACAGAAGTATTCAACATGACTGCGCACTTGAGTTTCAGTTCACAATACGAAAACCAGTGAGCAAGTAAACAGTCTTTTGTAGGATCGTGTTTTACTTCTTGAATTTATTTTTGAACATTTCTGTGAATTCAACAACAGAACGCAGTAGAAATACGGACTAGTTTTTACTCCAACCATTACTTTCGCTCCAACCCAGGGATGCCATATTTATGATTTCGTACTAGAGTTAGTGATTTTACTATTGAACTAGTGATCTAGTACGTACTTTGGGTAAATAGGCACATTCTAGTGATTTTTTTGCATTTTTTCTGATGCAGACAAATGAGAAGGAAATGGTTCTTAAAATAAAAGGAAAAAGTATATTGCAGTTCAAAACAAATGTAGAAACCTTAAATTATTTTTTCTTTTCCCTCTGACTGAATGAAACCCCTGCTGTGTAACGACCTTAGGTAAACAACGGCTATCTTTGGTCCGCTACCTCGTTTTGTTAGCCGACATGAGATGGGTTACTTTTTTTTCTGGAAGAAAGTGAAGAAATAATTATCCAGTACATTTACGTTTTGTCAGGCACATAGGCGCAGTCTGTACTTGTTTCCTAACGAATTTTAGCAACATAACATAAATGTAACATATGTACCAGAAAATAGAGGCAGTACAAACGGAAATTTTCATCTGTGACACATTTGATGAGAAATATAGTTAGATGTCACGTGCAAGCACTCTAAACATGTCCTATCCTGTAATTCTATTCGTATGTTTATGTAGGTGAGACTGAGAAATCAAGAAACAATAATAACTGGTTTTCTTCCAGCGGAAAAATCTAAATGTGAAGGGGTGTTACACTGGGACTTTAATTGCGTCCTTTGTACAAGATTAACAAGTAATAGCAATTTTTTAATTTATTTTAGTTCTTGGGGAGAGGAAGATGGAAGCGAACCCTCGTAAGGACCTCTGCAAGGAAACATGAATACTATCCGCCACTGTTTGTTACATTACACAAAATAGTTATATATATATATATTGAGTTTTAGTCAGGGTTTTCATTCTGCAGGAGAGGGGGGGATAGTAATACCTGACGAACATTTTCTATTCTCAGAGTGTTGCAATGATAGCATTTCCTCCATTATAACTTGGCCAAGCTAGTTGCATTATATGTAAGGATTAAGTTAGCCTAAAAAGCTTAAATTTCTATGGCTGTTTTACTCTGTAGCCATGTTTCTCATTTTCGGTCTACGGGACTCTGTGTCCGGAAATTTTCGATGGCTTCCAAGTCGGAAAATAAGTGTATCAAATGCATATATATTATATCTATGGTTATATGAGGCATGGATCTACAGTTTAAAGTGGGATACCGGTAACAACTTCATGAGCTTCCACCGTAAATCGAACCAGAGTCTCCCGCGATCAAGGCGTATGTGTTAACCATACAGCCACGAGGAAATTCACAAAAGCACACACACATATATATTGTTGAGTTGATTTTGACTTTACCGTCTCTTTCAGCAGCGAGGATATATGAAATGTAGACCTATTGATTAACGTGGAATCCGAACTACATGAGCTCGCGCCGGGAATTGAACCCGAGTCTTCCACCGCAAAGACGCGTACACTAGCCGCGGAGTTCACACACACACACACACACACACAGAATCAGAGTCCTCACACACCAAGGGTGAGAGCTGTGCCACTGAGTCACAGCGGCCACGGGGCTAGGTCGAATCCACTTTATTTTCATAGTTTCTTAGTACATAAATGTTACGATTATGAAATAGATTTTCCTTAATGAGCTGCATAAAAACAAAAGCTTTCGAAATGCATTAAACAATTAGCTCGATTTGAGTGTGAACTTAAAGTTATATCAGAGTGTAAATACGGATACGCACCAAAGCTCGAAAACTTAATACACTATTTCTCCTATATAGTCAGCATGTATCAAGCAATCGTTCAGCTTTCATTTGAGAGGATGGAAATCGAAGGCCCCTGAACAACTATGTTACTAATGTGCGGAATGTATTTATCTTACAGTGAACTGCTTTGATGCCAAGTGGCCTAACTCCAAAATTGAAATTTTCCAGGAGTGAAAGTTGAAGTTCAATATCTCATGAACAATCCATATTTCTTTTATGTTGGGAACCAAAACCATAACTACTGTATGTAGTTCATTGTTTTATAACTTAGTGTTTACAAAAATCCTTTTAAAAAATACCTATTCATAGAAGTGAATGGTACTTATCTGTACTAGTTCTTGGCATCCAAGCAGTCCATTTATTGTAATACTAGCTTAATATACCCATTCTTCGCATGGGGGCTGTATTTAGAAGTCAACACCTGTGTAAGTATCACCATTCATTTCAGCGACCGCGAAAACTATGGATTTGACACTAGTATCAATCAATATGGGCTATTTATACATGTCTCGGTATTCCTCACCCGCTGACACCCGGCCCGCATACAGTAGTAGCTGAATTTGCAAGTCATCGCTGATGGAAGTGTCACCATTGATCTCAGCGACCGTGAAAACTATGGATTTGACACTAATGTCGATCAATTTGGATTACTTTTACTACACGTCTCGCTAAACGCCCCCCTGAGACACCCTGGTTCCAATTTTGACAAAAACGCTTCGCCTTAGACTGGGACCTGCACCAAGGTATCCGTGACCAAAATTTGGTAACTCTTGGTCAACTTGTCTGGTCCCCAGGTCGGTCCCAGTAAACGTCCCCCCGAGACCCCCTGGTTCGAAATTTAAAAAAAAACGCTTCGTCTTGATCTGGGGCCTGGACTAAGGTACCCGTGACCAAATTTTGGGAACTCTCGGTCCACTCGTCTGGTCCCCAGGTCGCACACAGACAGACAGACAAACACACAAACAAACTCTTTATTTTATTTATATTAGATAAGATATACTATGTAAAATAGTCTCGTATCATAATATGTGATTTACAACAAATGTTACATTATATATTATCCGTAGCTCGTGATATGCTGCAACATATTAAAGCCTGAGAATAGTTGGGCAAGCGAATAATCCAGAAGTTACGTAACCCTATTGCGTTCATGGAAACGAAAACACAATAATTATAACTATGCTAAATTACTATAGACTACCAACTGCTCATTCAGAGAATTTATGAAGTTCACTTTATCGCAATAGTTTTATACAAACTAGATTTAGACTACGGATAATAGTTTTATACAAACTAGATAATCAATTATTATTATTATTATCATTATATTTGCAGTACAACCAAATACAACGACATTAACTATTAGTTCTAATTAACTGAATTGAGCTGGAAATTAAATCTTGATCTTTAAAGATTAACTATTAATTTTATGCGTTCTGTACCTTTCTGAAGGAATAAAAGCTGGAATTGGTTTCAAGGCTGTTTCTGAGTGAATACTTTCTTCAAAATAATATTAAAAATTATAGAAAGATTTTCGAGACATTCGAGTCGAGTCGAGATTTTTAAGAGCCGTCTCGACTCGACTCGTGTCTCGACTCGAAAATTCGAGTCGAGAAATACGTTTGTCTCGACTCGTCTCGAATTTTACAAAGTGTGTCTCGACTCGAATCTCGACTCGAATTCGAGTCGAGTCGAGTCGAGATTCGAGACATGTCTCGACTCGAGCGCATCCCTAAGCAGAATGACAAGTATTAATTAGATGTATTAAGAGCAAAATTTATTCATAGGGACCACAACACGTTTGTTTGCTCTGGGCCTAATATGCTGTTTAAACTGCACTGGAGAGTAGATTAGACTGGACAGCAGAATTGCCGTGGGTCAATGAAAACTTGACGTACGACCCACTGACCCACCACCCACCATGACCAACTCTGACCCACCACCCACCGTGACCCACTCTGAACCACCACCCACCGTGACCCACTCCGACCCACCACCCACCATGAACCACTCTCATCCACTGTGATCTATTGAGACTCACCAAAATTCATCATCAACTCTGAACACGATCCATGGCCTCTTCTGTACTGACTAAAGAGTTTACACTTGTAATAAAACAAGACTGTGAAATTGTCACTAATCGGAGTTTGAATTTCTAGTCAATCGCTCAAGCACACCTCTGTTACAAAAATGGTGAATCTGACCTTTACAATATCAAATGGTAAAGTGTTTATCAGTGAGGAAATTGAAACAGTTCGAGGTGGGGGGAAATTAGTGTGTGCCTAAAATATACTTGTAGTAAGAGAGTATTCTTGCAAGTGGTAATTTCTCAACATATTTCAAAAGAAACTTCTATTCACAGGAAATTACCTCTGTACAATATGGAAAAGATTATGGTTTCTCAGTTCACAGTATTTTTCTCTCAAAAGACTAGAAAAATCAGTTTTTCATAGTGTATAAAAGTGCTCGAGTACCGTCTCTGAGAGCATCTCCATAAAGTATGCTCATAATTGTAATTTGTGTAATCACATAAGCCAGAATTACAGAAGCTTTATAATAAACGCAAAATTGTATTTTTATTTACAGCAATTAGAGGTTTAATTTTGCAGTTGTGCTTTAAAAGTTCTCCAGAAAGAACGGTCAGATAAATATCGTTGTATGTACAAAACATTACCAGTACACAGACACTACACAACAGAAACCAATGCAGTTAATACAACTCAAATTCAACACAGATAAAATCCTATGTATCAGTCGATACATCTACGCTGTAATATTTAGCGTGAAGAATGATTTGCAGACAGTTGTAAATATCTAAATAACTGCACTAAGAGTGTACAATAGTTCTGATTTTGAGCTATGAACGAAGCTTTAAGCGGTATACGTGACAGTTATATTCTGGGTCAGCGTGTTATATTCTCGGTAATGTTTCACGGAAATAGATTTGTAAGCATATAAATCTCACAAAATTAACATTAGCTGAAGTGATGCTACCTTTTTGATGCCTTCAACTTATTCGAGTATTTCAGGCCATACTCTTCAAATTGGCGTAAAATACCAAGGACATTTTATATTGCGTTTGATTATTTTGCTGATCTTTTCCCAATGCTCTTGTTTAATTCAGGAAGTGTCGCTGCCAAATCGGAACATTGAAGTCCACCATGTACCTCTTTCTCGCTGACACTCCTCGTAAACACATAAGTATTTATGCCACATACTTTTTTTTTTTATTTCCCACATTAATCAATTCCGTTTAATCAGCAGGATTTTTCTTTTTTTCTCTTTTCTTATTTTGTAAAAGTAGTTGTTTAGCAACTTTAAACTAAAAGCACTAATGTGTGTTACTAAAATCACATCATATTCCAAGTACTCGTATCACTTAGTTAATTTCTTAACCTTTATTGTTTCAATATTTTACTCCAAAATCCCACGGAGTTGAAGTAGCACCAGACACTTCAAAATTTAAACACAAATCAGGTAATGCAGCCATTGTGCTGAATTAACACAGCCATTTTATATATATATATATATATATATATATATATATATATATATATATATATATATATATATATATATATATACTCTGTATGGGAGACAAAGAGAATATACATAAACCGTTCATTTCCTCTGAGAGCTGCTTTAAAAGATGATAATTGGAATGACGGGGAGTCAAACTAGTTTCGCGTTTATCGAGCTAGGACTACTCCTTTAAAAAAAAAAAAAAAATCATGGTTCGTCACCAAGAATGTTTGTTATATCAGACTTCAACAGTTCGACTTTGTATTGAATGAAGCTTGAACAAAGCGCTCTGGTGGCAATGCACGAACGCTTTACCTGTAAACTTTGAAACACTTTTTTTTAAAAAAAAAAAAAGAATTAACCTCAAATAACACTACTTGGGTAGTTTTTGTGTAGAAATGGATAATTTGAGTATGAAACAAACTGATCGTGTCGCTGGTAGTTGAAGGAATATTTCTGGCAGCAAGTTTTGTTATTACCTCAGAGTCCAGAGTAGGTGCACACCCAGAAAGTTTGATGGGAGAGTCCAAAAACAAACTCTGGACCAAATGGACTCTCCTCAGTGCACTCTTCTTACAGATAAAATAAAAGTATATTATTTAAAAAGAATTACCTAATTTTTTAGTGTTCTGCACCCAATGGATCCTCCCCGAGGATGCGCCCCTGGTCTAAAGATATAGTTTTTCTCTGCTGCTATATGTAATAATTTGATGCTTATCCTAGAAAAGCGAATCAATCATTTAAAGAATTTGTCGGACTTAAAATGTGTTGCTCAAATTCTTGACTTTTCCACGTAATGCACACAGAAAAAGTGATCACGTGTCACCTGTAAGTGATTTGGAATAAACGATTAATCTAAATGAACATTTTGTATCTTCTTTGTGTAATAAGACAAGTAATTAAAATATGTTGAACAACCAAAGAAAAATAGTAAAATAAAAATAATAAGTAAACCTAACGAGAAAAATAACAAGTGTTTCATATAAGGTAAGAG
This sequence comes from Thermobia domestica, assembly GCF_964235325.1. Taxonomy (NCBI): domain Eukaryota; kingdom Metazoa; phylum Arthropoda; class Insecta; order Zygentoma; family Lepismatidae; genus Thermobia; species Thermobia domestica. Next base: position 182,886,280 of record NC_137464.1, on the reverse strand, counting down.
GACTCGAATGGAAGATGTTGGTGTTACAATTTTCACTTCCCTGGCTCATAAAAAGACATCAAGATTTCATAGTTAAATGTATCTAACTAATTCAGCAATACATTGCAGAAATGTGTCACCTTTTTGCATTTACTTTTAAGAAATTCAAAATAACCACGATTATTTAGATACCTGAAATTATACTTTTGAAAAACATTAGTCTTACAATCTTATTTTTAAAAAAATCTTTTCTCAATTTGCATTTTTCTATTTTATGAATTTAGAAATTAGAAGAAAACTTCTTTCACTTCAATCAAAAGATATTAGCATACCTGTCTGTTCCACTACAACTTACGTAAAATGAATAAACTTTAAATCAAATTTAGCATGAATCTTGTTCATGGTTGAAATTCGTAAAGAATCAAATCCACTCCACTGATCTAGTTCTTTAAGGTTCGTGCCTTTGGCGAACGGGGTCTCAGGTTCGATTCCCAGTTGGAGAACCTTCTTAAAACTTGAACGTGTTTCTAATTTCGGATTCCAAGTTCAGTTGTAGATTAACGTCCCATGAGTGTCGGTTCTGAAAACAGAAGCTAAACTCCAAAAATAAAGCAATAATGAAGGATTAAGGGATAGCAAAGCTTAAAATCAGCCCAATGTTGCAAGATTGCACGCATATGTAATGAGATAAAAGAATTTGCTACTATAACTCTGAAAACATAATATTTGATGCAGTATATATACTTGAACTTCTGGACTCTTTTAAGTTGAAACCGGTTAAAGACAAGTGATGAAAAGGCACATGAAATGGGCACCTATGACTTCCAAGTTTCGCCATCTTAAAATAATAATAATAATAATAATTTCCAATTTAAGGTCCACAAAATTTATTCCATCTTGATACAAAATAAAATACTTAGGTACTTATAAATTTCAGGTACTTATAAAAATACTCAGGTACAGGTACTTGTCAGTATCTGTATTTTCTTAGACGCATTCCAATGATTCCAATTGCTTGAAAATGAAATCAGTCAAGGAGTGAATGAATTATCACATCCAATTATATACATACATATAATTGTATGTGGCAATCCATTCAGTTGTTTTTGACTGATTTTATTTTCAAGCATCTACATACATAGTTGATATGATTGAAATATCTAATTTTATGGCTCGTGCCAAATTACCCTTTGTAACACAACCAGACCGGGATAGACAAAAATTACACACTCCGTACACATGTTCAGTAAACAGATTGGAATATCCAGTCACTCAAGAGGCACTGTTTTGTTTAACAGGATCGTGTGAAAGTGCATAATGGAATAAACACAATTATGAGTAATTTTTCATTACGACTTCAAACTTGAACATTCTGTACTTTTGGGTTAGAAGTGATGAATGAACACAATATACGCCCTTAGTTTGTGAAATTACGTGCCGGAAACACAAGACGCAAGATAAGTGATCCATAGCCATCGCCCCACAGCATGTTTTCATGAGTTCCTCCATCATACAAGCAGTCTATCAGGATAATGTTCTTGCCATTGCAGAGAATTAGATATACGCTATACCAGTGTTGTTCAGCAGTTCCCGCTAAGGTAAAAGAATGGAGCTCTGAATGCCATATGAGTTAACATTAATGTTTTTGAACAGATGAGAATCTTCTCGTTTCGTCTCATCTCGAAAACTAGATCAATACCTTTCCGAATTGAAGACAAAATGAGAAACATTACATTTCTCAGGTTGTTTTCGAGACGAGACGAGAGATTTTAAGAGTTTTATAGGCAACTATAGTTTACTCAAGTCCTAGATCTCAAACACTATTTGAGTGTGATATGTAGCAAGGTTGATATGTTTAAAACAAAATGTTTAAAACAAAATGTTTAAAACAAGTGTTTAAAACGAGGGCTGTTGTTTTATTCTGTTTGTTTTAAACGTTTTAAACAAATTGTTTTAAACGTGTTTTTTTTTTTTTTTCGATTGTGGTTGGACATGTTGAAAACAACTAAAATATCAGATTGAAGAAGCTAATTTAATTTTCTAACAAACAACTCATCCTCCGCAGGATTTGTGCATGAAGTAAATTACAAGCAGAGTTGTATTCTTATTATAACAGCAATTACTGAACGAAATTGTGCACATCAATGTGAGTATAACTAAACCAACAGCAATTCAAGTAAAGCATTTGAACATTTCTTAATTTCCAAGAATAACTGAGGTTAAACACACTATACACTATTCTAAGATCTAAATCACAAATTCAAAACTTGAGTATTTTTTGGTCACTATCATTTCCTTAATAATGAACAGTTCTCACATCATAAGCTAGAAGAAATGCTCTGACAAATACAATACAACTTATAGAAAAGCGCAGTGACTAGCCTACAAGGAGCAAATGATATATTTTAACTAAACAGTTTTCAAGATACATCTCTATCTGCAACATGAATAGCTAACAATGATTAGTGTCTACGGCATAGCAACGCCCGCCAGGGGTTTTTAACAAAATGGTAGACTCTCACGTTCGGGGCTCTGGTGCCCCCCTCCCTCTAATTATCACAGAGTCATGATTTATACGCAGTTGAAAAGCGTATAGACCACAGATTCCAACGAGGTAGCATTCGTGAAATTCCCGTCGTATTTGTAGAAAAAGAACAGACCTAAAAATTATAAAAAATATGAAAATATTGACTTTGCGGGACCCTGGCAACCCTTGCAGTCACCTACGCTGACAAAATGATGCTAATGTGTAGGCCACATACTTGTGACAATAATATAAGAAATGGTAGCCATTGCTGCCATTGCGTAATGAATTCATTTTATGTAGGAAATATTAAAAAATGCACAGAAATACATTCATTGAATTAGACTTCTCTCCCCTCCCCCACCATAGAACCACGTTCATATGCAAATCATTTTTGCTGCACACATCATGTCTACGAACAAGAATTATGCTTATAGATCACTTCAGTAAAATATATCTTGCCTTATGTGGAACCGTCCTGAAACTAAATGTATATTAGCCAAATTTGACCCCCTCTTCCTCTATAAACACAAGTACCTATACAGGTTACTATCATGTAGAGGACTACTTCATTGCTTCACATACCAATTTTTATGGATGTACCACAAAGGGGGAGGAATGGCCCCCAAAATCTGATGAAAAAATTGATGAAAAATTTAAAAAACGAACTTAATCCTCCCTCTCTCGGTCGTACATAAATATCCCCTACATACATAAAATGCATACTGGCGGAAAGCTTCATCCCTCAGGAATACTTTGGTATCAAAATCATCTTTCTAGCTTAATTAGGGGCTGAGCTATTGATGTTCGTTGTAAAAAAAAAATAATAATAAATGTAATTTATGTCAAAAAAATGGAACTCCAAAAATTGACTAACTTTGTCCCCTCCCAGCTCCCCCATATACCGTAAGCAAGAAGTAGAAATACGCGATATTACCATGTAGGTCCTACTTCATTGCTTGACGTACCAATTTTTATGAATCTATCCCCCAAGATGGGGAATGGACCCCAAAAAACTGTTGAAAAAAACAAAAGAACGCGATATTTACCGTCCTCCCACCGCCACGTGGTACCCCTACATATATAAAATGAACACAGGCGGAAAGCTGCATCCTTCAGGAATAAATTGGTTCCAAAACCATCTTATTGCCTTAATTAGGGACTGAGCAGGGCCGGCGCTAGCAGTTTTGCCGCCCTGGGCGATACTTTCAAATGCCGCCCCTTTAATCCGCAAACCTTATTTGGACGGAAAAAATTGAACTACTCTCGAATGCTTACATAATATTTAAACTACTTCATACATGGCACAATATTCAGTATGCTCGATTTCGCTGTATATCTGTGATGTATAGTAGCCCATACAGAGAATAAAATAAAAGAAGTATGCTTTAGTCACAAGTAAGAATTTTAATTTTTAAACTTATTTTATAACAAAAGATGTCCCCAATAGAGTATGGAGCATGAAGATAATATAGTGAATCAGATATTAGGCAAAACTAAGTGATTAGCCTAAACCTTATAATGTGCTAGAACACAATAGACCAGCGTTTCCTAACCGGTGTGCCGTGGAGAAATCGAAACAGAATTATTAATACTATAGCAACCAAATTGCAAGACATATAGGAAAAAAATATATATTTGTATTTCGCATTGGTATGAACTTCCACAAGGGGAAAAAATACTGTAATTGTAATATATTATTGGAGGCTACATACAATACTATGTAGCAGATAGTATTTCATAAACAGAATTTTATTTTTCGGCGCCTCATGCACATCAATGTTGAGAAGTATTTTCCTATGCTTCAGTTGACTTCATTTGACTGGGTGAGTGACCCCTTTGTCCTATAGTCATCAGAATTAAATGTCCAAGAATAAAGTGATTTGGTCGATGTGAGGAATAACCGAAGTTTGAAGCTCCAGCACTCACAGCAAGACATGGCATCATTCTAGATTTCTTTCCGGAGAGAATATTCAGCTATTTCTACAAACTTTTTATTCCCTTTTCTACATCCTACTTAAGTAAAGCAGGATTTTCTTCAATGAACACAATTAAGTGTAAGAACAGATCACAACTGTTAACTCCAAAATACGATATAAAGATGTATTTATCAACCATCCGTGCAAAATTGAAGATTATGAAAGAATATCAAGCTCAAGTTGCACATTAATTTTGCTTCGAGCACCAACTTGTTTTACTTATTTTTGAAAAATTGTAACCTTCATAAAAACAATTGTAACCTTCAATAGATATTATTGAAAACTGTTACATTACTAATGTTATTGAACAATTCTAACATTCATATAATATTTAAAAAATGTAACGTATAATTACCTTGTTAGTAAGTTATAAGTTTCATACTGTGTTACTTTTCTGTACACTTTTAATGTTGAAAAAAGTATTATTTTGTTATCTTTATGACCATTATTGCTTCTTTATTGTTGCAGACTATATCGTAACTTGAAATTTTAAAATATCATTCAATCCTTTCGACGAAGCAAATTACCTACATTTGTGTTTTAAAAGTACAAGAGATTTGTTTCTTTGTTCGTTATTTAATGGTCTTCCTTCTTAATGGTGAAAGGTTAGATACAGTTTTCGAAAAAGAAAGTATATTTTTAAAAACCTGAGGCCAACATTTCATTGCAATTTGTTTTCTATTTATAAATTAGAATAAGAAATAAGAATAATGATTTACCACGGGGGAAAACCAGTGATCGAGCTTTCTTCTCTGCGGGAAGATCAGTAATCACAGAAAAAAAATATCACGGTATTTTATATTTACAAATAATGATGATGATATTTATGGGTGTGCCGCAAAAATTCAAGCTACACCCGTAGTATGCCGCAAGTTGGAAAAGGTTGGGAAACGCTGCAATAAAGAGACATAATTTTAACACAACTTAATTGAAACAAACTTTTCTTGCTTTGTTATGAGCAAATTCCTTTATCACATTCACGTAGCCCAATGTTCCAGCCAATTCGTGTACTGTTGATATCATCGTTAGATTACTCAAGCGTGTTTCAGACATGAAAGAATGTATGTAGTTTTTAATAAGCTTAAGTTTCGAAAAACTTCTTTCTCCACTTGCCACTGTTACCGGTAAGGTTAACAAAATTCTAAGTGCAACACTAACATTGGGAGCAAAGTCATGTGCCTTAATTAATTTTAGTCTCTTTTGGTGAACATTTAGGCTTAATTATAGTGGATAACACTTCTTTCAGTTCGTCTTCCAAATTACTGGGGTTAATATCTAGATTATTCGTATGTTAAAATGCCGGAAATTTAGTACACTTTTCAGACAAAAGTTCAGGTGACATATCTTTAAGATTACTTGCAGTATATCGTAAAGAAAATCGAAATACTCCCTGTGATGTTTAACTTGCTCAAACACGTTGTTAAATTGCTAAGTTTCTTAAAGCTAACACAATCACGTCTAGAACTTTGTAATAAAAATCGATCTTGTATCTTGTTTGTGGATCTTCAATAGCTTCATCCTCTACCTCGTACTGAAACTATCTCTTCTTCTTTCGACTTCGAGGTTGCACTGTATTGCCTTGGACCATCCATGTCTAATGCTGATGCCAACTCCATCGCATCAACTAAGTAAGATTGAAACTTTGCATAATTTCTTCTTCTCTCCAAGTAATCAAATTCATTTTCAAGAAACCCGACTGCATTAAACACATGGGAATCGATACTTTGGAGACTTTTGCTTACTATGTTTGTATGTAGTAAAAAGTCATACCAGATAACGAGTGAGCATACGAAAGTAGCCACGCAGCTGGTTTGCTACAGACAGAGCATCGTGGGTGACCATTCTATCTGTTCTATTGTTGTTACTTATTTGAAGTAAGGTATTATAAACCTCCCCTATTTGATATCTAAGTTCAGTCAGAGCACCAATTCGGCTCTTCCACCTTATGGTGCTTAATGGTTTTAAAGTGAGACTGCTAATATGTTCCTAAGTAGTCATAAAGTTTTTTAACTATACAAGAAATAAAACGGTGTACTGAGATGCTCTGGCTGCGTCGTTGAGACAAGATTTAGTGAATGACTGCCGTGAGGAATATAGAAGACTCGGGAATTTATTTCTTAAATTGTCTTCTAAATACCTGAATGTTTACCCTTCATATTGGAACCATTGTCGTATCTTTGGTCCCTTATGTCTTCGATAGGAATGTTTATTTCCTTTAGCTGTTTAATTATTACTGCTGTGAGTTCTAGACTAGTGATGTCTGTTACCGGTACGAAACCAAGAAAGTGTTCGCAAATTTCTACAAGGCATTCTCCATTACTGTATGTAATTTATACAAAACGAACGATTATTGTCATTTGCTCAGTAAATTGGTTAAAAAATCGCTTCGAGAACCTAAATGTCTCTAGAAGCTGTAGGCTAGAACGGCCTGTCTCAAGTTGGAGTGTACCTTTTGCATACTTGAAGTGGAGCGTTAGAACATTGCTGAATAGGAAAACAATATAAAAGAAACCTTGATAGTCTTATCCACTCTAGCTGAAAAACTTACCTACGCCACTGCAAGGGAAATATTGAACGACATAACTGTGGTTAGTGGTTTGATAATTAAAAATGAAGGAGAATGCTTCGAATTTCCTGAGTGAGCATTCCCAGACAGCATGTTTGCTTGCCGCAAGCTTGCCTGCCGCTTTTATTTGATTTTATTTCGCTTTGGTTTATACACAAAAGCTTATTTCTGCTTAGCGCAAGCTGTAGTGCGGGCAACCCACGCTTCACTTGCGAGACGCTTTTCTTTAGATTGAAGTAAAAAGCCAGCGCGCGTTCGATTTTCAGTTGTTCTCAAAAACCACGTGACGCTGACCTCTTAACTTTCGGCGACAAGGTAGTGTTTGCGTTGTTAGCGTCTTGTTAGCATTCAGCTTGAATAAAGGACAAACTTAATTATTTTTTTTAATTGTGCCGTCTAGTACTCTAGTACTACGTACCTATAATGTCGCTCTTTATTTCCTCATATTTCGGTAACCATGAGACATCACGAATTGTAGTATTTATGTATAAAGCATAAATGTGAACATAGATGGCAGCAGGTTTGAGCCTACTTATTTCGCGAAAGAATACAGAACTGGTTGAGATAGTTTAATATAAACTTCAAGTTTAACTTACAGTATAAACTTTATCTGAACGCTATGTTTAAAGTATAAACATTTTTCTGCGTTTTTAATATAAAAAGGTAGAAATTTCAAGTACTCGCGGCTAATACAGCAACATATTAGATATTTGTAAGAAGCAACTGCGCGTTGCTTGTTACAATAAAAACGTAACAATTATGCTAATTTTGATGTTTTGCAAAAGCGGATCGGAGACTTGGGTGTTTTCACGGTTGTGCATTTGCTTCAGTAATTGGGAAGTTGAGGGGACAATATATTGTAGCATAGATTTAGTCACACGGTTAAATTATACTGATTTCATACTGTTTTATCTAAATTCGCTTACTGCAAACTTCCATATAACTTGTTTGGCGTGTGTTTCGCTTGCAATAAGCTTATTAAAGCTTGCCATTGATGAGAATACGCTTACAATTGGCTTGCGTTTGAGATAATTTGACTTGTGTTTAACTTGTGAAGACAAGCTTGCCCCAAGCCTTGCCCAGATGTAACTAACTAGCTTGCAGCAAGCTAATTGGCTTGCATAGTATAGCTTGCGGCAAGCTTATTGACCTTGCGACAGCAAGTTTGGGGCAACTTGCAGCAAGTTTAAATTGCTGTCTGGGTTATCTCGAATGTGAGTGAAGTGAGTTCAATTACGTTCTCAGGTGAACACAATTTTATTTTTCCATGTGGGCCTGTTACTAAGCATTATATTTTGATAGTATACTTTTCTTTTTCAAATTTTGCCGCCCATTAGACTTGCCGCCCTGGGCGATGGCACGGCTCGACCCCCCCTCGCGCCGGCCCTGGGACTGAGCCATTAAGGTTTAAAGCCCTGACACATCAGTTGCGTCAATAGGCGTTTAAAAATTAAGAATGCAGTCGACCAGTAGAACGTAACACAAAGAAACCACATATTCAGTGAACGGAAATCGGGAAAATCCCTATTTCTTTCTCCGGAATTGAACATTTGGACGGATCGAGATTAGGGAAGTTCCCGAAATTTGATCTAACGGTTGAATATAGATGGCAAGCAATACCTGTGAGCAGGGCCGCCCACAGGGGGGATGTATGGCGCAAGTTGCGCCATTGAGAAAAATTTTGGGGGGGATTTTACTCTACTTTCGAACTAGCAATTTTACTCTCGGAATAGCATTAAAACACGATTTTGAGAAGGTAATTTTCAAAAATTTTCCGGGGTGAACCCCCGTACCCCCTGCTTCGATACTCGATGAATGAAGTACCGCGCAAGTAGCCGTATGAAAGGAAAGGTTGGTTCGTTTTAAGAGAGAAGGGCCGCCCACAGGAGGGATGAATGGCGCAAGTTGTGCCATCCAGAAAAAAAATTGGAGGGAATAAAAAATTGGGGAGGAATTTTACTCTAATGTCGAATAAGTAATTTTGCTGTCGTATAATTACTACTGCCCCTACTACTACTACAAGCATTCTATAATACTACTACAGGAAATAAAAACAACAAAAATAACAATTACTAGTACTATTAAAACTACTGCTACACTGGGCAATTGTTTTTAGAGGACTTGAGTTTTGAGGGAGGAAGAGATTATTAATTTTGGGGGGAGTGCGCCATCAGCTTTGGGGGGGATGGCACCCCTGCCTGTGAACGTGTAAAAATGTAATATATATGCTTGTTTAGATTAAACAAAATAAACAGTTCAAATGTGTCTTTTTTGTTTAAAACAAAGTACTTTGTTTTAAACGTTAAAAATTTTTTTAAACAAAAAAAACGTTCTCTTTTTTTTTTTTAAAAAAAAAAGGTGTATTTTTAAACCCTGATTCATAGCATCATATAAAAACTGTCATGGTGGTAAAACAACTTAATTTTAACACAAGCCAGAGGTCCTAGCGTCCCACCCCCACTTTAGCGTGTCGTTTCAGCATCAAGGATCCAGTGTTGTAGTTATCACAGAGTCAGTGGTCTTACCAAGATTACCATTTTAGTGTGTTATTACATCACCAAGGATCTGTTGTAGGTAACAGGCCAGTGATCCCAGCACGACTGAACCATACAGTCCAATGCTCCATATATAGCACTTGACCAACTTCTTCTTCAGTCCAATATTTAGCCTGTTAGTTAAGAGTGATCTTTTCTTGTTGAATGCTTCTTTAGCTATGACAATTATTGACCTGATCTCTTTGGTGCAGTAAGCGTCTCTCGTCAAAATACGTCCCAGATTCTTGAAATTATCGACCTCTTCAAGTTCTCTTTGTTCTACTTTGATCCGTAAGGGCGTGTTTCCACGGGATATTCTCATGACTCGACTTTTTGATGTTAATTTCCATTCCATACAGTTTCCCAGTGTCAACTATTTTGTCAATCATCTCCTGTAGTCCTTCGGTTTTAGCTGTTATAACAATATCATCTGCATACCTGATCTTGTTATGATCTGCCCTCCAATCTTGAAATCTCCAAATCCCAATAATGCTTCCTTCATTAAATATTCACTGTAAATGTTGAATAATTGGGGCGACAAACTACATCCTTGTCTGACTAATCTTCCAATCTCCATACTATATTGGTTTCTCCTTCATTCAAGCGTAACTTAACTCGTTGTCCTATGTACAGGTTTTGAATGAGTCGTCGATTTCTCCAGTTGACTCCGATTTCTTTAAGTACTTTTAGAAGTTTCGTCCAATTTACTCGGTCGAAAGTTTTTAGTCAGTCGATGAAGCACAAACACAACTCTTCCTTTGCATCAAGAATTCTTTCTGATATAATTCTCAACAATCCAATAGCATCTCTGGTGCCTTTTCCTTTCTGGAATCCAAATTAATCTTCTTCTAACCTCCCATCTATCTTACTTTCCAGCCGCCTATTCAGTAAGCGTGCAATGATCTTTCCAGTGTGGAAAATCAGGCTAATAGTTCAGTGATCGCTGCACTTCCTTGCTTGGATTTTCTTGGGCAATGTAATCATTGTAACATCAAGAGAATCCTTTGGCTTTTCTCCAGTTAGGTAAATCTTCTTAATAAGTGAAGTTAGTACTTTCATTGCGTTGTCTCCTAATCCCTTTAGCAAATCTACTGGTATGTCGTCGTCTCCAGTGGCCTTTCTCCTTCGCATGTCTTTGATTGCTTGTACTACTTCATTTTCTAATATACTGGGTCCTTTTTCTTCATCATTCACCTCTTCCTCTACTTCGATCACAATATCGTTGGGGCGGTTCTTCTGATTATACAGATCTTTTATATATTCCTCCCAAATTCTAAGGATTCTTTGATGGTTAGTCGTTACATTACCTTGTCGATCTTCGACATCGAATGTTCGTATACTTTTGCTAGCTTTCCCTCCTAATTTTTGTGCTTTCTGGTACATCAGATCATATCTACCGCGCCGTTGAACTTCCATTACTTCTTCACATATTTGTCCATGTACTTTTCTTTGATTTTGTCCGTTTCTCTTCTCAGTTCATTATTTAGCCTTCTGTATTCTTTAATGTACGCTTTTTTCGCCCATCTTAGTTCCTCCCTCTTCTTAAGCATTGCTTCAGTTATCTATGGTTTTCTCGGTGCTCTTTCCATCTTGCCAATGTTATTGTGAAGTAGGGTGAAACGTTCTGCACTTTTTCGAAATTCGATTATGGCTAATGCGGAAAAGGTGCTATTAGTGGCACCGGCCTTTTTTTTTTTTTTTGGACAACCCCTTACCCTACCTCAACGGACTTAAAGTTTTTTAAGTGTTTGGTTAGCCAACACGCACAACACCAATGACAGAAAAGCTACTTGTGGTCTTTTTTAGAGTTACCTGATGGCTATAATATAATTATTTTATTAAAAGAAACTTGTAGCAATGCCAGTAAATAATTTTAGAATGTTTATGAGTCAAAGTACAGCCATATTAGCTCAGTTGTTGGAATTAATGTTCAGATTTTGTTTGGAATGCCACGTTAACGATGATTATAGGCATAGCTCTTGGTATAACACGATTTGTTTTTGGCAACTCTTCGCTTGTTATGTACACCAACAGCAAATACTATCTAGCTGCAGGCTACACAACTTCGTGGTTGCTTACTTTGGCCACGCTCTTCGAGCGTCGTCGTAACGTCCGGCTCCGTCCAGAAGATTCGCGCACCTCCCGCTCGCCTATTTGGCTCCAGAACCTACGCCGATGTTTCTAGAATATTCTCGTTCGAAGTTCGGCGGTGGTATAAATATTGCGTACTTCGTCCAACTAATCCAAGAGGCCAGTTTATTGCAACTTAAGCTTTAACGGTTTTAGTTCGATACTGTTTCTGTTAAGACAGAGAGTTTGTGCATTGTACTTAAAGTTACAGTCTTCTTAGTGCGATACGATTCAGAGACATTTGTATACTTCGGTTTACAAGTTCGGAAGCAATGGAAAGCAAGATGAAGAAAAAGCCTCATAGCGGACCAACGCAAGAAAGTGTGAAACAAGGCTCATTTAGCACTCCAAGTGAAATGAGTGAAGTGCAGTTACCACGAACACTGACGTTATGCGACATTGTCATTGGTTTCGAAGTGGTTTAATTGGTGACGAAAGTGTAACTAAATTACCAGTGACTGACATTTGTAAACTAGTTGGACAAAGAGTTGTACATATTTGGCGTAAAGCAAGCATTCCTGTGGTTTCAGAAAAGAGAGTTTTTGACAAGCTGAAAACATTTTATAATAAGTGTTGCACCAAGGAAAAAATTTCAGTCGACAAGAACAAGAAGCAACACTTCGTGTAGGTTTTGTTGCACACGTGGAAAAGTCTCTTTTTGATATTGCGTCTTGCAAATGTAAAACCGCCGAAGATTGTAACTGTGAGAGGACACGCAAGAACCCAAAAGGAGAATTCAAGCTTCTTTTGTAGCAGAGAACATCACGGAAAATGAGCATTGGTAACATTGACGTCCGAACAAATAAATCTCTGTCTAAGATATTATCCCTAAAGTGAGCAGATTTAAGGGGCAGACAGCCAAGAAAGACGCTGGAAGTGTTGAAGCAAGTCCATCAACTTGTGGGATTAGGCATAGGCACAGGTCAAAGATACTGGCGTCGTCAGGGGAATCCAGCGAAGATGTTGAATCGGGAAGCACGTCAGGATCTGACTTCGAGGCGCGACCAAGAAGGAAACATAGCCTAAAGCGCATCTGTCTTCAAAATACAGCGGAGGCAGCGTTTAGAACTGGAGCTTCAGACAGACAGGTTGCTTTGGTCGTTTCTGCCGTACTTCAGGATGCGAGACTCATAACGCCAGAGGACAAAAGTCTTATTGTTGACAGATCTAAGGTACGAAGAGGAAAAGATAAACTGGGTGAGAATATCCAGAAAGAAAAGGCTCACCTAGGCCGGGCGATTACAAGTATCTACTTCTGCGGAAAAAATTATGGAACTCTTGTGCAAGAAAAAATTAATGGCGAACTACGAAGACGAGAGGTTACAGAAAAGCATATCACAGTTCTACCGGAGCCCGATTCAGAATACTTGGGTCATGTCACATCTAAATCAGGTACTGGCAAGTATATTGCCGATTCTATATTGGAGCTCTTAGAGAAGAACCAGTACGACTTGTCAAGTCTTGAGGCAGTCGGCCAGCGATGGTGAAGCCACAAACACAGGATGGGATAACGGCGTGATAAGTCAAATACAAAGATCCCTAGGAAAGGAACTACAGCGTCTCATTAGACTTGTTCATACCAACGAGTTGTCATTTCGACACCTAGTTACCGAATTGGGTGGTGGGACGACCGGACCCAACGCTTTTTCCGGCCCCATCGGAAAGAAATTAAAGGATTGTGAACGTTCACCGATCGTCTCCTTTACACCCATTCCCGTTGAATGGGTGCCTGAAATTGTTTAAGCAGCGACCAGAATTATCTCTTTGAAATTTGTAAGGCTGTTTCTACAGGAATATGTACTATTGATCTAGCAAACAGAAAACCAGGGCCATTATCACATTCACGATGGCTTACATTGGCCTGTAGGATCCTTCGCCACTACATCAGTACTGATAAACCTAGTTAAAGTTTGTGCCTACTTTGCCAGTACATTGTTAAAATATACGCTCCCGTCTGGTTTTCAATACGGCGAAATCCTTCGTGCAAAATGGACGCCATGCATCTGCTTAGCATAGTTAGCATAGTTATATAAGCTATCACGTTTTCTGCCGGAAGTCTACAACACATAGTTCATTCTGTTCTACAAACAAACGGATACTAGGTTCATCATGAAACCTGCTGATAGCGATGACAGCAGATGACAATCCGCATATTCGAACGTTAGGCTGGAGAAGGATAAAAAAAAAAAAGTGCCGCAGCCAGAAGACTCCGAGATCAAGCCGCCCAAATGACTTCATTGTTCCGAAATTAAACTTTATAGCTGAAAATTACTACGACATGATTAATTGGCCTAAATGTCTACCAGAGCCGCCAATCACAAGAAACATAGCGGATCAGCAGCTTAAAGAAAACATATGAATTTCAGCTACTCTAACAACAACATTCCCTTGCTATAGTTAAGCTGTGGAACGCACAGTGAAGCTGGTGTCCGAGGCAGCGTCGCAAAAGTGCGGTCAGAACGCAAGAGATATCTACGTTAGAGCCAAACTGAAGTCTAGAACAAGAATGCCCCCTTCGAGACCAAGAAGAACTACGTGACCTAAAGTCAAATGTCAACGTATGCCTACTGGGTGGTGGGTGGGCGGAACTCGATGTGCAACCACCTCCCCATGGTGAGCTTTGGGTTATTTTGCATACAGAGCAAAATAAGAGAAGAGTTGCAAAAAAAAAAAAAACGTGTTATATCAAGAGCTATACCTATAATCATCGTTAACGTGGCATTTCAAACAAACTCTGGACATTAATTCCAACAACTGAGCTAATATGGCTGTACTTTGACTCATAAACATTTTAAAATTATTTACTGGCATTGCTACAAGTTGCTTATAATAAAATAATTGTATTATAGCCATCAGGTAACTCTAAAAACGACCACAAGTAGCTTTTCTGTCATTGGTGTTGTGTGTGTTGCCTAACCAAACACTTAAAAAACTTTAAGTCGTTGGGGCAGGGTAAGGGGTTGTCCAAGAAAATCCAAAAGAAAAAAATCAAAAGATCGGTGCCATTAATGGCACCTTTTCCGCACTAGCCGTCATCGAATTTCCAACAAAAGTGCAAAACGCTCCACCCTATTGTGAAGTGTGTGAAGTAGAATCTGTTTAACTTTTCCCCAACTATTCTCTATATTGTCAACCACATCGCCGATTGTACAGAATTTTTCTTCACTCTCTTCTTTCAGATCATCGTCGATATTTGTTTGTAGCTCCAAGTTCCATTTTCGATTTCTCCTCCCATTTTTCTTGATCGATTTTAACCAGGTTTGCACTTCCCCCACCAGGAGATTGTGATCCTAATCAATGTCCGCTCCAGGCAGTGTCTTCACGTCTCGTATACTATTCCTGAAACGTTGCTGCACAAGAATGCAATAGATTTGGTAGCGTTTCTTATCTCCTGGACTTTTCCACGTGTGCAGCTTGGTTTTTCTTTTCTTAAACCAAGTGTTCATCACCACCAGATCATGTTGCCTACAGAAATCGATAAACATTTGGCCTCATTCGTTTCTTCTACCTAGTCGAAATGGTCCCACTACTTTATTCGCAGTTCCTTCTACTACGCTATTGAAGTCTCCCATTACTATGGCGTTGACCTTACCTCTTCCTTTCTGATGCAATATGTCACTAATCTGATCATATAGTACTTCTACTTCATTATCATCATGGTCGGTTGTTGAGGTATACACTTATATTATCACAATATCCACTGGTTTTGCATGTAGTTTTACAAATATCAAACGGTCACTGCAACATTCCACTTTGGTTGCACTTCTTGCTACTTCGTTCTTCATTGCTATCGCGATACCATTCTCTGGCTTATCGCCACCCGAATAGAATATTCTGTAATTTCCCGATACTATCTCATCTTTCCCTGGCTATCTCACTTCACTCAAGCCCACTATGTCCACTTTACACATGTCCATTTCCACTTTTAAATTTTTAAGTTTTCCCTCACGTCGTAGAGTTCGTACGTTCCAGGCTACCATGCTGAAATGAGTTATTATTTTCTCCTCTGATGAATCTTCCCGGAGAAGTCCCCACCCACAGACCCGAACGGGGGACTATTTTACCTCCGGATTTTTTTTACCTCAGGAAGAACCATCATATTTATTTATTCTCCTCCTTCGCCCCTTTTGGGAAAAAGATAATGTGGTAGTATTCCCATTTCGTTTCCACCTCTCCATACCGTTGACCATCTAGTGGTTCATCCGTCTTTTAGGACAGTTTCCCCTCCTAAGGACAAGAAGGTGCCCTGACCTCCATCCGCCCTCCGAAAAGGTCGTTGGCACTTGGTAGAAGCTGACTCCTTATCCCGGGAGTCGGTCGGTCCCCACCTACGTTAGCCGCTACAGACGTTGACCGTAGAAGATGTAGATTGGGATATTCCCTTCGCTTAGGATGAGACCCGAAGGTTTTTCTTAAACCTTTCCAGTACTTTTAGAAAGCACCCTCAATGTGAGTGAAATAATAAAATGCCGAAGAGCAACACTTTCGGTGTTGCCTCTGTCTGTTCATGGACAGGCTGCTATGTGCGTTCTTGCCTACATTTGAGCTCAAATATCACCTTATTCCCAACACCGTTACTTTTCATGGCCCTTAATTCCCATGACGATGGGGGATAAAGTTGGGCTTGAGCGGCATCAGGAGAGTTACTATTTATCTCAGCGACCCCGAAAACTCTGAATTTAGCCCTAATATCTAGCTTCCTGAATATTTATAATCTCCTTCATGCATACATTTTGATCACCACGTAATTCCTCCCTGCCCGTGCCGAAAATCGACAAAAGTGATTCGCACAGGATTAGATCTGGTGAATATCAATCCATGTATCCAAATGCGTGTACAGTTGCTCAGTTGTAGAGCGCTTACCTCTGGTTCGTGGGGTCCCTGGTTTGATAGAAAGCTAAGTAAATTTTTGGTGGACCACACCGTGTCCATGGGTTTTCTCTCACATTCTCATTCCACCAATTATTGCCTTAATAATCCGTCTCCCTTATCCTAAGGAGCATAATAATGGGACATTAAACTGAAAATTTTCATTTCGAACGAATTGTTTATAACCATTTCAGTAATATTGCACGACAGAAATGTTTTAATAAAATTTAACAGTGGTGTCAATAACTGAACTGGAAATGTATAGTTAGACTTAGTGGAACAAAATTATCATTTAGAATTTATGCATGAACTAAAACTTAGTTTTTTTTTTAAGTTGGACAACTTTTATGTAGAAGGTTATGCGAAACAAATGTAGCTATACATAGTTTATTGAGGCCGTTAAAATTCGAGCGGGAAGAAGATTTAAATTGTATGTCCGAGATTCCTATTTCAAAAATACTGACACAATATAATGAAAAACAATAAATTCTGTAATTAATGATTTTTTACTACCGTTAAAGTAACATATTATGCATATGTTCAAATAATTGTTACAGAGCATCACAAAATAGTTAGTGTCGTCCATTGCATTTCATTTTCATGTTGATTGTCCACAACTATTAAAGTATTAATATTCATATATTAAAAGTTGATTATTTGTTTTCACGTTATAATTGCTCTAAATTAATATTATACAGTTGATACGGTGTTCATAGTCCTTGCTTTAACATTTTGAAATTTGTTAATTAGATTTCCACAAGTTTCTTCTATTTGATAATATGTTTTCTTGTCTTTCGGTTCTGTTAGATAATTGTTGATGATATTTTTAATTAATTGTGTTAATATTCATTGTTAATAAGATCTTTTAAGTTAAGATTGGATGAGAAAAGTCATCAAATAGTCATATAAAAATACTTTTCAAAAACAACACACTATTTGCAAACTCGACCTTTACTCAATCTTGCAATCTGGAATTCCTCAGACTAACTTATTGTCAAAGAGAGGAATAAATTGTAAACGGGTGAGAAAATCGGCTTGTGTACCAATATATTGCTAATGTCGATAGAACACGCAAATATTCTGGGCTGTGTTTCCGTTTTATCCCTTGACTAAGCAACCAAGATGGAGTGGGTCAGTGGGTCGGTGGATCAGTGGGTCAAGTTTTCTGAGTGGGTCGTGGATCAACACCATGTGACCCACTGTGACCCACCACCCATCATGACCCACTGCGACCCACCGACTCAGTCTGATCTACCGACCCACTCTGCTCACTGCATTGTAGATAGTATCTTCTGAAGACTGGTAAATTTCTCTTCGTTTTACTTTCAAGACCTTCATTTTCCTTCCTTTTCCATTTGTTTCTGTCTACTTACCTGAGGTGAGTATATCTAACCAAGTGAAAAAAGAACTTCAGGCACTTTTGGATATTGATATCTGTAATTGTAATTATAGCAATAGGGTTTATACTACTACTTGGCTTTCGAGATCTGTGAGCTTTTAGAGGAGCTAACTACTGGGAAAAATACATTTTTGAATCACTGTAATACATAAATTATTATATAAAAAATTGAATGTAACTATGTATGCCTAATCACCACGGCCAAATTGCAGTCGAATGAAATGACTTTTGGTATATAGTTAGGCCTTAATCCAAACTGGGATATTATATTTCTTTCATTATAATACATAATATCCTAAGGAGGAAGTGAGGATCCGAATTTTTGCTTTAAAAAAAATGAGTATCTCGCAAGCCGTTAAACTTACGGAGATGAAATTCAGTGTATTAACTCTTTATTGAAAATAAACAGAATTTGCCCTAGCATTTTTTTAAAATTCTCCTTTATAGAGGGGGGGGGGGTTCTTTATAGCCTATATGGAAAATTGGTAGTGAGTTGGTTTGTAAAAATGATCGAGAACGATCGATATTAGTTTAGAAAAATTCAGAAACAAAAAATACAGTGCTTTGCTTTATATATCCATTGCTTTCTACTATAATAATTGATGAAGCTTATGTTTATTATATGGAGCGCTTAGAGTACAAGGCAATCAACCCATAAAGTTGTGCGAAAAATAGACATAAAATTTGTACTGTAAGCTTAATTACACGGAAATTTTAAGTTTGGATTGTACACATAATTATATGGAAAATTTTACTCTTTTTTTTTTTCCCTTTACGTTGGTCTACTTACCTTGATTTGGGACTTTCAAATTTCATCCTTTTTTCACTGAAAAGTATCGATAATTCATCAAGGAAATAATTATACTATGATAATTTAATTGAAATTCATCGTAATTTGGCCCATGGCAAACAGCAGTGTGGTAATTGAAGGGGAAGGAAGGAATCCCATTCACCTCTGAACACTTTCCAGGAACCTCGTTCCCTTTCGCTTTCTAGAAGGGGGAGAAAACTTGGTAATGGCATCAAACCTTCATGTGTAATTACAAAAAATAAATTTATAAACAAATAAGAAATCATCAGTTTATCATTCTTTAATTCATAATTTATGCACAAGATTTCCTATCGAAGGTGTGGTAGATAAAGTTTCTGTTCTCCATGAGTCGACATTACCAAGTGACATGGTCGATATGGAAAAGATGTTGTATGGTGATAGAGAGATGATACTTTTTGCTGAGTATTTCAAAACTGATCGTGAAAAATCGTTATCAGACTTAAGTCTAACAAGCAGATTGTCGATGAAAAGTTGCAGAATCGGGTAGAAGTATCATCAATTTCCACGACAAAGTGTGAACGGGGATTTCCCCTTATGAATTTACAGATGACTGATATTAGAAATAGACTAAGTGCTCAAACATTGTCTAACTTGTTGTTCATCAATGTTAATGGCCCACCGTTAGACAAGCTCAAAGTAAACGAGCTAGTTATTTCTTGGCTGAAGGATGGACATCATTCCGCTGCGAAGTTCTGGAGGCCAACAGGAAATAAACCCGATTTCAGAATTGTTTTAAGGTGAAAAATTACGAGTTATGGAAAATGTATATGTATACTTGTATTACTAATGGCTTATTTGTGCTATTCAACTTTGTACCTAATTTTTAATAATTCTCTTTTTGCTTTACGTAAACTACTTTGAATAAATATTCATAATAATTGCAATTATGCATATTTGTAACTTAAATTTAACGTGGTGTTTTAGTGATTACACAAATTACAATTATGAGCATACTTTATGGAGATGCTCTCACAGAGGGTACCCGGGCACCTTTATACACTATGAAAAACTAATTTTTCAAGTCTTTTGTGAGAAAAATACTGTGAACTGAGAAACCATAACCTTTTCCATGTTGTACAGGGGTATTTTCCTGTGAATAGAAGTTTCTTTTGGAATGCGTTGAGAAATTAACATTTGCAAGAATACTCTCTTATTACAAGTATATTTTAGGCACACTAATTTCCCCCCACCTCGAAGTGCTTCAATTTCCTCACTGACAAACACTTTACCATTTGATATTGTAAAGGTCAGATCCACCATTATTGTAACAGAGTGGTGCTTGAGCGATTGACTAGAAATTCAAACTCCGATTAGTGACAATTTCACAGTCTTGTTTTATTACAAGTGTAAACTCTTTAGTCAGTACGGAAGAGGCTGTGGATCATGTTCAGAGTTGATGATGGATTTTAGTGAGTCAGAGTAGGTCACAGTGGATGAGAGTGTCTCATAGTGGGTGGTGGGTCACGGTGGGTCAGAGTGGGTCATGGTGGGTGGTGGGTCAGAGTAGGTCATGGTGGGTGGTGGGTCATGGCGGGTTGTGGGTCAGAGTGGGTCATGGTGGGTGGTGGGTCAGTGGGTCGTGGGTCAAGTTTTCATTGACCATCGCCAACTCTGCTTGTGACATGTTGAGTTGCATACTTTACATAGTTGGTCACCAATTAAATGCCACTTCGAAAACCAATAAAAATACCCGGACTGAACACAAGATCTAAAAGTAGTAAATGCTGTAAGGACATTTTTTTTAATTTTGTAGAACCCCCTACAGAGAATCAATGCGATACTTGAATAAGAAATTCCTAAAAATTAACAAAGCGAAAGCTTCCGTTTTTTCAAGAAGGTCGGTTTTTATAGAAAAAAGCCTCTATCCAAACGAAATCGTTTCTTTCTCTACTGTGAAGGATATCTGTTTACGTTTAGTATTGCTTATATTCGTACTATTGGTTGATGATTGATTTGGAGTTTAGAATTCTGTTCACCACCAGGGCTATATGACACGTGGATCTACAGTTTAACGTAAGATCCAGACCACAAGAGCCCCCACCAGGTACCAGGTACCCCGTCGCAAAAGCGCGTGTACTAACCATGTAGCGACTAGGGAATTCTATATTCGTACTATTATTGATAGACCGATACTGTATTTTGTCGAGTTTCCTCTGTAAGAGTTTTCTATCATCCTTTTATAATAATAATAATAATAATAATAATAATAATAATAATAATAATAATAATAATAATAATAATAATAATAATAATAATAATAATAATAATAATCCTTATTATAAAACAGAAACACGTATTACGAGCTGCATAAACATGTAGACGACATTGTTTAGATATTCTTGATTTGTATTACCAAATGCAAGACGCTTGTTAGTCAAATACACTAATTTACAATCGCTCAGAGTCAGGCTAACAGTTGTCGGTAGCTGCGCTGCCACCTACCTGATGTCAAAATATATCCCTAGCGTACAGGCAATTTGCAGCCAAGCCGAAGGCTTGGGGGAATCAACTATAATAATAATAATAATAATAATAATAATAATAATAATAATAATAATAATAATAATAATAATAATTATTATTATTATTATTATTATTATTATTATTATTATTATTATTATTATTATTATTATTATTATTATTATTATTATTATTATTATTAAAGTTTTATTACAAGTAAAAAAAAAATTTGCATTGAGAAAATAGGATTTTTTTCTTCTTACTAAAAGAAAAGCTCTCAAGAACCCTGCAAATACAATAAATGAATCTTGTGTGATGCATCATTCTCTTGCTTATAGAAGCCTGCAACGTGGATGTGGCATATGAAATTTTCGACTTGAGTAAGTGGTGTTTGATTATTCTGCAACATGAAACGTCAAGAGCAATGGATATTTCGCTATATTCTCTCCCCATTTTCCTCCTCCTCGCTATGGGGTGCCGCTGGAAAAAGCATCCACAGAACTCTACTTTCCCCATAAATTATTGCACACTGCAGGATCCAGGATGCTATATGTTGTTGCAGTGTTGCCAACACATAATATTTATAAATTACTAAAAAAAAGTAGTAGCTATCTAAATATTTCATAAAGGTTTGTTGTTCATATAGGTTCATTTTAAATAACAAAATTTGATTGGTTCGTTGGTTTATTTAGGGTTTAGCGTTTCTTTCAGCACCGAAGCTGTATGAGATGTGGACTTACAGTTAACATGGAGTCCGAATCACATGAGCTCCCAGCGGAAATCGAACCCTGGGCATGGAAAACTAGCATGCTAACCATATAACAAGAGAGTTCAAATATCAAACTTCTTACATACGTGATAGTAAATTAGAAATCAGTTTGTATATATGTTACACAGGCATGTGGACAATATAGAATTTTGTGTGTTATGATTTCGATAATGGATATTACGATGGTTCAGTGATTGAACGCTTACTTCCGGTACTTGGGGACCCTGGTACGATCCTGAGGCATGTAGTTTATGACAGAGATCTTATCCATGGGTTTTCTCGGAGTTTTCTCGTGTCACGATAATTCTATCACTTTTTCGATATCATTAATCATTGTCCACTCTAGCATGGATGCCCAAACTTTCATGGTCATCCCATAACTTATACTGACACACATTTCCAACAAATAAGCAGAAATACTTGCATCACCTTTACTTAATACTTATCAGCTCCAATTATCCCTTACCTCTCTGATGGGTCTGAATCTAAAACATATTCTTGAATAAGCCACAAACGTTTCTAACAAATTTTACTTGCTAACTCGTTTTAGATATATCACCCCCAGTAGCACTTATCGGTGGGCCGTTAGTGGGTAAATGGAAAAGTGTGATGTCAGACCATATGGATCTTCCATTTAGGCCCCACCTCGATGTTGATCTATGTTGTCTCGAGTTGTCGGATTGATATTGCTTCTAGATATTGATCAATGTCAATGTCAGATGTGGATTGGTATCTTGACTACATGTCAATCGATATCGCTGCTAGATATAGATCTATATCGGTGATTGATCAGAAAATGATATTGCTTATGTAATGTCCACTACCATACATAGGGCTGTTAATCCCAAAAGTAAATATGTATTTACTACGCGTGGTATCCGCTGCAGTCATATAGAACAGCGAAAAGTTCCTAAGTATTACGAACATATAGTATTAGCAGTTTGCAATATCATGGTAGTTTTCATTGTTCTATATGAATGCAACGAATACTAATCGTATGTTCACTATTAGAAGCTGCATCCTTATCATATGGTAATGGATGTTACCTAATCGACATATTATAATGAGAAAATATTCTTAGAAAATCGTGGAAGCGAGATATTATCAGAGAAAACACAAAATAAATGAAAATTTATAAACAATAAAGACTTTAGACTGAAGTGACACTATAAATAAAAGTAATTGGCACGATAAAATAAAAGAGTTGACAGATCATTAAAGACACATCTAATAACGTTAAAGACACATCACATCCTACATTTTTTGTAACTTGTCTATTATCATTTCTAGGAGTACGAAGTTAACAAAGAAACTGTAAGTTCTGCTTTTCTTATTTCTTTTATTATTCTGAAGACATTAAGAGGCAAGTAAGTGACATTATAAATGTCAATGTTATTAGGAGAAACATTTAAGGTACTTGAAGTCTTTAAATTTGACACAATTGTTTAAAAACAAGTGAATATACAACATACCGGTGGAAACGCACTTAAGAAAATGCAACATGAATTCATAGCACAAGATCAGAGACGAGGAGGAATGTGTAGCTTATTGCCACCATACCAAAATACTACGTGTGAGTCCCTCTATGGTGACTGTGAAAGCTTGCTAGAGTTTACTCCTCATCTGCAAGCAAAAAGATACTCACATGGCTGGAACTCCCCTGCAATAAAAAGATATTGATAGAAGTCACAGCCCTCCAATGCCTCGTCATTACAGCCTTTTCCGATACCACAGAAGACCAGCATGGTTGAACGTCCCAACTAATATAAACATACGATTTACAAACATATGCGGAGGCGGTGGCTCAGTGGTAGAGCGTTCACCTCTGGTGGATGGGTCCTTGTTTCGATCCCAGCTCGCGCCAAGTGAACTTTGTGATGGACAAACACCGTGTGTGTGGGTTTTCTCGGGATTCTCTCGTTTCCTCCCACATTCTTCATTCCACCATTCCCTTCATTTCTAATCATCACTGTCCCCTTTAGCCTAGATGGCATAACCGTGGGACGTAAAACTTAAAGATTTCATTTCATTTTTTACAAACATATATTCTATGGTTGAATATCTTTCGAATCGAACAACATAGGGTTGTTCTGAAATGAGTTTTTATCAGTGAATGTAATTTGAAACAGAATCAAGGTTTAGTAAGAAATCTTTGCAGTAGTGAAAGACTACATAAATGAGCATAGCAGCAGTGCAGCGAAGGTCACGAACTGGCTCCACTGGGATCCGAACGAGACAATTGTGTTTGCATTTGATGTTATAACTAGACAAATCCCAAAGTTATACGTGCCACCGGTCGGGATATCGCAGCTAGAACATATTTTGTAATGTAAATGCTATTAGCTGGCAGAATAATTTGAACCGGGTCGTTTGTTTCGAAACGGTTGAGTAGATGGAAAACTCGAAGAACACGAATCCCATCATTTTCAAGGGCACACTTTTTGGGGTAAAAAGTTTGCCCCAGGCAGACAGGTAGTCAGGGGGGTCCGAAGGGTCCGAACCGCCTCCCCCTTCGAGACCAGAAATGAAAAAAATTAAGGAAGGATGAAACAAAATGAAATGAGAAAAAGAAAGATCAGCGTTTGGTTGCAATACAAGGTGGCGAGGTGAGCGAGGTATTTGAAATTTCTAGGAATTTGAAATTTCTAGAAAAGTTACGGAATTCTCAGAATTTGTGCTACTAGTGAGGGAGATTTCAAGCTTTCGAAAGCATAGTGCTTTTGTGTAATAGCGTGGACATTTTTTATCATAATTTTTCGTCATCGCATCCTTGCAGTATCAAACATGTTATTTCAAAAATAATTTCTGCTGCTCTTTTAACCTGTCATTTGGAACAGACAGTAGTTGACGGAATAATAAAAACAAAAATGTATACGGAAAAGGATTTCTATTAGCATTTGATTCAACGAAAAAGGAACGCAGATATTGTAAAGATTACAAGACATTATTGAGTATGTACTTTTTATAATAGTGAATATGTACTTTTTATAATAGTTGAAGTCACAATGAAAGGAAAATTGTTATATTTGAATGAAAAGAGGAAGGACATAAATATTGTAAAAGCTTTTCAATACTTCTTTTTATTATTTTACTCGAGACTTCTTCATAGTTTGTTATTAAAATACTTACCAACATATCCTCATTTTATTGTCCTAACAAACCAATATATGTTGATAGTAAAGTAGTTTAGGTTGATCGAGCTCCTGGGCCTTCAGAATTTCATATCACGCCCTCCCCCCTCCGAAATCCTGGCTAAACGAACCAATATATGTTCCACTAATGGGCATTTCCATTGTATTGTTCACCCATTTTTGGCCATGTTCCCCTGAGCTATGGCCACCATTTTTTATACGTGAAGGTCTTGGGCCACGACCAGTGGCGTGCCGTGACTTTTCTCACAGGGGACTAGGTTCGAAGAGAATGTGTGCTGTAGAGTGGAAGTCCTGAGTAGTATTGTTGACACCAAATAACACAATTTATATGTTTCTGTAAACGCTTCTTCAACCAAGCCTCTTTCTTTCAAGAAGTGGATAATTTCAGTCACAGTTTTATTTGAAAAATCTAAGTCTGTAAACCTATATTAATTCGCTCCACAAATTGTTAAAATTAAAAAAAATCTCCCGTAAATTGATTTAAGGGTCAAAAACAAGCAATCAGGAAATCGAGATTTCAAGCACTGAAAATTCTTTAAATCTAACAGCTCAAGAAATTGTAAATCACTGAGATCTTGAAATCACAGTATCAATAATGTCATTGAAGAGACGCACGTATTTAATTTCTGAATCTGTTAAGTCATCTACTTTACATCTTTTATTAGAAGGTTTCCGTTGTCATCCAATTCTACTTTTCTATAAGTCTTCAAAATCGTTTCTTGCATTTCTAAGTTGAGATACCATCTTTTGTACTTTTTGGATGCAATATTTCACATCCAAGGTTTTACTTTAAAGAATGTTGAATAGTATATCCGTGTGCGAAAAGAAAAAAATGACTGAAAACTTTTAGTAGAAATGCAAAATTGAAATCCTTCAATGATAACACACATTTTTTCTTTTTTTCTTTTTTGTAGTCATGAAAGCTTCGGTGTCGCAATTATCTGAATCTTCTACAATCTTCTCAGAACACCGTAAGAGTTCTATTTGATTTTCATTTACTGCATTTACAATTTTGGAATTGTAGTTCCATCTTATAGTGGCAACCGTTGGAAATCGCATAGTTACTTCTGATTCAGCAAGCGCGTTACAGCGTTTCGATGAATATGAAAAGAAATTTGGAATGCCACTTATTCTAAAAAATATTTTACATTTCTTGATGTGATTAACAGACTGTGGAACAACGATATTGAGTCTGTGATGATAGCAGTGTGTGGTGAGTGCACTCAAACACCTTTTCACAAAAGATCGTAAACCGTTCAAATGTCCAGAAAATGTGGCAGCTCCATCCATAGCCTAGTGCTACAAGCTTTTGCTTACAATTAAAATGAGAGAGAATTTGGAAAGCATGCTCACTTAAAGCAGTCGCAGTGCAATCACTAGTAACATCTGCAAAACAAATAAATCTTTCATGAATTGCCGTCTTTCACGTATCGATTGAATGTTGAGAGATCTTTGCGATGTCCGTAGTTTTGTCCAACATTATTGCTGTAAGAAGTGTATTGTTTATTTCTGACTTAATTTTATCCAGAATTACTCACCAACACATTTAATAATATAATTCTGAATTCTGTTTGATGTTCCTTTAAACACTCCCATGCTGTGAATATGACAAGTCAACGTGGGCGCCCGAACGAGAGGGCAGGGTGGGGCCCGGACCTTTCTCTGGCTCACGAAAATGTATACGTAATATAGCAAACCACGTATATTAAATACCAGAAATACCAGACGCAACATAGCAACCATGGAGATGGGCCCCTCCCTAGAAAATTTTCTTCAGGCGCCCCTGCAAGTCCGTTTAATGTCGTACTTAGAAAGTAACTGAATTACTTCAATATAATTTCCCTAATTGACAGAATCTTCCTGTTTGTCATGACTTCTAAATGATAGCTCTTGTTTAGCCATAAAACAAGAGGAATAAATCAATCGGTTCATTAGTTCTCGGTTTGAATCAACTTCTGCATTGCTTGCTCAATTGAAAATCAATTCTGGTTTCCCGAAAGTTTTCAATTTAGTTATTATGGACAGGTGTGAATAACATTTTTCTTGGAGCAACTTGGGTTTGTGAAAATTGTTCATGTCACAAAAGCCATCATTATTCCACACGTCCTTTTCTATGTGGAACAGAATACAAGGCCAGCAATACAGTTTGTTTCTTGTCTTACATGCAGTTAACTATTTCGAAAAAGCAAAATAATCCGTTTTGATATTATGTATATAATCTTTCATTTTTGTCTAAATGGAAATGCTTGGAGTTGTTCTACCACTGGTTATTATTTGTTGCTTTTCTTGAAAATTAAGGAATCCAAATGATACCATGAATAATTGGTCCAGAATACAACACTGAAACGGCCGATCCCCACCCCTACTGTCTCCTGTACCAATTGAAGTAATATCACTGCTTGCGCCATCGCTTTGCTGCAAGGGACTCGGTTTCTCAA
Source organism: Thermobia domestica (assembly GCF_964235325.1). Taxonomy (NCBI): domain Eukaryota; kingdom Metazoa; phylum Arthropoda; class Insecta; order Zygentoma; family Lepismatidae; genus Thermobia; species Thermobia domestica. The sequence goes on along the minus strand of NC_137464.1, from coordinate 182,858,649 downwards.
ACGAGTCCCCTTCCATACTTTATTCTTTGAGTCATTTTCAAAATATATTGACAATCTAAAAAGTTCACACTTCACTAGATCTCTTAAAGTGTCAAGATTAATACTGTAAATTTAATAGCGTTAAAACTATTAACTGTAAATAGCAAACGAGCATTAAATTCGCTTACGACAGAACGCCCGTGCTTAGAGCTTAGACAACATAATATGAGGACTAGCTGGCTGAACCCTGTTCCCTTCCCCGAGAAAAGCCGATTAAAACCCGAACGTTTCCGATCTCCACTTTGTCGCACCCAGCACACGAGCGCTGACTAAAGTTGTGTCAGAACAATTGAAATAGTGTTATTTTACGAAAATAGAGAAATACAAACAATGTTTTCGTTTTCTTTGGTATATATTTATCACAAAATACTTTAATTAAAATGCCAGGGGACTAGCCTAGTCCCCTAGTCCCCTTGACGGCACGCCGCTGGCCACGACCTCTTCCCATACCAAATTGTATGCGCGCGACGCAAACGGGAAAATTGGGCACTTTTGGAACAGCTCCTTTGTAGATCTAAAAAATGATGCTGCACAAGAACCATGCCACTTACTGACGTGCCTCCATTAAGCTCTTCATTGTGATACTAGCACTACGACACTAATACACAGTAGTTGCGGTTAACTAGGTATTATTAGAGATGCAAGGGCTCGGAAAAAAACCGGCTTTTTTGGAAAAAAAACTCGGTTTTTTCTGCTTTGCTTTTTTGCTTGGGAAATTTTGGGCTTTTTTCAAAATACTGCTTTAAATTGATAAAACAGACTTTGTATCGGTTCTCTATAACACAAAAAATCATTTAATTAGTGGTTGATGCTGATAATAATATAAAACATCGAAAATAAACTATGAATTTCGAAAAAATATTTCAAACAATTTTTCTTCAACATTCTTTGCATTATGAATTCCACAGGATTAACCAATGTATATAATAAGAATTTTTTAACCTCCTATATACAAAAGTAAGCAGAGTTGGCAAGAACCGTGGTTGTTTTTGAAAATGCCAAAAACCCGTTTTTTGGGGCATGTTTAAACTAGGCTTTTTTGGTTTAAACCAGGCTTTTTTAACTTAGATTTTTTGCTTTATGTATTTATATTACATATTCACAGAAATAAGTTTGTTTCGCCTTGATGTTATTATGCAACAGCGAGGTTATGCCGGAAGAACTCCCATAAGCTTAAAGACGTGCGGTCAGTAAATTTCTTAAGTTGAGAATCTCCCGCCCTAGCCATTGGGAAAATCCCGTCATTACTTGAAATGTAAGACAATAACGGGAAAATCCTGTTATTGCTTTGCATGTAAAATTTAAAGGTCAACGTACCATAATCAGTATGCTAAAACTGAGGTATTAAATTACAAATTTAGTACCGGTACGTAGATATCATTGAAAGTCCAATCCAAGCTAATGTTGGAAGCTACGTAGGCAATCGATAAATTTTGCCAATTTCTATCAATATATTTAAGCAATATTGGCTTCTTTATAAAACAACACGCATTTAGGCATGCAGAAATATACAATTTGGTTTGTTTCGTATATTTAGGCTTAACATCCTTACGAAATACCGAGGTTATCAAGGAGAAGACTTTCGCTTAAACTGACATCCGAACCGCTACTTGGGTTACGCATGAAAGAAGGTTTGTGGGTCGACCGAGAATTGAACATGGGACACCTTGATTAAAAGGTGAAAGGGAAATAAAACTATTGCAGGTGGTTTGATACCATGAAGTTCACACGATTCGCATTTTTCATTCTTTTTATTTTTGTGGTTTAAACCAGTTATTAAAAAAAAAAGTTGGTGTAAACCAGCCAACCCTAAAAGTAAACACTTCTTTTTAAAGAACACAAATAACTAGCAAAATAGTATGTAGTATTTTTACTTCAAAATATTCCATACCCTCTTTTTGAAACAAAATAAAATTAAAATAAAACATAAGAGAAATACTTAGATTTATATGATACACTTAAAGGCTGCACATCTAGAGCTTTTGGTTCTGTATATTCTTGAAATTCTACAGTTAAGTTTTATAGAACCACCATCACAGTTTACCCAATTCTCAAGTTTTCTGAATTTTTAACAAGAGGGATTCAACATATCATTACGGAACTCCCCCCTCCCAAAAAAAAAAAAAAAAAAAGACTACGGAATATATTTAAGTTAAGCTAAATACAACTGCACAACAAACATGACTGAGTGATTAGCTTTTGAGTTTCTATCGGGAAGTCCGGGATTCAACCAGCATTCGACCATTCTGACAAAGCTTTTCTTTGTTCCATCTGTGAATGTAGAAATAGTGCGTATACTGTGAGTTGGCCGACTTCCTTTCTTATTGTTTTTAAATAGTTATTATTACTAATTACCAGCAGTGACGGTTTTGCGAAGGTTAGGGGGGCGGTCTTTCGGACTGAAGCCCGTTACCCAAAGTTACGGAATGTCTGCAACAAACGAAATATCTATTATTTATGCCTTTACTCATAAACTTTAAGCTCCCGTCAAATAAAAATTACGAATGTTTAAAAAAACTAAACATTAGTAAGAAACCCTTCCAAAAATACTTTTCTAAATCCGCCACTGATTCTCAGTATAAAATGATTTTTAAAGTTGTATCCGGAAGATTATTGCTAAACATATAAACGAAACGAAATATTAGTTATGCCTGTACTCATAAACTTCAAGCACTTCCCAAATAAAATTAGGACTTTTTAGGAAACGAAACAATCAGAAAAACCCCTCCTAAAGTACTTTTCTAAATCCGCTACTGATTATTTGTATAAATTGGTATTCAAGGTTGTGTCCGAAAAATTATTGCTAAATCACTTCACAGCTACAGTATAACAGATATGTGGAAGTACGGTTTGACGGATATATTGAAAAACGTACGCTTTGACGGATAAATAGGAAAACGGGCAAGTTTAACTTTTGCGCTAGAAGCTAGAGTACTAAAAGCTCTTAGAAATGAAACACGGATGACAAACTGAAGAAAAAAAATGTCGATAACTCAAAAGTTAAAATAAAGTTAAATAGCCTCTAAAATTACCCTCAAATACTACATTCTTCATGTTAGCTTTAATTCGTAAAACATGTGCTCCATCCATCTTGATGGTGAATTTCAGAGCGAAATATCACATTCAGGTCATGAAATTCTTATCTAACTATAGAATATACTATAAGAAAGCTATTTAGATAGAAAAATCATGAAGTTGAAAAAAGCCAAAATTTCCAAAATTCTCGTTTTTTCCCCCAAAAAGCCGGCTTTTTATGTGAAAAAAAACATCGATTCAAAAAAGCCGGCTTTTTTGCATCTCTAGGTATTATTATTAATTCCTAAACTTTCATTTTTGTTTACTTATAATATTGTACAAAGATAAGACATATGTCAATCGATAAGTTATATCAATCTGAACAAAATGATATGCTGGATGACAGTGGCGTATTTAGGGGGGAACTTCCGGGCTTAAGACCCCACCCCCGAAATCTTACTTACTATAGTAAAGTATATGAAATATCTTGCAGAATTTTCACATTTTCAGGCAAAGTCCTCCCCGAAAGTTAGCAAAGCCCCCCCCGAAACAAAATCGTAAATACGCCACTGCTGAATGATAAATTCTCATGCGTACTCTCTGAGAATTTCGAAAAACGAACTATTGTGGTCTTTAACCCTTTGGGGATCCTATGGTACAATTTGTACCATATGCACTTTTCATGGTACATTGCGTTATTTCTCTTCTATTTGAGCTTTTTCGTCCGGGTTTTTTTTGTTTTCCAAGTCCAGAGTCCTTGTAGAAGACATTACGTATGGTTTCAGACCGTCCTGCGTCCAGACATAGGAGGTGATGACGTCATAATTCAAAAATTTATTTTCTCATTTTCTAAGCCTATGTTCAATATTTTTTGGCGGGCTTATTTTTCTACGTAGAAGATTGAAATTTTGCACAAACATTCAGTCCACCGAGTACTATTTACCAGATTTTTTCTTCCGATGTCAGTGTCAAAACAGGGGGGAAAAAGGGGGGAAAAGGGGTAAAAATAGGGATTTTGTTACCCCCAAAATCCCGTTTCTCGTCATTTTCCCACCTCACATACAAGATAGGACCACGTGAGTCATACCGTCTGAAAGGCCGTTCTATTCTGAAGAGAATGACGGTCGAATTATTATTCTAGGGTAATTAGGGACGTCTCAGGGATTTTTTGAAAAATTTACTTCTATATAGGGAAATATGGGGCATTGTCGGTATATATATTTTTTGGCGGGCTTATTTTTGAACGTAGAAGATTGAAATTTTGCACAAACATTCAGTCCACCGAGTACTATTTACCAGATTTTTTCTTCCGATGTCAGTGCTAAAACAGGGGGGGAACCAGGGGGGAAAAGGGGTAAAAATAGGGATTTTGTTACCCCCAAAATCCCGTTTCTCGTCATTTTTCCGCCTCACATACAAGATAGGACCACGTGAGTCATACCGTCTGAAAGGCCGTTGCATTCTGAAGAGAACGACGGTCGAATTATTATTCTAGGGTAATTAGGGCCGTCTCAGTGAATTTTTATCCAAATATACTTCTGTATAGGGTAAAAGTGGGGCAAAGTAGGGAAATTTTCTCTGGCAGGCCTATTTTTTCACGTAGAATATTGAAATTTTGCAGAAACATTCAGTCCACCGAGTAGTATTTACCAGAAGTTTTTTTTTCGATTTCTGCGTAAAAACAGGGGGGGTCCAGAGGGGCAAAAGTTGAAAAAAGGGAAATTTTGCCCCCCAAAATCCCTTTTTTCAGGAATTTCCCGCCTTAGATACATGATGGAGACATATGTATGGTACCGCCTGAAAGACAGTTCTATTCTGAAGAGAATGATTGGCGGATTATAGTCCTAGGGTAATTAGGGATGTCTCAGGAATTTTTTCCCTGAGATCATAGTGTTTTATGGTACTTTGGGACACTGTGGGAATTTTTGATAAAAATTCTCCCGCCCTTACTATTCAAGATAGAAACTTGAAATTTGGCCCACACATTCAGTATACTAAGTACTATTTCTCAGATTTTTTTTAGATGGCTACGATCACACAGGGGGGTCCAGGGGGGGGGCAAAGTTCGAGAAAAAAAATTTTCCCTCCGAAATTTTCACTTTGACATTTTTTCCCGCTTCTGGCATATGGTATGAGCACGCAAGTGGTATCATTTGAAAGCCAGCTCTATTCTGAAGAGAATGCAGGGCCTGCGCGAGGGGGGGTCGAGCCGTGCCACCGCCCAGGGCGGCACATCTAGTGGGCGGCAAAATTTGGAAAGGAAAAGAATAGTATCAAAATATAATGATTCGTAATAGGTCCACATGGAAAAATAAAATTGTGTTCACCTGCGAATGTAATTAAATTTAATTCACTCACATTCAGGAAAATACTCACTCAGGAAATTAAAATCATTCCCCCTCATTTTCAATGATCAAACTATTAGCCACAGGTATCTCGTTCAAGATTTCCCTTGCAGCGGCGTAGATAAGATTTTCAACTAGGGCGGATAAGATTATCAAGTGTCTTTGATATATATATATATTGGTTTACCCAACATTGTTAGGGTCGTCAAGTCTAGGAGGCTTAGGTGAGCGGGTCATGTAGCTAGAATGGAAGAAAGTAGAAACGCTTTCAAAGTCTTGACTGGAAGACCAATCGGAAAACGACCATTATGAAGACCTAGGCGCAGATGGGAGGACAATATTAAGATGGATCTCGCAGAGATAGGAATACAAAGTAGAAACTGGATGCAGTTAGCTAAGGATAGAAGTCAGTGGAGAGCTTTTGTGAGCGCGGCGTTGAATCTCCGGGTTCCATAGGCCATAGAGTTAGTTAGTATATATATATATATATATATATATATATATATATATATATATATATATATATATATATATATATATATATATATATATATATACATATACATATATATATATATATATATATATATATATATATATATATATATATATATATATATATATATATATATATATATATATATATATATATATATATATATATATATATATTCTATTCAGCAATGTTCTAACGCTTCACTCCAAGTATACAAAAGATACAATCCCACTTGAGACAAGCGGTTCTAGCCTAGAGACATTTAGGTTCTAGCAGCGAGTTTTTAACCAATTTACAAATTCTTCATATTTTATCAATAATTATATTTTAGAGAACACGTTATATATAATTGTTTTTATATTTAAGCAAAATAAGTTTGACAGCGTCGTGACCCAACACATTAAAAGAATCATGAGAGAACAAAATAAATACCACCATTACTAAGGAAAAGATGTTCAAAATGAAATTATTCCAATTCTTAGTAAGTAAACTGAAAGTAAAATACTGTCTTTGTTGAGAGCTGCAACATATTATAGTATAATACTAAACTGTACACGATATATTTCTGGTACAGAGCAAATGACAATAACCGTTTACAGTAATGAAGAATGCCTTGTAAAAATTTGCGAACACTTTCTTGATTTCGTACGAGTAACAAACCACTGGTCTAGGACTGACAGAAGTAATAAACAGCTAAAGGAAATGAACTTCCTATCGAAGACAAAAAGGGCCAAAGATATGACGGTGGTTCCAATATGAAAAGCAAACATTCAGGTATTCAGAAGAGAGTATTAGAAATAAATTCCCAAGCCCTTTATGTTCCTTTACTAAACTTTGTCGTTAACGATGCAACCAGAACATCTCAATCCACCGTTTCGTTTTTTGTATAATAAAAAAAAGTTTATGACTTCTTTTCTGCGTCAGTTCAACGTTGGGCCATACTAAAGGAACATATTAGCAGTCTCACTTTAAAACTATTCAGCACCACACGGTGGCAGAGTCGAATTGATGCTCTAACTCCACTTAGATAGGAGAGGTTTATGATGCCTTACTTCAAATAAGTAACGACAATAGAACAGATAGAATGGTCGCCTGCGATTCTCTATGTATAGCAAACCAGCTGCGTGGCTTTACTTTCTTTGCTCACTCGTGATCTGGTATGACTTTTCACTCCACATAAACATAGTGAGCAAAAGTCTCCAAAGCATTGATTCCCATGTTTCGGATGCAGTCGGGTTTCTTCAAAATATATATAAATACTTTGAGAGGAGCAGAAATTATGCAAAGTTTCAACCTTACTTACTTGATGCGATGGAGTTGGCATCAGCATTAGATATGGATGTTCCATGGATAGGTAATACAGTGCAAGCTCGAATCGAAAGAAGACACAGCTTCAGTACAAGGCAGAGGATGAAGCTATTGAAGATCCACAAATAAGTTGCCCAAGAGAGAGGTTTGGGCAACTTAACATCACAGCGAGTATTTCGATTTTATTTACGATATAAGTAATCTTAAAGATATGCCATCTGAACTTTTGTCTGAAAAGTGCCTGCATTTTAATACGCGAAGAATCGAAAGATATTAACCCCAGTGATTTGAAAGACGAACTGAAACTATTATCGGCTATAATTAAGCCTAAAAGTTCAACAAAAGAGACTAAAATTAATTAAGGAATATGACTTCACTTCCAATGCCAGTGTTGCACTTATGATTTTGTATACCTTACAGTAACAGTGGCAAGTAGAGAAAGAAGTTTTTCGAAACTTACTCTAAGCTTATTAAAAACTGTCTACGTTCTTCCATATCTGAAACACGCTTAGGTAGTCTAGTAATGATATCGATGGAACACGAATTGGCTGAAACATTGGACTACGCGAATGTGATAAAGGAATTTGCTCATATCAAAGCAAGAAAAGTTTTTTTTTTTTCAATTAAACTATGTAAAAATTTGTGTATTGTGTTTTACTACGCTATAAGGCTTAGGCTAATCACTTACTTTTGCTGCAATATCTGATTCACTATATTATCTTCATGCTCCACATTATTGGAAACACGTTTTAATATAAACTAAGCTTAAAAATTAAAATTCTTAGTCGGACTAAAGCATATATATTTTTAAATTTTCTGTACGCCCTGCTGTATATCACGTACAGCGAAATCGATCATACTGAATATTGTGTCATGTATGGAGTCATTTAAATATTACGTAAGCATTCGAGAGAGGTAGTTCAATTTTTTGTTTAATTTTCCTTTTCATACATGTTTTTAAATATGGTATCTTACTTTTCTTAATACCTGAACGTTCTCTGTCAAAATAAGGTTTGCGAATTAAAGAGGCGGCATTCGAAAGTACCGCCCAGGGCGGCGAAACTGCTAGCGCCGGCCCTGAGAGAATGAGGTATGAACCATGATCCTAGGATAAATAGTGACGATACAGTAGCTGCTTGACTGAAAGTCTAAAAAATAGCCCAAAAAGCCAGGATCCCCAAAGGGTTAAGAAGCACGTGTTACTTGTTAATAATAATTAACAATCTAACAGTATTTTGCTTTGAGAAAATAGTTATTTATCAAATTTCGCTGTTAACTAACATATTGTATATGTTGTATTTTTTCCTAACGGTAACACATAGTGATGATTTCGAAATATTTTCTCCAGGGGGAAATTTCAATACACTGGGGGTGAAAAGTAATATTATAAAAATACTGGGAATCCACATTGAGCATGATAGGATATAGGAGGGAAACTTCGTGGCACTGGGGGGAAGAATCCTCCCAGGCCACTCCCTGAAATCAGCACTGGTGACACGTACTCTATTACTCACATGCTACTTTGTAAAAATTTTTAAAAAAATGATGTTTTAGAATCTTTTTTAAAAGTTACTTTACTCGTTCAAGCATTTAACAAAAAGCATTTCAACATTTAAATCATGTTCCGTCTTTAATCAACAAGTATCTCAATCTTCCCAACCTCTGAAAGTATTATGCAAGTGATATTTATTACAAATGTGGTTAACAAGAAAGATTTTTCAGCTATAGAACAAATGATTTAGCATCACTGCAATCTCGTCATGGAACAAGTAGTGTCTACCGTGCTCGCTAGGTGACAGAAGTGTACACACTGTTCTCAACCACTCTAGTGGAGATTTTCTGAACTACCTGAGCTTCAGCAGATCGACCGACACCAAAAATAATTTCTGCTGACAAATAATTCATCACTTCAATTTTACTTGTGTAGTTCACTGACCCACGTTAAATTTTATACTTGTCTAGAATGCAATTTACTTTGCTAATCTCTCCTTACTAATTGCATCAATATAATAATAATAATAATAATAATAATAATAATAATAATAATAATAATAATAATAATAATAATAATAATAATAATAATAATAATAATAAATAAACGTAGAAATAAATACATACAGCCGCACATTATATTTTGTCATTTCTTAACCTTCTTTTCCCAAACAAGAAAATGTTTTGTCAGCTTTTGTCCATTAGCATTACATTTCTTTCTCTCTCTCTCTCTCTTCTTTTCTTTTTTCTTTTCTGTCTCGGCGAGATATTAAACTTTTTAAAATTTAGTTATGCGTAAATACTCTTTTCTTGATTTTACTCATTGACGAACTTTGTTTTGGTAATAATATTTTATTTTTTTTATTTTATAATTAAATTTTTGTTTAGTTGTTCACGGTGACAATACCAGCTTTAATTTCTTGGAGAGAGAAAGCGAAGAGGAGAGAAATTTTGGGCAAGGAAGTGCAACCAATCAGAATTTGTGGGACGTTGTTCCCCCAAAGCGAATGTATTTTTATACTTTCATACAATAAACTCCCAATAATTTTAGACTTCCAAACTATGTCAAACATAAGTGTCGTAAGTGTTATATAAAGGTTATGTTCGCCCGGCCGTCTGTCTGTCGACAGATATCAGAGGGAAAATGTTAAGAGATATCGAGAACTGGTTTTTTAGTCGATTTAGTGTCCATGCTTAAATCTTCTGCGTTAAATCTCTATGCAAATCGGAAGTGATTCAAATTAATAATTTCCGGTTTCTACATTTATCACCATAGAAAAAAAATTGTAATAAATAGCAAGTGGTTTACTGCAATCGATTCAGGATGTCAAGAGAACATGAAATCGCAATCAGCAACTTCCGGCTTTCGTAGTGTAACTACTACTACTTCCGGTTTAAATACTGATTTTCATAGAACAAACATGTAAAAAGATATCTAGATCGTTTATTTTTGCAATCGATTCAGCGTTCCAAGAATAGGTTCAGTCTCCTCCATTAAGCCTTTATTCAAACCGGAAGTGATTCAAATTAGTCACTTCCACTTTCAACGTTTATCGTCATAGAACGAAAACGGCTGCAGATAGCAAGAAGCAGTTTCTTACAGTCTATTTAGAGTGTAGAGAGACATATAATAAAGCAGCCGCATTTTACCAAAACCAGAAGTTGTTGAAATGTACTATTACTTCCAATTAAAATTCTCGTTACCATAGAACTAAAACAGTAAAAACATACCGAGATCTGTTTTACGCAATCGATTCAGCGTCTCAAGGATAGTTTCTGTCTCCTCCGTTAATTCTCTATGCACATCGGAAGTGGTTCAAATTAGTAAATTTCCAGTTTCAACGTTTATCTCCATAAAATGAAATCGGTAACAGAAAACGAGAAGCGTTCTTCTGCAAATGATTTAGTATCTCAAGGTAATATATCATAACTATTCGCAACACTTTACCAAAACCGGAAGTAGTTGAAATTTACTATTACTTCTGTTTTCAATACTGGTTTTCATATAGTAAAAACGGTAATAGATGAAGAGATTTTTTTGTAATCGATTTAGCGTTCCAAGAATAAGTTCCATCTCGTACGTTAATCATCTATTCAAACCGGAGGTGGTTCAAAGTAACCATTTCTGGTTTCAACATTTATCGCTATAGAACAAAAATGGTAATAAATAGCGACAAGTGTTTTCTGTAATCGATTCAGAGTGTCAATAGAACATAAATTCACAATCAGCAACACTCTATCAAAATCAAAAATAGCTTAAATTTTCTACTACTTCCGACTTAAATAATTTCCATGTAGCAAAAACGGTAAAAAGATATGGAGATGCGCTTTTCTGAATGGATTCAGATTCCCAAGAATAGGTTCCATCTTCTCCGCTATCTCTCTATGCAAATAGTGTTTCAAATTACCCATTGTCGCGGTTTCAACTCATTACTTTAGAACAAATATGTTGTTTAATAGCGACAAGTGGTTTCAAGCAATACATTCAGGATCTTAAGGGAACATATCATCACAACAGAAAACACTCTGTCAGGAGTGGTTATAATTTACTACTACTTCTGGTTTCAAGATTGATTTCAGTAGACCAAAACGTTAAGATATATTGTGATGCATTTCTTTTTTCAATCGGTTCAGCGAACAAATAAAAGGTTTAATCTCCTCCGTTAAACTTCTATTCAAAATGAGAAGTGGTTAAAATTAACAATTTCAGTTTGAACATTTATCGCCTCGAACAAAACCAGTAAGGGGTAGAGTATACCTAAATGCTTTTTGATATGAATTCAGCGTCCGAGGAACAGATTCTATCTTTGATCTCATTACCCTATTGCAACCAGTAATTGTAGACGCACTACTTCAAGTTGAGTTTTAAATTTGAATAGTTTAGAAATCTGAAGTAGTTTCACACTGTGAAACGAAATTCACGTGTCAACGAACTTATAATGTTCGTTACTGAATTCTCTACTTTTCTCTCTCTCTCTCTCTCTCTCTCTCTCTCTGTGTGTGTGTGTGTGTGTTATTTGCGAATTTTTCAATTTTGAGCTCCTCATTCGATAGAGCATCAAAAACTATCTCAAAGAAGTGATTTAATCTTTCGGGTCACTCTTACCGTATCCGAGATATTAGCCAAAAAAGTTCCGACTTCGGGAGATTTAAGGACCTATATCTCGGGAACCGTAAGTCATAGAGAGATCATATTGGTGTTGATCAATACTTAAGAAGATGGTAAATATTTTGGTACCAAATAGTAACTAGTGGCCGCTGGTTATATCTCAATTTTCAGTATGTATATATATACGGTGATAAAAAATGACAGCTCAATATAGCTAATTCAACAGATCCCTTAATACGCATAGGCTCCAAACATGTAAGTGTATTATATATATTGAATTTAATCAAATAAATTTAATATACAATTTCATAAAAATGTCGAAAAAGTTAATTCTTTTTAGGTTCGTTCTGGCAAATCTCTTTGAGCATTCTCAACTGTTTTTTTTTTCTTCTACTCTGTTTTTTTCTTAATCCACTAAAGTTATGTTACTGGTAATTATAATTCACTGTAACTCACCCATCTTTATCCACTCTATAGTGCGTGATACACAATTTACTTGAATCTTATTTTTTGTACTACGTTAGATCTAAGATGTCAAGCCGTGCCCTTGCCGTGGAAAATCAGCGCCCGGAGCAAGAGTATACGACGGTGCTCCGTCGACAGACCAGCCGCGAAGCGCCACCATGGTTGGCGCGAATCGTAATAAAATTTTCAAAAATATACCCTGCTTTTCCTTGATTTTGAGCACTTTTTATTACTTTTTCCTTTAATTTTATACGCGTATATATATGTATATGTGTATGTATGGATATATATATACAGTGAAACCTCTCTAAAGCGGACAGCCGCGGGGAATCAAAAATTGTCCGCTATAGAGAGGTGTTCGCCTTCAAGAGGTTTCAGTATTTTTTATGTAAATTAGTGAGCAAGATAATATACAATTAGAAAAAATATTTTTGCATGAATCACGTATTTACGAATATTACATGCATTATTCTCTGTCATCCAATACTCTATGTTCGAGGCACAATATAGAAATAACATATTATAGTTCTCTGCACTTTACACTTATCAGTACTTCCTTCGTTTTCAGTATGGCGCTTTAATTTGTGGGGTAATTGGAGTCCTGAAGTGTCCTTTTTGAGACAATATACATACCTGAGGACAAAAAATACTAAACTTGTCTTCTGGTTGGTTAGAGATTCCAACGGGACAGTAGCATAACGTGTCATCTCTAACGGCGGGCAATTGTCAATCACTTTGTGTCTAAAATAGCTTGGGTGCGAGCGGAATGCAAGCAAAGTATATAAGAGTATTGTTAAACAGAGACGCTTCCTCTGGGTTGCTGAGCAGACAGTTGAGGGAACAAAATGTCACAATGCTTCCTTGGTGACCCGTGTATGAATTACTAAAAATGTATTTTTACTACAGTTTCCAACTTATTTCTAGGGAAAGTGTTCGTAATACGGAGGTAAATAATACCTATAAAAGCAGTGGCGGCGTAAGGCAAACTGGGGCCCGGGGCCAGTGAAGTAGGTTGGGGCCCCTTTTCAAACAATCGTGATTTATACACTCCTATTTTTGACATTCATTTACATAATCATTCTTTCTGTTTGCTCCTCCCCCTTTCCCGTTGGTGTGTGTGTTTAGATCATTATAATCTGGGACATATTAAACAAATAGGGCTGACATTCAGCATCCCTGTCTATTTTTTAAATGCTTAGAACCGCCTTCAGGCTGGTATCTACAAATAAAACTAGACCACGATTATCATTGCATATTTTTTCTTTTTTGTTCATTTTTAAACAAAGGACACGATAGAAAAAGGATTAGGGATAGAAGTGTAACGGAAACTACAATCCAACAGAAATAACAATCTTAAGAACAAACAAAACGTAACAATCAAGAATCCAGAATTTATCCTACACCTATACTATCGTAGTATCAACGCGTACTGTAATTAGATGGAATAGTGGAAGTAATGCTCCTAATAATACAGTTAGAGACAAATTTACGTACAAAACGTAACAATGAGCTGATATTGCAAAAATTGCAAATAATAATATAACCGATGCAATTTTTAAATGTAAGCTCTATATTTTCTAGAATACTTTTGTTGGGTTCTCGCCTTTGGTGTTTCTCCTGCGCAATTTCTCATATGGTTAAGTTTATTCATAGTCTCACCTGTCTGTATTTACGTTAGATGGGTTTTATTTGATTAATTTTTCTTCCTACAATTAACCCCATTCACTTTAACATTAGGTTTCTCCCCAGCGATAATGTACGATCTGTTTAGTCCTGCTGCTTTTGCCGAAATATCAATGAATAGTTAAGCACTACAATGTTTCTCTCCTGCTTGTCTTTTTTTTTTTTTTTTTTTTTTTTTTTACTATTGTTTCCAGATTTCGCACTTGTTTTATGATTATATTATTTTGTATTAATAATTCAGTCATGTTTATATTCTGTCACTTATGACTATTTCCATTATCATTTACTAACATACTTAGTATTAGAATATATTATAACAAAAAATCCTGAATATATTGAATAATTGGGGATATTATAGATTAAGTATGCGAGCACAGAATTCTACTATGGGTTATACCATCCTACTTTTCATTACCACCGATCACCAGTCAATTGACAAATCTTTATAGTTTTTTTTATTACTCTTTTGGTACTTTTGGGGCGCGGTGGCTCAGTGGTAGAGAGTTCACCCCCGGTGCTTGGGGTCACTAGTTCGATCCCAGCTCGCGCCGTGTGGACTTTGTGGTGGACAAACACCATGCTTGTGGATTTTCTCGGGGTTCTCCCGTTTCCTCCCACTTTCTTCATTCCACCTTTTCATTCATTTCTCATCATCACCATCCCCTTTAGCCTAACCGACATAACCGTGGGACGTAAAACAAAGATTTCATTTTCTTTTTGTACTTTTGTATTTTTGTTGCCTTTAATTGAAACATGAAACTACTTTCGACAGTAGCTCCACTACCATATTAGACTATGTTCCACCAATATGCAGAATGATACCTTCCTTGCTTTGGTAGCAGCGAAAGTCTCAACTATATTTTTATCAGAATCCAGTGGATACTATTTCATTTTCGATAGAAAGAATGGCCAGATTCGTGAATCTTTCCTGACATTGTGGAACACAAGTATGATTTTATCAATTTCATTTTGCTGAAAGACCTTTCACATGATACGACAGATACTGGCAGTGTTATCAAAAGCTGAAGAGCGGTTGCCAATCTTTCGTAAATTTCAAGCCTCATTGAAGATACATATTTCAGCATGCCTTGTGGGGAAAAGTCAAGTTGTTCTTTAGCTTTCTGAGCACACCTTAGTGAACTGATTACATCCTTACAATCCTGAAATAATAATAAGCCATCCAGGTCATTCGGGTAGAACAAAGCCAAATCAGAGCAACATGCTTTAAGCCTTTCCTCGCTCTCATCATCTAGCTGCTGCACAAAGTTGGCCATAGAACACATGAATCCAAATCTGTCGTTCAGATCATGCAGTTGAGTAAAATGATCATACATTTGTTGTCTCATATCTAGAATTGCATTGAAAGAGCGCTTCACTTCGGCCTGTGCAGTCAGGTTTCATTCTTTGCTTCTCCAGGCATCCATCTGTTTCTACTGTGTGTACCCACAGTTATGTTCCATGCCCTGGAACTTCTTTCAGCTGTGGATATGATTTCCTTGCCCAGCTCAAGTCTCCAGATATTAATGGTGTTAAAAAGGCCCTGTAACTGAATAAGAGTTTGATTGAAACTCATACCCTGAGATTGAAGGCATTTTTGGATCCGATCAATATATTGCAGACCAGAAATATAGTAAAGCGATGGAGTTAAATTACTGGATGCTTGCAAGAAGAAGACCAACATCTCTTCTAGTATCAAGCGTTTCAATCGAAGTGTCACGCAGATCTTCCAACAGATCAATTACTTCATCCAATTGACTAGAAAGTGCCTTTAAAACTTCTGCTTTTGAATTCCATCTAGTGTCATTTTCATGTTTCAGACTAATCTTTACGTGATTTTGCAGCACATTCCATCGGTGAGTAGATCTAGAGAAGAATACCAACAAACGTTTCATTTCTCCCAACAAAGTCACCTTCAGAACGTTAACGTGCGCAGCATTTAAGCCACAAGGTTCAATGAATTATTGTTACAAGGAACGAAAATGGTCAAAGAACTTATATTCCGTATCAAAGTTTGAACTCCAGAATATTGCCCAGCCATTGTAGCCTGATTATCACAAGACTGGCCTCTGGAATCTTAATACCAAGCCTATCACATTGAAGTTTCTTCAGTATTTCAGCAGAAGTACTCTCAGCACTCTTTCCTTCGACAGAGATGAAATCAATAAATTCTTCCCGAATTTGAACAGAATCACGTTGTATGTCAACAAATCGAATGATTTGTGACAAGTGTTCCATATGAGAACAATCAGGAGTTGAATTAAATATAATGCTGAAGTATTTTAATTATTTGCACACTTGTTTTCTTATTGAACATTTTCTTCACTCTAAATTTGTGGGCTGAAATGTAAATAAATTCATACGCCAAAAAACAAGAGCAGAAATGGGGAAACCAGCTAAGCAAAAGGGTATCGCTCGCTGAAAATTCGACTTGTAAAGGACAAAAGAATAAAGACAGAAGGAAAACAAGTGAATGAGCGACTATAGCGTCTGCACCAAAGAGCTTTTAATTAGGAACAGAATGCTAGTACCCTAATACAGCATTATATACGTTGATCCCTTCTTTCTACCCTTCTCTTGAACTGATATATGAACAAATAAATAAATAAATAAATAAATAAATAAATAAACAGTGATAGTTTAGGAAGCAGGCTAGCAGACTTGCATCATAAGACCTTAGAATGTAAATAACACAATATACTTTGACTTTCATTATATTTTAATCTACACTCAGCTTTTCCTTTAAATTTCTCTGAGGTTATTGAACAGAGTGAAACTTTTATTTTATTCATATTTTAATCCACATACATTTTTTCCTTTAAATTTCTTTGGGGCCCCAAGAGAGTAAAACTTTTATTTTTATTTCTCGCCTACATTCAACTTTTTTTTTTCTTGGGGGCCCCAAGAAAGTGAAACGTCTGTTTATTTTTTCGCCTGCATTCAGCCTTTTCCTTTAAAATTCTTTGGGAGCCCCCAAGAGTATAAAACATTTACTTTATTTTTCACCTATATTCAGAGCTTTTTCCTTTAAATTTCTTTGGGAGCCTCCAAAATAATGAAACTTTTATGTTATTTATTTTGAATCTACATTCAGTTTTATTCTTTAAATTTCTTTCGGGTCTCCAAGAAAGTGAGGCCCGAAGCTTATAGTTTGTTTAGCTTATACGGAAATCCAGTACTGATTAGCTTTATTAGACAGATATTTCTGTTGTTTCATCCGTTATTTGGTGTAATATTGATTGACAATTAATTGCGTTTACATTTAGGGAAGGTGTGGATTATAAACCTTGATGGCCCTTGTACGGCTCATGCTAACAAGGTTCCTTAGTAACTATTTTTTACCTACCGTCGGGGGCCCCCACGAAGTGGGGCCCGGGGCGGCGGCACCGCTCGTCCCGCCCTTACGCCGCCACTGTATAAAAGACAGAAAAGACTGTCCGTGTCCGTACTAGAGAGTGTCCGCTTTAGAGAGGTTTGTCAATATGCTTTTACCTATTCCAGTGTTTGGGGAATATAAAGTATGTCCGTTAAGGGAGGTGTCCGCTTTATAGAGGTGTCCGTTAGTAGAGGTTTCACTGTATATATATATATATATATATATATATATATATATATATATATATATATATATATATATACATTCCCTTCTTTCCATCCGAATTTTGCGCCACTTTACTTCGGCGCCCGGGGCCGTCGACCCCCACCCCCCAAGGCACGGTACTGATGTCGAGGGCAAAGCTCAATGACCACTTGTAACTCACCCTGTATCACATATCCCCTACAAATCTGCTATGTCGGTTTTCTTTCTTTCAGGGAGACAAAATCGTGTTACCATCTGAGGTTATTACTAAATGTTTATATTTAGACGGAATTGTTAATCATGGCTTTCGGATTCTTGCTTTCAATGTATTGCTAAAACCCATTCTTCTGTCAATTCAGCTAAATCTGTACTAATATAGAAAGAGGAGCTGGACGAACATACAGAAATTCATTTTATTTATTTATTTAGAATGTAGCATCTCTTAAACGTGCAAATAAATCCCTTGACATCCCTTGGCATCGATTTGAGATTTCTAAACTACGGTATACATAAGTATCGGTGGTGTTATAGAACGGTTATGCCCATCCGACTGTTTTTTGACAGATATCATACCAAAAACGGTAATAATAATAATAATAATAATAATAATAATAATAATAATAATAATAATAATAATAATAATAATAATAATAATAATAATAATAATAACGAGAAACATTCTTTTGATCTCGCTTCACAGCCATAAGAGTAGGATCATTTCCAATTTCCATATTAATGAATGATCAGTATATACAGCAAAAACGGTAATAGCAATGTTTTTATATGGTTTCAGCGTTGAAAGAATAGGTTACATTTCTGCCGTTATCCTTCTAGAAATCAATTATGGCTTCCGGTTTCACTATTGATTCTAATAGTTTGAGAACAGTAATAGGAGGCCACAAGTTGTTAATTTTTTTTTAAAATATGAATTTAGAATCCAGAGGATAGCTTTCATCTCAGTTCTTACGCTTGTATTGAAAACAGAAGTAGTAAACATCTACTACAAGTTCCATTACAATATTCATTCCCGTGCAACGGAAACTGCAAAAGACAGTGAAAACCTGTTTTTGATATGAATTCAGTGTCTGAAGAATAGATTTGTATCAATGACTATATCACTGAACTGAAATCGGAAGTTACAGATCTACCATTTCCGGTTTCAACATTGATCTCCGTAGTTTAGAAGTCTAGTGTAATTTAAGAACATGAAAGAAAATATACTTTTTTTCTTTCCATGGTCACAAAGGTTTTTTGTCCTTCAATTGTAGTTCGAAAGCAATAAAAACTATTTTTTTTTTCGCTGGAGCATTTGGCTCGCTGCACACTATGGGCTAAAATCGTGCTTAATTAAAAGCTCTAATAGCTAGCGTTTAACATTATTATTATTATTATTATTATTATTATTATTATTATTATTATTATTATTATTATTATTATTATTATTATTAGCCTATGATTATTATTATTACTTTGCTCATCTACCATTCCAAACTCCATATCATATTCATTCAGGTATTCATGGACTTCGTTATACACACCATTGGTTGAATTAAGTCATTGAGCAGCAAGTAATAACTAGCGACATCTATTAGATAGCTAGCGACATCTATTAGGGTGGCTTTTTACTATTAGAAATTAGTGTGACACACAGATCGAGACGTTCTCCTTTTTATCATTAGGAAATATGAAGATAACAAAAAGATACTAAATTTTTGAGTTTTCATTTATGATTATTTTTTGTTTAATTTTTATAGCTATTCTCATCTTCAAATGTTAGTCATAATTCTACACAGAACTTTGGCTGGAACATATGAATTACGTATTTTAGTAATCATAGATGCCGAAACTATTTTTTTTTCTCAAAATAATACGACAGCCAAGGACACTGCACGTTATATGTTACGAAAGAAACCAAGCAATTTCTTCTTGTCGAGCCTGAGTTGGAAATTATCTGGAAATGCCTCAGTAACCAACCGGTATCGACTCCTGCTTTAGGTATATGTACACAGTTCTAATCCATCTATAAGACTCCTTGAAACAGAATTTTCGATGTGAACACAGCATCTGGTGTAATTCAAAACTATTCTTTTTTAAAATTCGTTTTACCTTGGCGCTTTACTCCTCTTTGTAAGCTGCTACTGCTCTGAATTTTTAAAATATAAGTCCCACATAAATTTCCTAAATGAAATTGTTATAAATTTCCTTTTGCAATTGACGAATTTACGCCTTTACCCTTGTTCTCATAAATTTGACTATTGCTATACATTTCTCTTATCTTTCCTCTATTTTTCCTTCGCATAGTATGACATTCATTTTTTTTTTAATTTTATAAAATAAAATAAACAAACTTCAACTGAACGAGCCAATTCTTTTGTGCCCATTCATTCCAAACTGGCTAAAGTGAAGTATGCTTTTTGCACTGGTGATCATCGGTTGGATTTCGGTGAAAGTGTTTGTCTCGGATACAAATCCGAGTAGTAAGTCAGATACCTTTTAAGCAGTAAATCTCGTATATGTAGCCTTGGAGCTGAAAAAGCAGTTAAAACTTCAAACGTCTCAAATTAAATTAAACTCAATGCTACGAAACTCCGAAGAGTTTAAACCGAACAGCGGGAATTTTAAATGCGGGATATGAGATCCGTACATCGTCTTTGTTGCAGATTTTCTTCATCAGAGTCCGTTTTCTCATTTTCTCCGTGTCTTAAGTGGTTCCTTCATCATATCACTCTCCTGACGCAAACAGCATACTACCAACATCATAACTTTTTTCTTCAGTGATCACCCATTCATGCGCTGCCCAGACTGTGGACGGAAATCGGTAAATAGGCGCGATGACTTCAATCAACAAAAATAAATACAAGTACGTGAAGTATTTATAAGTTTTACACATAACAGTATAACAATGATATTAAACGTTACTTTTACGTATCCCTTCCTATGCATTTCTCGTTTGGAATTTGAGAAAGTGAATAGCAGCTGGTCTCTTATATACCAAGTTTTGTTCCTTTATACCAATCATTTCCAACTGGCCGGTATATGACGTACATTGAGAAAGGAAATTGTATGTGGCGTACGTAAAATCGTATGTTACATTTGTAAATCCAGTAGTTTTTGGACTTAACGTACAGCAAACGTATAACTAAAAACGCATGTTTTATAATACTTTCTGTATAAGTGTTCCATCTGTACGTACTTTCCGTATGAAACAATATAGGCAGTCAGGATCTCACATACAAATAGACGTTTATAACATACATATACGTATGTATGTAATATAAGGAAGACTGTTAGATATCAGGCATCCTGCAACAGCATGATGTAACATTTAAGGGCAATGCCTATGTAGCATACAAATAACGTATGCTCCGTACTGATTTCTGTAGTAAGCAAGAGGATTCCGTATATTTGTACAATATACCGCTGTCTGGAAAACGAATTTTTCTTAGTGTAGGAGCGGGCTTTTACAATCAGAGCGAAGAGAGAGAGAACAGGTTGAACAGAGCTCCTTCGTGCCTAAGCGATTAGTGCACGGGAGACCCGAGTTCGACTCCTGGCTCGAGCTCATGTGGTTCGGATTCAATGTTAATCAGTAGGTCCACGTTTCATATAGCCTCACTGATGAAAGGGATGTTAAAATCAAATCAACTCAACAGGTTGTGCAAAAAAGGGAGGGAACGAGGTAAGTGGAATGGAATAAAATAAGTGTTGGCATTGTTCAGTTAGTAATGAATCCGCGAGCACCATCGGCTACGCCTTCTACGCTTGTCACTACTGTCTTCTATCTACATTATGTTTGCTGTTTTCTCCATGCTCTCTGTGAGTGGTTTAACGAGAACACGACCAGCAAGCTGTGATGTCACAGAGCATCCAGAATTGGAAATGACTGCATTGTGTTATCAGTTCAAATTTACCTCTTCCCCCTTAGGATTAAATTCCCAAATTTGCTCTTAGATTATTTTTTAGGATGTCGAGACCTAGTAATTTTCCACTCAAAAACGATAGATACGCTTTATTTCATGCGTTAAAATCACCGCAATTTATGAAAAGTATGAGGTCATCCAGAAATAAGTTTTACCAAAGGCGCTAATATTACAGATGCCTTTCTACAAACTTTGGACTCGGGAATCAGTGATGCCCAAATAGAAGACGCGTCTCCGATCCGGGTCGCGAATGTTTCATTCGGTCTACGTACGTTTTTTAAATGTATTATATCTTTTTTTCTTAACTCCATGCACAACAGGAAAAATGTAAGTGGTTATCATAATATACCTGTATAAAGACTTTTTTCTTAACTGTGAAAACATTTTCATTAACCTTTTGATTACCAAGTCCATTCTGCAAAGTGAGACAATTCGCAATGGGCCGATTAAAAAAAAAAAAATCATACAATTACTTTCGGATCTTCACAGCTGAGTTCTTAATTATCCTAGGCACACGAAATAAGAAGCAGGCCACGTGGAACACAGCAAAGATTCAGAAAATATATGATTTACCACATTCAATGTACCGTCACCTCAGGATAATAGAGAAATTTTTAGCTCCAGCCCCGTTTCTGTCATCTCACTTTCATTAAAATCTGCATCCTAAGGGAGGAAGGGGAGTTAAAAATGTATTCCAAAAAAATTTAGTATCTCACAAGTCTGTTATGTTCAGGGAGATGAAACTCGGTATGCAAATTCATTATTCGAAGAAATGATAACGTAGCCCAACGTTTTCGAAAATTCGCTTCTAAAGAAGGGGACAATTTCTATAATAGACTATTTCCGACATGTCTCATCATCACGGAGAAACTACTGAACTGTTTGAAATGAATTTTGGAACATGGTTAGCACTTGGCTCGTTTATTATGTTACTCTCATTAAAATGCGTATCTTAAGAGGGTGGTAGATTGAAAATTTACGTCTAAAATAGAATATTTTACGAGCCCTCAAGGTAATGAGATGTAACTTGGTATACAAACTCGTTACTAAATTTAAGTTGATACGGTTTCAAGCGTTTTCGGAGATTCTGCTGGGTTAGGAGGGGAATTTCTAAAATATCTTAGTTTTCTATTTTGTACTCATAAAAGCACCAAAAAGAGGAAACACTTGAACAGTATAGGGTGAATTTTGAACATAGTTAGCATTAGGGTTAAAATAGGTTATTATTATTATTATTATTATTATTATTATTATTATTATTATTATTATTATTATTATTATTATTATTATTATTATTTCACTTTGATTCAAATACATAACGTGAGGTTCAAGGAAACAGGGTTCAAATATACCTTTGAAATATTTCTCATAAACTTATTCTCTTCTGCGCATTTCAGCTATTTTCTATTTACGTGTCTGTTTCGTATCTATTTATGTATGCCTCTGTTCTGACTTGGGGTGCTGTCCAGCATAAGCAACAGTGATCTAATACCTTGTTTTAGCGCAGCCATGAATTTTATTTTGATCTATTATCGTGGTCCGTGAACTGTGATAAAAATACCCCTTTTTCGTGCTTTATTGTTACACTTAAAATTATCTTAATCAAGAAGAAGAGATAATTACCTAAAGTCAATCCAATACACCGTTTTGGTATTATGTTGAAAAAAATTATGTATTTAATAAATTACTTGTTTTTATTGACTATTTTGGTGATTTGTATTCTTTTGACCCTGAATAACAATATCATTTTCGCTACTGAATCACTTTAGGTGTGCATCAGAAATACATTGGCAACATAGCGTATCCAATTTATATTTCAGTTTGTGATTAACGCTAATTCCTAATAGTACTATACAGTCAAGCTAATAGACGTCACTACCTGTCTGCCTACTGCCAATAGATGGCGCTAGCGTGCAGGGAATTTGCAGACAAAACTATTGTGTCGATATAGTTGCAACCCAAAAAAAAATTGGATACTTTTAACTTATTCTTATTTTTTCAAAACAGGACAGAACAGGACGGTGAACATATTTAGATTTGAGCATTAATATTTTTGAATTTCTATCATAATAAATTGTAACGATTTAATTGCAGCTTAAACTGTTTTGTTTCAATTTAATTATTTGAAAATGAATATTGGTGATTCTGAATATGAAGTATTTGCTGTTTATTTTAAGAACAAGTAAAGAATAAGACCTTTTAGTTAAGCTCAATTTTAAACTACGATGTATACAGAGGGCCGAAGAATTGAGTGCAGCAACTAGCATATATATAATAATAAAACAATTTGATTAAATCTTAAACCGTTTTCTGACTGAACTCCATTTTTCTTACTAAAAGATGTGATAGTAAATTATAGTAAATTGAGGGTACATTAGACTATATAAAAAATAAATTTTGCTTCTATTGTTGCTCAACAATGCTGATGGGAAAGGGGACTCGAGTTCCGTTAGGTGGAAAGGCTTCAACATTATAACCCATACAGGAGAAATAATGTATAAGCAAAGAAAATGGAACTTAAAAGTCTCGATATTCGGAAAAGGGTATAAAATTTAATCGGAAACTATCATTTAGTAATTATTAGGCCTATCTAATTTGTTTCATAAGTCCGAAGTAAATAATTTCATTTTGAAAATACTTTTATTACCTGACTCAGTGTTTTGTCATCATTTACAAGAGCGAAAATAAATCTTTTAAAAGACTGGGGAATATTCTACCCTGATTATCAAAACAAAAATATAGAGCAGTTTTAAGTTATAAATAACAACAATAAGAACCTAAAAGAACCTTTCCTTCTGAACTTTTATACAACGTGGTGCTCTTCGTATTGATTTTTCTCCAGTTTAGCCTATATGTGACTAATATTGCTGGAGGGTGTTTGAGAAGGGGTCCAGCCAGACCGAAAAACTGGATTTCTTTCTAAAGGGAAGTTCTTTATTGATCGGCGTAAGACCACTTTATTGTTCTTTCCCCCCTTTGCCTTAAACATTGATGAAAGAACACCACGGAGATGTATCACATTGTGTTGCATTTGATTTTGTTATAGACAAGCAAAAGCATATAAAGTATTTATATATTTCTTTTAGTTCTTATTATGCAGTGATTTCTATTACTTGAGATAACTTCCTTCTTGTTTTAATTCAAAATGTCAATAAGTTGCTCTTTTTTCTTCCTTTGTGTTGTGTGTATATTTGTAAGTGAAAGTAAAATAAAACGTCTAATATCGTTCTGTGTAAATTTCTGTTCCTCGGAAAGACTTAGTGTTTTGACACAGCGACAGAAGATGTGAGAAGCATTCAAATAGTTCATTGGTTCAACTTAAGAGGAAAACAAGATTCGTAAGTGCCGGAAATTGAAGTTTCCTTTCTGAATATCATCATCCCCTTTAAGACTCATGTGCTAAACTCGTTCCCACTTTTTTTTTTTTTTTTCAATTTTAGTGAATAGCTCAAAGACAGTGAACATACATATGAAAGAAATTAGAAGGTGAACAAGAGTAGTGATGGGAATATTCCCGTTTTTTCTTCCTGGCATATCAATTCCCGAGAAGGAATTTATCTTCATTTCTTTATTTTATCTTCCAAATTATAAGAACCATGCCATTAATTACTTTATTTTCATTTATTATGATTTACTTCTAGGTTTTAAATAATTTGGGGGTTAAAAGAATTAAAATTCGTTGACTGCACTTTATATAACTAATAATATGATTTTTAAGTTCTGTTTCCATTTGCACTAAAAAGTAGCATAGTACTAATTTACAAATGGTGAAAAGGAGCCAGTTTGTAAAGTAATGTAGAAATTATGTAGAAATAGAAATGAAGTACTATTAATACACTCCCAACCACCGTTAATAATAGACGTTGGTCTGTCTCCTGTTTCCAACTCGAATTTTTCTCAAGAGGTGCTCGGGCTTCTCTTACATGTGAATTAACACATGACATTTTGAAAAATAGGTAGGAACTAAGGTAGTGTCTGGCAATATAACGTGCAAAATTATAAAGATAAGTCAGTATTTTGCAAATATTGTGAACATAAATATGTATGCGCAAATGTTGATAAAATGGTGAGACATGTGTCTTTTGACAGTTACCAATCTAATTTGTTTATAACATTTAAAATATTAATATGTCTATAATATCAGTAGTAGAATCAAGTTTAGACAATCCACTTACAGATAAATTTAAACTGTTTAGCGGTGTAAAAATATGCGGACTTACTATACCATTTTACCCCCACATATTTACTTGCATAGAACATATTGTACGTAAATATACATTTATGCATACTCCCTAAATATAATAAAATATTAATAAAATAACATATTACCGTTCAGAATATATATTTTTAAGAATCCTCTGGAGACAACTGCAATAATATACTGTAATAAAACAAAAACGAATTTAACTTTGAAATCATAATATAGTAATAGAATGTAATTTTCTTTGTGATTGTACATAAATTCCCGAAAAAATCTATTTTTGGGAATGTTCCGGGAATATTCCCGAAACATATCTTCCCGGGAATTTTCCCGTCACTAAACAAGAGCATATCTGCAAAATACGAGGGTAAGTGAAAACTTATCCGCAATTTTGACATAATTTTTCTTACATTGTTCATACCGATTTCTGTCCCCGTTTATTTTATTGTTATGCTGTTGTGGTTATGCTATGAAAGTTTGATCCTAATTCCTTCATTTGTCTTCCTTTTGCTGCAAATAGATCATGGTCGCTCAATTAGAAATTTTGCACCAAAGAGGAACAACGAGCAGTGATAAGGTTTTTGTGGTCGCAAGGTGTATCAGGAACCATGACTAATTTCCAGACCATGTGCCACTTCATCAATAGTCACTCGTCTGTCTAACAGAACCATGTCACATGCATGCTCAATGTTATCATCATTTGTGGCCGTAGATGGTCATTCGGCTCCTTCCTTGTGCGTAACACTTGTACAATTATTTTTGAATTCTCCAATACTCCTGATACACCTTCCGACCACAAAAACCGGATCACTAATCGTTGTTCCTCTTTGGCGCAGACTTCTAATTGAGTGACCATGATCTATCTGCAACAAAAGGGAGACAAATGGAGGAATTAGGATCAAACTTTCATAGCATCACCACAACAGCATAACACCAAAATAAACGAGGACAGACGTCAGTATGAACTATGTAAGAAAAATTATAGCTACATTGCGGATAATTTTTGACTTATCCTCGTACTATTACATGAATTAATAATTGTTCTCAAACCTTTCGTGTAGTGTATAAATTTAGATGCTTAATAATTATGACGTCATGACTTCATACCCAAATTTCTGGTTGACAAGAAAAGGTTTGGAAAAGTTATTAGTAATTATAGTATACTTACATTTTGGAGCCTAACTTTATAATTTTTTTGTAAAATGTACTTCACTGTCTTTAATCTATTAACATTAAAAAAAAAACGAGGATGCGGTTAGCGACAAGCTCTTAAGATTACTTAAGAGTTGTATTGAATCTCTCCGTTCATCTAAGTATTTAGAGAGATTTGAATACATTATTTTCAGTACATAATATATTGATATATTGTTCTGTATATGCCAATTAACGTCTGATGAATATAACGGTACGTTATTGAAACTATTACAACTTATTTTAGTTAATAAAGAAGTTAATACTCAGGTCGGGAAAATATTAATTATTTAAATAATATATTTATCAATATGTTGAATCAGGAATATGGAACAAAAGTCCACTTAACGATGCAATTAAATCTCCAGAATCGTCTAAATGTCTGTTGAAGAAACGACGCAACTGTTCGGGTAAAACTATTGTTTGAAAGAAGGAACTACAATCACAGTTTATTATTATTATTATTATTATTATTATTATTATTATTATTATTATTATTATTATTATTATTATTATTATTATTATTATTATTGTCTTACAGTTTAGAGAAAGCAAGCACAAAATCATGAAACTTCTTGAAAATACAGAATTTTCGTGATCATTCTTCGAAACTATTAATTATCCTTTGGGGACAAATACCCGTCCAAGCAAAATCGTATTTTGTTGAATTATTTCGGTTTTTTTTTTTTTTTTTTTTTTAAACCCTGTAATAAATCTGAAGTTCTAATTTGATTTTATGCAAGTTTGTTTGATGTGGTTTGTTCTTTTACAAAAGATCTTTTACCTCCATTTTACCTTTGCTTGTTCAAGCCTTATGAGTAATAAGGCAAAATAATTTAAGGATGTGCTGTGAAATAGTTTGATAGATGCGGTGTCACCGACTTAGCGTCTCCTTGACAGAAATTTGTATTTTAACAGAACCTTAAATTAATAGCCCTGAATCTTTTCCTCCACTAATTTTATAATGTATGCCTCCTTTGATATTATTGTATTTTATTTATCGCTGTAGTCTTACAGCCAAAAGAATTTAATTTTATGTTTAATATAAATTTCATTGACATAATAGTGTACAAAGCAATAAATAAATATAAATAAAAACGATACAAAGTAACAATAAAGACAGAAAAAATGATGGTGTTAAAACAACTAAATTTTGAGACAGACCAGTCAGTGGCCCAGCTAGACAAAAATTTTAGTATGCTATTACAACACCAAAGCTTTGGTGTTGTGGATAACACAGGCATGGTGTTACCGATTCAAAATTGGGCAGTGTGAAAGCAAGAAGTGTTTTTAGTCAATTTAACGTTCTAGAAGTATATACCTCTTCTCTGTTAAGCATCTATTCAAACCAGAACTGTCAAATGTCAACCACTTCCAGTTTCAATATTAATTGAGAAAACATCACGTCATAAAAACAAAACTATTTCACATGGAGTACACTTGACATTATTCTTTGTTTAATAATAATAATAATAATAATAATAATAATAATAATAATAATAATAATAATAATAATAATAATAATAATAAAATAATTAAATGAAGAAGAAGTAGAAAGGAAGGGCGGCGAAGACTTTTAATATGCGTTTAAATAGCGCAAGGCGAACTCTAGTAGGACATGGCATTTAGATTTTAATTTTTCCGACTTTTTTAAACCATTGATTAAGGTAGGTCTAATTATTATTTATTCCTATGGTAATTTACATTTAATTCACTTACGTTTGTAAACAATGTAATGGCATCGAATTGAGTTAATAATGTAACGCTAGAGTTATCATAATAGAGAATAAACAATTGTATTGTCCGAGCAACTTTATTTCTATTGTTCAAAGTTTTGAAATTTTAACGTAGTGTAAGCTAGTAGTGAAATTTTGAAACCGAAAAGAGGATGCATGAATATATATTCAAATGAAAAATTTCATAAAGTTTGAACAATAAAAATTCTATAATATTATTAGTGTTTAACGGGGGAAAAGAAGATGGCGTCCAAGTACATGAGCACAAGAGAGCTTTGCTCTAATTTTTTATTATTTTTTTATTTTAACTTTAAACAAGTTTTACTTTAGACAAATTTTAGTTTAATACAATCTAAATGTACCTCCAGAAAATCATTTCTTACATAGAGAAATACAAGTTAAAGTTTCGTTGCACGAAGTAATTCTTCATAGAACTTTTTTAAAGATTGATACTGTAAATTGTATTCATACATAAGGAAAAAAGTCATGTAAGGAAATAATAATAATAAAAAGTACGGCGTTTATATAAAAAAAAGTTTAATACAATCTTAATAATATTTAATATATTTTCAATATGCTTGGCGCCGCTTTTTTCTCTGAAATATAAGAAAAACAGTGAAAAACAAATCTAGTTTTAACCGGCTATTCATCCATCTTGGACTGGCCATTTTGTAAAAACAATTTTCACTTTTAATAATAATTAGCGGTATAGTTGACTGGGTTTACTAAAGCCACGACTCATAATAATAATTATAATCCTATAATTATAATAAGAGGATACAAAACAAGACAAAATTAGTGTTTCCACTAAAATATGGAATTAATATTTAAACTTAATTAATGTAAAACTTTGGTATAAAATGTTCCTTAAAATATTTCTTCAAACAAGATGAATATTTGGGGATATTAGAGAGAAATGCCGTCTGAATGTTATGCGAAAAAACGCAATTTTATTGATCCACGTCATAAGGTGTATGTGCAGACCATGTGTGCCTTTGCCCTTCGTAGACAGTGTGAAATAATACTAATACTAGTTTTAAGCAGTACTGCAAAGAGTGAATACCTATAGTTATGTAAAAAAGTATGTTTGAAACCTGATTAATCAAGTTTATTAGTTGTAAATTTGAATTCGTTACACAATGCTAATTTTTGCTCCCCAAACCTGTATTAAAGCGTTCAATTCACTATCATACTATTGACATACCACGATATATTTGTTATTTAACAAACAAACAAATTTAGCTGAAATAAAAAGAGAAAAGAGGAAGAGCTAAGTTATTTATCTAAAAACTGAAGAATTTGTTCAAAGATAACTTGAAATACATGTCATTAGTTACTATTTAAGAGGCCTCATCACTGCGAAATTAAAATACCGCTAATTTTACAGTAATTATTTGATATCTTCAAATAGATAAAAGATAATCGAAAAGTGGAACAAGACCTCCCTAGACGATGTTATTTTGCATGACGTACCGTTATCACGAGTCACCTAGTAGCTTTCAGTTTGCAGTTATTTAGAAACGCGAAAATAAATGCCGATTTTCTAAATGTCTGGAAATGGAAAGCAGATAAATGAGTCATGATAACGGTATCTCAAGCAGAATAATATTGTCTAGGGAGGTCTTGTTCCACTTTTCGATTATCTTTTATCTATTTGAAGATATCACATAATTACTGTAAAATTAGCGGTATTTTAATTTCGCAGTGATAGGGACTCTTAATTAGACATACACACACACACACACAAATAAAATTTCTTTGCAGCGTAGCTCAGTGTATAGATGCTATGTATTTTGTTTCACAGAATCCAACTTTCGAAATCTCAATACAATTGACCGTGTCATTTTTTTTTTATGGGCGAAACATGTGAGTAAATTTGGATAAGGAGCATACACGTTTTTCGCCCATAAAACAAAATTGACATGGTCAATCGTCCTAGGATTTTGAAAGTTGGATTGTGTATAACAAAACACATCGAATCCATTCCTTGGGGTCCGCAGTAGAAGCTGACAAAGTATTCTACAGGTACCGTTAGGTACTATAATTAATATAGAAAGTACTGTGCTGTGTTGGCATCGGGTTGGGTTAGGTTATTAGGGTTTGATGACCTGTTTACGTGTATTGGAAAGTTGTTATATTTCTGTTTTTAGTTGTGCTGACATGGAAAGGTCATGTGATCTTTTTTCGAGTTTGTATACGTGTTTGTAGAGACTTTATACTGGCTATTTTTAAAAATAATAATAATAATGGAAATTTGAATTAAATCTGTTGATACGTCATTCTGAGAGAATAAAAGATTACACGAACAATATGTGAGAGAGAGAATAAAAGATTACACGAACAATATGTGAGAGAGAGAATAAAAGATTACACGAACAATATGTGAGAGAGAATAAAAGATTACACGAACAATATGTGAGAGAGAGAGAATAAAAGATTACACGAGCAATATACATTTAACGGTTCGGTTTTTATTAATTTAACCTCTTGTAATAAATTTACTCGAGAAATATACATTTTAACGGTTCGATTTCTATGAAATCTCATAAAGTGGTAGGAAATTGTTTTATTTGTTAAAAATAAGAAGCTCAGAACACTTATAATGTGTGATACGCACTGGGATCGAACCCGGGACCCTTATCATTGGAGTTGAATACTGTATGATGGGAGGGAAATATTTATTCATGCGTGACTTTTCAATTTGTTGGATCGTATTTTTTATTTTTTCGTAATTATTACTCGAACACTGTGTAAATATACTCGGTGAACGTGGTAAAACTTCGTGTACGGTATGATACACTATGATGGTACATATACAGAGCGTGGTTTCCGTACGTCTGTTGCTGATGAACTTAAGACATGAACTGAACTTTTCGCGCGCTTTTGGAAACCCGGTTGGGTAAGACTGATAGAAATAACTTTGGCGCCGCGGTAGGTGAACAAAAGGAAGATTGCAAACGTGGGAGATAAACATCACAAATTGGGGACAAACTAATAAAAATAACTTTAATGTTGGGAATGCCGAACACGTGATTACCTTGCGGTTATGAAAATACTTTAAATACAGGTTATAAGAGACAAAATATATAAAGATACATCATGCAGTCGTATGAGAAGAAGGATCTTTGCAATAGCAATATTGAAGCAATATCTGATGCTGAAACAGAAATATACGAATCATCGTCAGATGAAGAATTTGATTTTGATGCATTAGATTCACCAGCGCTAACAGTTTCATCAACACCGCCATCATCTCCAATTGTATTATCAAGAACATCACGATTTTGGGCTTTAGATTGTTGTTGTAATAGTGAAAAAGTGGATCGCGAATGTATAAAGAAGGCTATTGAAAAATGGAATTTTAATGAAACACTAATATGTGAGGGATGTACGACAGGATCTAATCATGATTTTGATCATGATTGTATGACGACGCGTCCAGAATTATTGGAAATCCGTGCTTGGAGTATTATAGCAAGTCCTAGTGTTGAAGATGATGTGTTTTATTTGTACGCAAACACGCATATTATCGGACTATTAACAAGAGAAAAATTTTATGACGCCTATGTGGAATTATTAAGTGATACAGACTATTTACCGGAATTACTAGAGATCTTCATAAGAAAAGACAAACGGAAAGCGAATATTTCAGATTGAAAAAATGTATTCGAATAGTGCTAGTGTCTCATGTGTGTTATGTAATGGTGAAAACATTAATGTGAACTGTGTATTAAAAACTATAAAAGTATACTTACACAACAATAATCCAATGGAATGTGTGGAATGCAAGTTACATCTTCCTCATGAATGTAGACATTTTCATAATACTGGATCATTTGCAGTGAAGTATTTATCTCTTGACAAAACTCTTAGTGAACTCTTTGAAGTGTTTGAACAAGAACATAGTGAAATCTCATTTCGATGCTTTATGCATAAAACTTGTGATCTTTTACAAAATACAGAATTTGTTGGACAGATAATTCCGTTTTTTATTTTTCATACAAATGAAATTTCACCATGTGTAAATCAATATATTATCGATATTCAAGGTTTTAAAATGTCTGATAACGAATTTATTATTCGTGAGTTTTGTTTAACTGCATGCGATGATACAGTAAATTTCCATTGCTTGGTAAAATCACCAGTTGAATATAATTTATTATCACTAGGATGTCAAAAACAAATTGACTGGCTAACATTAAATTTGCATGGATTGAAATGGAATAGCAAAACTGGATATACTGTATCATGCATACGAAACCTTGTATATCAATTATGTGTAAAGAATTCAACCTTTTATTGTAAAGGTTTAGAGAAATCTCTTTGGATTAAAAGAATATTTGCATTAGATAATGTCATTGATTTAGAAACAAAACATTGTCCTTCATTAAATGAATTATGTGGAAATACATTTAATGAATATTGTTCTTTTCACACAAGTATTGTAAAGAAATCAGGATGTGCATATCGTAATGCACAACAGTTGAATTATTGGTGGAAATATGAAAGATCAACAGCATTAACTAATGCATTATCAAGATTGTAATGAGGAATTGTAAATAAAATGCATGGGTGTAAGTTTAAAAAAAATTTATTGTAAATTAAAAATGTAAATTTAAAAAAAAAATAAATAAAAAAATAAAAAAAATTATTTGTGTTTTCTTTTTAAAAATTTGTTTACATGTTTATAAACAATAGCATCATTCTTTTTCAAAATTTTCTTGTTAAACAATTTTAAACACTTTTCAAATGATTGAGTGCGAATAATATGATGCAGAAAATATAAGACAAAATAACCACATAACACAGAATTATCATGTTGATATTGCTGAATATTTGTAAAGTACATTTTAGTATTTTTCGATAAAAAGTTTTTTATTTCCTTGGGAATGTCCATAGCAAGACTATCAAAGTAGTATCCATGTTTTTTCTTATTGATGTACACTGCAACCCAGTGGGAACCAGCAGAATCAGATGTATCAAGATTAATCACAAGTGCTGCAGGAGGTTTTACCGTTACAGGAAGTTTGTCAATAGGGTAAATTCCAGTAACACTTGCACCAGTCACTTTATCAGTTAGTAACACTTTTAATAATTCATCACTATACATGATAAAGATTATTTTTAATTGTAGTAGGTATGTAATTATCACTGTTATTCACATGTAACACATAATCATACACTTTCACATATTCACTATACAGTAATGCTTCATGAACAGTACATCTATATTGTCCGAAACGATGCTTATTATGTGCACACCGATGAACGTGAAAACTTAATGCAGTATACTTTGGACAGTTTATTTCTTCCAAATTTGTAACTTCTCTTTGAAGAATTTCTTGAAGAAAACACTTTCTATTTATTCCGTATGTGTATATGGTTGTAGTATTTGAACAATATGTTTGAAGAATTTCCTTAAGATGTGAATATTCTACATCCCCTTCGTGCCAGGTAATGCCATACACATTCTCACCTAGATATTTGTTTGTGCTTATGATTGGCTCAGATAAGTTATTTAAAGGAAATGGTGGTTTAAAAACCCAATTTTGAAAAAAGGGAACGTCAGGATTTACAATGGCTAGCTCTTTTATAATAAACTCATCTTCGTTATCATGATACGCCGAGAAGTGAACAACAACCCGCATTGTACTCAACTAAATAAATTAGAAGGTGTTATCAGTATAAATATTTCTGTCTTTGTCTATTTGTGCTAAAGAATCGAATTGTGCGTACACAATGCATGTAACAGGTTCAGTTAAAGTTTCTGAAAATGATACTTTTAAATTTACAGGGGAATCGCGTACTACATCCCACGTGTTATCGTCTAAAGTTCCTGTTGGAGATAGAATAAATGCATACAGAGCATATCCGTTTGGATACTCATCAAGAGTAACAGTATGTGAATAATTTTGATAATATATACCAGTACCTGAAATCAAAGTATAGTAACTTAGAAGGTATAAATTATTATTAAAATCAGGTGTGAGGGGGTTGGGAGGAAATGATTTTGAACCGACTTGTAATTGCAGTTTGTTAACGTTAAAGTTTCGAAATTCAAAGGGATTAAGATGTGATTTCCCATTGAAGGCTGTGTTGGAGATGAAACCAATAATCAGGCCTTTAGGAACATTACCCAGGAAAAGATTATCAAGGCTGTAAGACTTTACTTGTGCAGGTATAGTATAAGATCTTGTTTCCACTCTCGTCAGAGGTAACTTGGCTGTTTCCGAACCCATTCGTGTATTTAATTGCATAGCTAAATCTGCAGCTACATCAATACGTCGTACATGAAGAATAATTTCCTCAAGTGCAACTTTATAACTTGTATTTTCAGCAGACATTAAGCAAAAATTATCTTTACTACGATGTAGTTTTACACGCAAACTTACTTTGTTAGGAAGCATACGATCTAAACTTACAATATCCGTATGAAGACGACCATACATTTCAAAAGATTTACTATTTTTCACCTTATTAGCACGTTTTTGAAAACCAGCATTTGTATTATCTAATTTATTAAAATTTTTTGCAGTATCTTTATGCCACATGGCACATGCTAAATGTGTTTGAGAAGCATCATGAGAATAATTTAATAATGTTTCAATGTATGCACGATAAGGATAAGATCCTGATGAAGAACTAATTAATTTATCATTTAACGAAATATCAATTTGACTAAATAAAGAATGTAAGAAATTATTTACGGGTGCGACAACATCATCGTTAGCTAAAGTTGTACCATCAGCTTTAGTAATTTTACAACGTACATAAAGATATAGATATGCAGGATGAATAAATTCACCTGTTTCTCCCGGAATAACAAATTCAATAGGTCCTTCTGAGGTTAATGTAGAAATAGGACGATATTCAGCATTTGTAGTTGCTTCAATAGCTGTTTGTGTCATTGGTATAGAAAAGAAATCAAATTCATTGGTACAACATTCAAAACTATTTGAATTTAGGAACGCCATTATGAAAAGATGTCCTGTATATGTTTACGTTTTGTTGGTGGTCCAAACTTTACAATTGCAGGAGCTTTCCTCTTGCGTGACCGTCTCTTGCCGTTACCAGTTAGCAACTGTCCAACTTTATTAATTGCTTTTGTCTTTAAACTATTACCAGCTTCTTTTACACGTGCACGAACCGATTCTTTAAATGGTCGATTTTCTAATACATCACCCGCAACTTGCATACCGGTTTGTAATGCTTGACGTCCTACAGTTTTTGCACCTTGTTTAAGAAATGGTAAAGCAAAACGAAATAATCCTTTAAAGAAACTACCTATACCATGTCCCCTTTGATATACAGGTCCTGAAAAATATGGTATTCCGCGCCCACGATGATAAGTAACACGTCTTGCTCTCATTTTATTATTATTATTATTATTATTATTTAGAAGATGACGGAGAGCGTTTAAAATGTAGTGTTACGGTCAGTGTCCCAGAACGAAATGGCAAATTTCGCCCTGCATGATCTTTTAATAGTATTTCAATAGTGTTAAAACAAAATTTTGCAAGTGGCATATAATGAATATCTTCAAATGTAATTGTTTGAACTTTTCCATATTTAATATCAGAGATTGTTGCTATACGTAATAATGGTGCTTTTGTATCACCTAAAAATTGATATTGTATAATATCTGTATAAATAAAAATTTGATGTGGATATCCGATATCTATGTATGGTTGTTTAAATCCGTGAGATTCTTTTACAAGATCTGATTTTTCAGAAAAACCTAATTGTAAAGCTAATGTAGGCGACAATGTAACTGATTCTACATGTTCATCACATTCAACATGTACAACATTTGAAAAACTAAATTTTATAAAATTCGATATTGCGTTTAATTCTTCTAGTAAATGATGAATGGATGGATAATATCCAACAAGAATTTTACTTTTCATAGGTTCTGCATTTTTAAATTTGTACCATACAACGTTTTCACCCGCGGTAACATTATAACATGTTAATGGAATATGTACTTCACTTAATCCTACATACCAATCGGATTCTGATAAACGAATATTATTTTTTAATTGATTAATAAAATGTGTTGGACTATTTGTAGGATATACATCAGCACTAGCATTTGAAACTAATGTAATGTAAAAACTATCATCAATACTTTCAGAAATCATTTTCGTTTAAAGTGAAGTGTTAGGTTTGAAGTTCCAAAACGAAATGGTAATTTTAACCCGTGTTCATCTTTTAAGTTTACTTCTATTGTATCAAAATATTTCTTTTCAACTTTAACATAATGTGGTGTGTGAAATACAAAAGATTTTACATGACCGTGTTGTACATTATATGCACTAAGTTTTCGAACTAATGGACCTATATTTTGTTGTTGTTTTACAATATCAATGCAAACATTAATTGTATTGGGAATATTATAATCTAAATCACATGGAAATTTTCCACGTGCTAATATTAATTCAACATTTTTAACTTTTGTGTATATAACATTTTTAACATCAATCGTATTTTCATTAATAAATCCAAAAATATGTTGTAATCCTGGTGTAACACCAATCATACATTGATCTTCTAATTTTAAAGAATGTTTAATAACAACTTGATTTTTATTTTGTAAATAGTGTAACATACGAACATTTTCAGGAATTAATTGTAGAATTGATTCAATTGATGAATAATATCCCGGTGTTATTGGAACATGGTAGCGTTCAACTTTATCATCGATAACACTAGTAATTATAATTTCTTCATTTTCACCAACATTGTAAAAACTCCACGGAATATTAATTTGTGTTAATGCAACACCCCATTCCCCATCACTTAAATCAATAGGTTGTGCCAATTTAACTCGAAATGATGATGTGGTATTATTATCAAAAAGATTGCTACTTGCATTTGAAGGAAGAGTAACGTAAAAGTCGTGTGTAAAGTTCGAATTCATTTTGCAGACTGAATAGAATCTGATCTAATCCACGAATTCATACTTGATGGATATCCTAACCATTTTACATACATCCACCCTTTTTTACGTTTTAATACTTTTTCAATGAGATATGTTTTCTTTGAATTTATAATTACTTTTTGTAATTCTTGTGCATAAAATATTCCTTTAATTTCTTCACCGTTCCAATCTTTTAATTTGTAAGTGACAGGATCTGACTTAATACATTTGTCAACAATAAATATTTCTTGTGACCATTTAGGTAAATATCCTTTTTCTAATACATGTTTATACTTACTAACACGTACATAATCACCCTCATTAAATTTACATGTTATATTCTTTTTATTATTTTTATTTCCGTATAATGTTTCCCACACTTGATTCACATTGGAATCATTTACTTGTGCAGGTGCCATTTTAATACTTGAATGGTATGAATGATTATAATTTTTTACAATTTGATCTAATACATTAATATAACGATAAGTATTCTTTGCAGTAAAATAACGATACAATCTTTCTTTTAATGTCCGTATAAAACGTTCTGCTAACGCGCATTTAATTTCGGAATGAACACTATAATGATTAATTTCATATTCTTTAATCAATTGTTTTACATGACGATTATAAAATTCACCGCCTAAATCTGTTTGTACGTTAAACACGGGTAACTTGAAATTTTTAAAAATTTTTGTTATTGCTTTTACCATTTCAGGACCTTTCTTTGTTTTTAACGGAACACAATATGCGTAACGTGAAAAAATATCAATACAACATAATATATATTTATAATTATTATTATACTTTGCAATATTTTGCATATCTGCTAAATCCATTTGTAATGTTTCATTTGGTGCACTAACATAATACTTTTTACGTTCAAAAACTTTACGAGCTGGTGCATGTAATGTATAAGCATCTTGAGAAGCTAACCAATTTTTAATTTTCTTTTTAGATAACTTTGTTTTGCGTTGTAATGTTTGTATACTTGATAAAGAATCAGGATTTGAATAATCATAATATATTTTTGATAATTTTGTCATTTTTACATACTATATTCTTTCCACTGTTTAAATAAATTAGCAACTACTGCAGGACTAGTAGATTTTCTTACTTTACGAATACGTTGTCTACTACTACTACTACTACTATTTACTTTTGATGCTGGTGTGCTAATAGGTGTACCAATAAATTCTTTAGGAACATTAAGATCTTCTAATAAATTTTTAAATTCATGAATACCTAAAGGATTTCTTGAATATTTTCTTGTACGAACAACATCATTTACTAAATCTATAATATTTGAACCTGGTATTGTTTTTCCTTGAATACGTACAATGCCAGACTTATCCCACTGAATTTTATCAGAACTTGTCAACTGTTTTAATAATAGATCTGTTTTCCTACGAAGTGTTTTCGGTACTGATTGTAAAATGTCTGATACAAATGGTAAAATAGAAGTATTGCTATCTTGTTTGGAACTTGATGATAATTTTTCTTCTTCTTCTTCTTGAATGATAGGTAAAGTAATAGGCTTATGTGAAGAAGAAGATGTATACTGTAAATAACGATGCAAAGCTTGTTGATATAATTTCCACTTTTGTTGTACACTAAGATCACGACGTTTTAAGATATTATTCATTTCTTCATCTAAACGTGACTGATGTGAATCTATGGATTTAAGATTTGATTGAATTTCATGTACAGCATTTTCAGGAACTAAAATCATTTTACGTAATTCTGACATATTCAACGACTGAAAATACTACTTCCTACTGCTGCAAGAAGTGGTCCCAAGATTAACGGTAAAAGCGCACCACCTTTTTGTAGTAACAACTTCTTCTTTTTATTTAATGCAGTACGCTGCTGAGATAGAGCACGTAAGATCTTTTTATGTCTACGTAAACGTTGCTTCTGACGAGAATTTAAAGGAATGTTTCCTTTTATTGTGTTTTTAGCTACTTGAGATATTGTTCTTATTAAATCCCCTGAAGCATTTTGTAAAATTTGTTTTCGTTTTGCATTTTTGCATTTGCACAGAGCACGGAGCGTGCTGTAGTGTTGTTTCACCTTCAACATCTTGATGTCGACTAAACAAAAATTTCTGTATGCATGTCTTTTACGTTAGCGTACACATGCATGATTTCATTCGGAAAAATATTTGTACGTATTCGCAATGCATCGTTTGTTTTTTGTGTCAAGTCAAATAATAAATAAGTGTGAGGCTCCCGTGTTACTTCTTCGAACACACTCACGACTTCTTTACTATACCGAGGCATAATCTGCCTTGCTAAATATTGTATTTGTAATTTATCACGTGGATTTTTAAATACTATAATATAATGTGCATTTAAACTAATATCACGTGCATGTTTTCCTTTTGGAAATAAATTTTGAATAATAAATATTACAGTTAACTTTTTATGATGTGCATACTTTGTAAATAAATTAGCAACATCGCCATTAGTTTCCGACATTAAATCATCAAGTATTAATAATGAATTTTCTTTAATTTCAAAATTATTCATGTCAGGTATTCCCTCTACAAAACGTATTTTTGCATTTGCATCTAATTTTGGTATTACTGCACCATAACACCAAACAATATCATTAAATTTTATACTAAACATTTGATCACATTCATTAAGTAAACGATTTACAAAACAAGTTTTACCAGCCCTTGAAGGACCAGCAATTAAAATAGTAGAGGGATGTTGAAACTTTAACATCTTGTAATCAAATGAATGCATACAATAGAGACTCTGCTTTATATACACACACTCACACTCATACATTCACATATTTTCGAACATGTGACTTTTAATATTTTCACAATCGTTGATTGTTCGGAGTATACATACTAATGAAACGAATAAAAAAAATCACTGGGATATAAGATTAAAGCTGAAGTGACTAGTTTATACATTGTTTGCACAGCAAACGAATTATTTACAAGTTTACAGCGTAGCTGCTCTGGCATACGAAGCAATAAAAAAAAAATCACTGGTATATAAAATTAAAGCTTGAAATGAAAAATAAATAAATAAATAAATTATGAATAAATTAAAATAAATTACGAATAAATTAAATATTTTTTTAAGAACGGTTATGCTGTGCATACGAGCAGGTTTAAAAAAAAAAGAGACATTCATACAACTCACATTCATTCATTCGTGGGTCTATAACCGTAAGGTACACTTGCACGTTTTTGTACTGGTTCATCGTCAGTTACGTTAGGTTCGTCAATACGTTTTCGTTTTTTGTTGACCTCACGGTGTGTCTTTGTTTCTCTACAGCTAAAGATACGGAACCCCGGTCTACGAACGATACTGTTTGGGTTCTCTATTACTGTGGACTCTAATTGTCCAGACACTAATTTATAGAAACTCTCAAAGTTAATTTTTTGAGAGGTTCTATCGTTTAGTGTTATCCCCCTAATTTTGAATATATCGCGAACATCCCCTTGGGCATTTGTTAGCCGCATTGCGTAGTTTTTACAGCCAAGACCTATAAAGGTTGTAAATTCCCAACCTTCAGGAATTTCATTTGTAAGATCTCCCAAATAGTTTCCGAGCGGTAACAAGGGTTCCTCATCTTTTTTCTGTAAATACATGATACTGTCAGTGTCACAGTAAATTGCTCTGTCAGGTCCTACAGTCGTCAGTAGTTCGTAAAGTCTAAGTCTAGCCCACGAAGTAATAAATGCGGCTAGTATCACATTAGAAAACGCTAACGGAACGTTTTCGTTTTCAATGTCTCTGTATGTGACAATGAGATGGTCATCATCAATTGGTACCACACTTTGAATTTCATACCTTGCCGTAGTTAAATACCTAAGAAATGTGACCTCATCATTAACAATTATACTCTGTGACATATCTGTGCGTTGCCCCCACTTTCCATACAATGAATTGAGGTATAGTTTCGCACATTGCCTCAATCCAGGGTTCGTCCTAATATTATCATAATTTAATCGTATGCCTTCATGGGCATAATATTCTTCGATATATTTATGTTTGTCTTCTTCAGTGGTACAGTAAGCAGGAAAACCAGAGGCTTCCTGCTTCATCTGAAGGAAGGAATTCACATAGGTCCCGAACAGCCCACCTGAATTCCCCTCTTCAGGATCTAAGAGTTCAAATTCCCATATCTCATGTATATCGATTATTTTGTAACCTTTTTTAAGAGCAAGGTGTAACTCTGGAGTACAAAATGTTCCTGTGAGAGCACACTCAGCGTCACTATGAGTACATTCATTAATGTTTTCTTCTTCCATACATGTGCGGCAAAGGCCGAAAAGTAATCGACCTCCCGCAACGTATGGTAAGATCGGAAAATAGAGGTCCTTTGCAGGGACAATTGTGCATTTGACTACACCGTGAATACTTTCCACATCTGGAAAGTCCGGTCCCGTGTGAATCTTAGGTGATTTAACCGGCATAGGTTTACGTGCCATTACCCAAGGGTAAAGGCTCGTTACATCGGCATAAGATATACGCTCATCACTCGTACAATTGACGTAAGAACGAAAGACCTCCGTGCGACCACCGTTGTAACAGTTCTTAGGAATAAGAAAATCAGGCAGATTAGTACAACGTTCTTGAACAAACTTTTGCACTTCCTTGTCCGTCTTTATCTTATTATCCCAAGAACATTCCCATATTTCATATAGGTTTACACCTATACTTTTCAGGTACTTACGGCGACGCATGGTTTGCTCATATCGTTTTTCCATCGTATTGTACGAGTCTTGTGCATCGTGCAAAACCGCGTCACGGTTAAAGGGGAAGCAATGGCGGCAGGCATGGAAATAACATCCGTAATACTCGAAGGCAGCGTTGAGTCCTTCGTGCCATCCATCGACCTTGTACCTACCAATATACTTTTCCCCACCTCTCCTAGCATGCTGGATTTCTATCCCTAATTGGTCTTCCATATACATAAGCCATTGCATAGCTTTTGTACTATACTTGGTCTTATGATGAAATCCCAACGCGGGAATGATAGGAATAGTATTTTCCGGTAAGTGCAAGGTACGATATGTACGCATTGCAAGACTTGCAATGGTTGATGATGTTATGAAACATTGCAAACCCTCCGTTTTCTCTTCAATAATATCGCTAAACTTGATGACCGCTTCTGTTAGAATTCTAACATCATTTTTACAATAAGCCAGCATATCCTTCTGCAGGTTAAACTCCTCGCCACTTTCCGCACGTTCTTGGTGCCAGGCTTCCAATTGTTTTCTTTCTTCTGTGCT
Source organism: Thermobia domestica (assembly GCF_964235325.1). Taxonomy (NCBI): domain Eukaryota; kingdom Metazoa; phylum Arthropoda; class Insecta; order Zygentoma; family Lepismatidae; genus Thermobia; species Thermobia domestica. The sequence continues at coordinate 182,815,890 of NC_137464.1, read as the reverse complement.
TCGTCCCTCAGGGTCATAGTACTTAAGCGGAGGGTAGGGACCGACATAATTTTGATTTTCTTCAGTATTAAACAAATATGGGAAATCTCCCTTCTTTAAATTTTGACTAAGGCCTAACGTTTTCGGTAATTTGGATAATTTAGCACCAATATAGAGGAAAAAGTCGCGAAAAAAGATACGGTTACCTATGTTAATATTAAAAATCTTTTGACCCTGAATAAGAACACTAGGTACAATATGCTGGTCATCTATTAGAGTTCTAAGACAGAAGAGACCATCGTATCTCGATGCGTTATGAGCGATCGCCAGGATTTTCTGAAAGACAGGACGTTCTACTAACACGTGGTTAATAAAATCCGTCATTGTCTTAAAAGAAAACGAACGATTTCCAATATTGTCACCGCACGTTTTACAAGGCTCATCGATACCTTTTCGTATACAGACGTGACATACATGATGACAACACACCAGTACAACTTCATGTTCCCTTTCACCGCGCTCATTCGGCGCCTTCAACATCGTCTCTACATCATAGGTAATGTACATAAACCTTTTCGTATGAACAGGTTGCTGTCTCTGAACAAAACATGTATGATTTGTATCAACATACGCGCGGCATGTTGAACAAAAATGTTCACCACACATGTGTTCAGATTTTCGCCCCCTCTTATCAAAGATGATACCACAATCGATGCAGAGCTTTACATTATCACATACGGATTTAGCCGCTTTATTACATGTCAGATGGCTGTCAAAACAAATACCCGCAGCAAACTCTCTATTGCATGCATTACATTTAATTCTGTTTGCAGTATCGTCCCGTTCGTGAGTATGTTCGCAAAAAGTACAACGAGTTTTACACTTGTGTGCATGTGACCTTTCATCATAACCTTCCAAACAATAATAACAATACTTCCGTTTGCTAAGAAAACTTGTAATATTACGAATGGGTTCGAAATGACCAATAGTGTTACCTCTTTGATATAGAATAAAAATCTTATTTTCTGCGTGTTCTCCTGGGTAAAGTACTATATATTCCCGATTATTCTTTTCAACCTCCTCATAAACAACGATTTGATATTCCCCTTTCAAATATGATTGAAAGAGGTCCAGATCAGAGATGTCACAACCTTGCTTACTTTGAACGTTAACTCCTGCCATTTCGCAGAGAACTTCTGCTTTAAAAAGCCACTTATTATAATCTCTTGTTTTTAAATTATACAAAACTTTACTACTTGCGGTATGTTTTGTTATTCCATATATTATGGCCATGGGGAGGCAGTACATATTCTTATTTTCAATGCGAATTAATCGCTTTTCCAAGTAATCTTGGTATTTGCAGTATTTTCGGACAGCACTCATTGCATTAGGTCTTCCTTGTCCGTGCAAATTCTCTGCTATATGGAATCGAAACAATACTTCTTCCCCTAAAAGGAACACTTCATTCGAATTTAGTACTCGTTCGATTGAAGTGAGGACTGTTCTAGCAGTGAAATTGTCCTTTCTTCTAAACGGGACATACACTGGTTTGTTATTAGTACTATTACTACTTTCAACGTATAAACCAATGTAGTCCATGGGGCGTGCATTGGAGATCACATGTTCCAATGCAAAATCGATTAAACTCTCGATATAGGCCTCTGGGTTATTAATATTCCTTTCATCACCCACAGGTCTGACGACAATTTCATGGCCCGTAAGATGAAACTTACGAAACCTTTGTCTGCTTTGTCTTACAACTTCGAAATTACTATTTCTTTGATTATCCCCGCCATTATTATTATCACTACTACTACCACTTGTACTACCACTATTATGACTACCAGTAGTACTACTTGCACTATTCTTATTTATGTTGCCATGTCCAACCATTGGTGGGACACTAGCAGATGACGGGCCAGGCTGAGGAGAAAAAATCAATTGGTTCCCATAATCATGATTATCCTGTACACAATATTGAGCTGGGTTGTATACAGGATTTTCTCCCTGGACCTGTTGCGTGGGTATAACCACAGCATTGTCCGCATTTTCAACCAATCTCCTCATTTCTTCTTCAATTGGTAATTCAACGGAATTTAAATTGCCAATCCCATCTGCTTTATCATTTAGGAAAGCTAAATCTTCATTTGATAACAAATATAAATTATTAGGACTCAAGTTATGAGTTTCTTGAGGGGTCATGACTATGGCATTATTATTATTATTTTCAGATGGGATTAAGCATGGTTCCAAAACAAATCGCGAGCCAAAATCAAAAAACTCAGATAACTCTGTATCATTTATCCTATCTACCTGACCTTCCCCACAAGCTAATAAATACATAACTTTATCTAGAGCCAATTCATATGATTCTTTACTACGGAAAAAACCGTACACAAACAAATCTAGTACGTCAGCACTGCTTACACAGTGCTGGAGAAGTAGTATATCATTACCTTCAAAGACACGAAGGGTCCGCAATATGGCTTCGCATCTCACGGTTCCCCTATGGCCAAGTCTGCTTAATTCCATGATGGCTTTCCACGTACTAAAAACCCTAGGGTACTCGTTAAGACCGCGCAAGACCTCTTGCAGGTAGATTTCATCAATCATGTTAAATTCTTCAGTCGGGCAGAAGAAATCCATCTAAAAATAAAAACAAAGAAAAAAACTATTTTGAGTAATCAACACCACTTTAATAAAAAAAAAATCAAATAAATACATCTTTTAAGCAACGCTCACATGATAATATCATAAAAAAGAAAAAAATGATCATCTTTAGTTAATTATTGATATGTAAATAGAAATCAATCAAGTTACTTTATGAAAAATCAGTAAATATATTCACCTATATTGAATTATAAACTATTCTGTTAAAAATATCCACACACACACACACACACACACACACACACACACACACACACACACACACACACAGACACACACACACACACACACACACACACACACACACACACACACAGAGAGAGAGAGAGAGAGAGATAGTCTCTCTTTGTTCATTAATATTGGTTAAATACAATCAAGTACAATTAAAAACTATATAATTTCTTTCTTTTTTAAAAAAAAAAATCATAATAATGACCATAAGAAATACATACGTTTCAAGGCTTAGTTCTCCGTTCACAATCCACAAAAAAGAAAAAGAAGAAATCTCAACTGGGATAGTCGGTACTTTTTTTTAATTAATTGCTAGCACCACAACGCTTAGCACAGCTTCAATATCTGTAATAAAACAGGTCTCAATAAATATAGTGGTAATCCTGTATACTTTATTTAATACTATTAAAATAGGTTTAATAATCAGGAGAGCTTTCTCTGTGATCTTTAACGCACGCCGACGTAAGAAAAAATGATAATCGTACACATCAAACACATGTTATATCATGTTCTATCAAGTGTTTTCCCCTCCCACCACTAACAGTGACATCTGTCGGAAAACTTTTAAATTAATTTTAGTTTAGTTTAAGCCGTGTGCCGTGTTGACGTATTTGTTATTAGTCCTGAATATATATATTTATATTTTAAAGGTACAGTATGATATATATTTCTTTTTAGCCATTAAATACTACTAATAGCATTAAATAAGTACCCTTCTCGCAGTTGTGTTCTGTTAATAAAACATAATTTGTGAGGGCATAGTTGATTCTTCTATCAGTAAACCACCAAACGTTCATTATATTACAAATCCCTAAGGGGGGCCCTTCAGTTGAACATAATTATCATCATTATGTTATTACCTATTCAGAAAAAAAAACCCGCAATTGTAGGAATTAACTAATGGGGAACTTTAACACATGACAATGTATATGGTAAAACACATAATTCTCTTTTTGCTATAATACTGTTAAAATCTAGGGTCGCCTATAACTAATGGGTCCCGCCAGTTATAGCTACGTGATTTTCCTTTTGCTATAATATAATACTGTTAAAAATCTAAGTAAGCCTGGGGGCCGCGGTGGCTCGGTGGTAAAGCGTTCACCTCTGGTTGGTCAAGTAAGTTTGTGGTGGACAAACACAGTGTGCGGGGGTTTCCTCCCACTTCCTATATACTTTTAAGAGCTTTCTTTGTAAAGCGAAGCAATATAAAAACCGGCATAACCGTGGGACGTAAAACTGAAAGATTTCATTTTCATGTTTTAAATATAAGTAACCCTGTGACTGGGACCCGCCAGTTATACTACAAATAGGACTACATAATTTCCTTGTAATACAATACTGTTTAAATCTATGGGGGGACCTATAACTAATGGGGGGAATGTCGCCCGCCAATTATACGGTTATACTACAATAGGCATACATAATTTCCTTGTAATACAATACTGTTTAAATCTATGGGGTACCTATAACTAATGGGGGAATGTCGCCCGCCAATTATACGGTTATACTACAAATAGGACTACATAATTTCCTTGTAATACAATACTGTTTAAATCTATGGGGCACCTATAACTAATGGGGGGGAATGTCGCCCGCCAATTATACGGTTATACTACAATAGGCATACATAATTTCCTTGTAATACAATACTGTTTAAATCTAGAAGAACCCGTAACTAAGGGGAAGGGCCTCCGACAGTTATAGCTATGTGTTACAATACTCGTACATAATTCTCTTTTGCTATAAGATAATACTGGTAAATCTAGGCAATCTATCTTGCAGGCAAAAGCCCCTCGTTGAGGGACATGGTAGAAATAGGAATACCCATACATAATTTCAATTCGCTTCCTTGTAATACAATACTCCTAAAATCTAGAGGAACCCATAACTAATGGGGGGGAAGGGCCCCCGTTACTTGTAAAATATACTACAAATAGTCATACATAATTCTCTTTTTGCTATAAGATAATACTGTTAAAATTTAGGCAATCTATTTGGCAGGCAAAGCCCCCTTCATTGAGGATCATGGTACAAATAGGAGTACATCATTTCATTTTGCTTCGCGGATACACAACAGGTTTTCAAGTCAAAAGACAGTGTTCAATAACCAATGTATTTAGGGGGTTCCGTAAAATTTTCTTTCTTGACATTAAAGCTATTCTATGCGTTATGTAACTACCACCCAACGCAAATAACTAACATTCAGTAATATTTACTATTAAAACACAATAATGTTAGGGGAAAAGCGCTCCCCCCAAGACTAAAACATTTCTTTCTTTCTGTAAATACTAGTCTTAGTTCAAAGATTTGCGTTCCTAAAAAGATTATCAGCTATATTACCAAAGCGTAGTAGTATGCCATCTATTGGCAAATGAGCTTACTTAAACAGTTCAAGTCCCATCTGTACAACATACATATATATATATATATATATATATATTAGGTATAACTGATTTAAAGTGATCGGTATAACAGTTAAAAAAAATCGTAACAAATGAATCAAACATATTATAACTAAGCATCCTATAATTAAGCAAATAAAACTCTACAAGTAAATGGCCCGTCTTTAGGTCTTTTATTTGTAGGTTCACATTTTTAATATGTTCGCAATTTTCGAAATTATTTGTAGGTTCACACTACAAGTGTTCTGAGTTTGCTTCGCAAACGACCCAATAAATAACACGGAACTTCTAATGAAGTGATTGAACAAAAAAAGCAAATGATCCAATAAAATATTTAAAAAACGAGCTTGTGTAACAAACGAGAGAATAAATAATCGCAGCGTAGCTGCTATTAGCTTGTGTACCAAGCATGAAAGAATGCAATAATAATAATAATAATAATAATAATAATAATAATAATAATAATAATAACTTTAGTAATCGAAAATCGCAATTACATTTCAAGCGTTTTCAGTATATCGCAAAGCTTATCCTCTTGCATAATTACAAAAAAATGGTCGTAGGTTTATTCCCCCGATAATGTTTCTCAGAAGCAAATCGTGTATTATTTACTTAATTATAATGAAGTGAATAATACATGACATTTAAAAAGTTCTCACCTTAAAAAATCAGACTTCGTTCTGTTAAAATCACTGACGAAAAAGTTCAACACACACACACTATGGAACTGTGTAAAAACAATAATAACAAACTTTATTTCAATACTATATATATATATAAGGATTTCATTATGTCCCTCCCCCAAGCATCATGTTTTCACCGGGTTTTCAACCCGATTTCATTAATTATAAATAAATAAATAAGGTCCGCTAACATCGTTTATTCATTGCCACAGCGAGAAATCTAAAAATTTCTTATTTTCAAGTTCGTCAACCGCTGGAGAAATCTCATTCAGACAGGGTATCGATCGATCAACATTCAGGACAGGCTATGTACGGTTTTCATCTAATTAAGGAAAAATGCTTACATGTTCATCAGATATTAGATATTCTGCCAAAAATCAGATATTGCCACAAAAATACATTTACGTGTTTGTCCCAAAACATCTTCTAAAGGAGGAAGAAACATAAAATTTCTATTTGTCTTCTTCTTCATCACTGCTGATAAGTATCGCTGTGACAATCATCGTTAATGGAAAAATATTTCAGTATGTTGCCAGACAGTTTCTCATGGTCAAGAAGAAAGTGTCTAAGGTTATTCCAGTACAAGCGGAAATAAAATTAAAAAAGTGCATTGACACTCTATACATGCGTGTCACAAGTCATAGTTCTAACGTAAGCAAGGTGAAAGCGTGTAAGGCAACGACCCGGAAATAATGGAATTTACAAAAATAAAACTCTGTTCATTCTAAGACAGCCTTCTCTCAGAGACGGAAAAACAATTCACTCGCTCCGTATTTCAAACTTGGCTGTAAACACGGAGTTAACTATAAGGAATAAAAACGATGAATAAATAATCCATTCAATCATACATACACACACTTCGTATTTTCCCATATGTTTTTTTTCTCGCCAATTTACATGTGAGAATTGCAATAATTCTCAGTACAATACAATATACACCGCCGGTGCTTGGGGGTCCCGGGTTCAGTCCCCGTACAATACAGCATTCATCTCTGGTGCTAAAAGTCCCATATTCAATTCCCGTACAATACAGCGTTCACCACAGGTGTTAAGGGTCCCCGTACAATGCAACGTTCATCTCTGGTGCTAAGGGTCCCATATTCATTCCCCGTACAATGCAACGTTCATCTCTTGTGCTAAGGGTACCAGGTTTATTCACAGTACAATACAGTATACACCGCCAGTGCTAAGGGTCCCGGGTTCGATCCCAGTGCGTGTCACACATTATAAGTGTTCTGAGCTTCTTATTTTTAACAAATAAAATAATCACACTGTAAGTGTTCGAGTAAATTTATTACGAGAGGATAAATTAAATATATTAGGAGAATATCTTTTTATTCTCTCTCACATATTGTTCGTGTAATCTTTTATTCTCTCAGAATGACGTATCAACAGATTTAATTCAAATTTCCATTATTATTATTATTTTTAAAAATAGCCAGTATAAAGTCTCTACAAACACGTATACAAACTCGAAAAAAAGATCACATGACCTTTCCATGTCAGCACAACTAAAAACAGAAATATAACAACTTTCCAATACACGTAAACAGGTCATCAAACCCTAATAACCTAACCCAACCCGATGCCAACACAGCACAGTACTTTCTATATTAATTATAGTACCTAACGGTACCTGTAGAATACTTTGTCAGCTTCTACTGTCCGCTACACAGAACTTTTTTTTTTATTGCTGTGTTACGTGTATCCTCCCTATCCAAAATCGCTCAATTTTTTTGTGCATAAAAAAACTAACGCGGTCAATCGTCCTGGGGTTTCGAAATTTGGATTCTGTAAACCAAAATATATCTATTCCATACACTGGAGTAAGGTGCATAAAACTTGCATTTTTTCGTGTGTGCTGTGTGTTTTATTTATTTGGAATCTCTGTGGTAATAGATACTTTAGGACAAATCTGTTTTTGTTTCATTCGTGAATTAGGTTGATTTCACGTGAATTTAACATTTTCATGTATTTCAAACTGGAAAGATGTACCTAAAGTTATAGTGAAATAATGTATTTTTCCTATTGATTTTTTGCATAATGTAAACTCATATATACTACTAGTAATTATGATCTTTTTTATTTAAGTTATATTTCATGAAATAGGGGCTTAAAGTGGTAGTTAATATAAATTAGCTATGGTAGTGCAAAGCTAATTTGTTGACAAAACGTCCCTAATATATTTGATTCTGTATCTTTATAGATTGTATCTGGAATAATTAAATATTGCATACAGTGGAGAATAAATTACAATAATTGCAATTTTGGAGCGAAGCGATCAACTTTTATTGATTACTCATAGATTTTTTTTTCTTAGCACATCAATTGTTTTTGTAAACGAGCATGACATGCAGATAGTTGAATTTGACGTATCAGCGAAGAGCATAATGGCTTTGAAAAATTGTTCGCAGAATAAAACGAAAAGGACTCCGCCCTATTTCTAATGCTGAAAATTCTATTTTGCACTGTTTACAATGAGAATTCGCGCGCCAGATGCTTTTCCAAGGTTAAGTTTATGGGTATCCTGCTTTTTAATTAGTATTCCTTAATGGTAATTATATCTGATCAGGACATGCGACCCCGTACGACACTCAGCGCGCGCTCTCGAATCATTCTGTCAAATTTGGTTAAGAGACCTCATCCCGGCGAAATTAAAATACCGCTAATTTTACAGTTATTATGTGATATCTTCAAGTAGATAAAAGATAATTGAAATGTGGAACAAGAGCGCCTTAGACAATATTATTTTGCGTGAGGGTACCGTTATCACAAGTCACGTAGTGGCTTACCACTTTCAGCCATTTAGAAACGCGAAAATAAATGCCGATTTTCAAAATGAATCGAAATCGAAAGCAGATAAGTGAGTCGTGATAACGGTATCTCATGTAAAATAATATTGTCTAGGGCGCTCTTATTCCACATTTCGATTATCTTTTATCTATTTGAAGATATCACATAATTACTGTAAATTTAGCGGTATTTTAATTTCGCCGGGGTGTGGCCTCTTAAGAACGGTTCAGGCATCTCGGGAGGGTATCCGGATAAACAAACGCCTACGTCGAGTAAAGAGAAGCTTCGCTCGAACTAGTATAGTAACAGAATTTAAGACTGTCTCTGTAATTGTGGGGTGAAACTCACTTATTGGTGTGAAACCCATATTGAAATATACTCTAATTAAGCTCTATATTATGACACTAGCGTACACAGCGTATAGTTAATGAAGCATAGCCAAATATTATCATTAAATGTTTAACTAAAATAGTGTCCAAATATATTACATATGGGTCGATAGATCACATTGAGCTAAACAAAATAGCATATGCTTCAAGGTCGATTATCATGTGTAGTTTCTGAATAATCGATAATAAGGAATCTTTGTGGTGCTGGAAAGTATGTCATTTGTTATTAAAAATAATTGACAATTTTTATGTCGCAAGAACAAATTGTTATTTATTTATGGATTCCATATAATTATAGCAAAATATACTGTTAACTAACAGATCGTTGTCTCTTCCAAAGTGGGACATACTTAGTCTTTACACATCTATTACTTATAAAGATGTTCAGCGACGTAACTTAGGTTTTTTCTGAGGGGGAAGCATATTTGGGCTCTATAGGAAAAGTTGTTTGAGACCCCCAAAATAGGCCCCTTCTTTCCATCTTTCTCTTACTCTTTGTGGGCCCCCGAATCTTGGGAACCCTCCCGCACCACAAGGTCTGCGGGGCTGTTGGTTACGCTCCTGGGCCCGTTCCATACGTGACAAATTAATTAAGGGGACAATATTGACAAATCTCAAAGCCATACGATTAAATAATATTTCTAAGGTCCCCAATAGAAAATATTTTTATTGAAATGGGCCCATGACTCATTTTTGTTTGATTTATCTTTTGTGTCTTGTTTTGTTTATGTAATGTAGTGAACCTGTTTGATGCTTCATTTATAATTTCATTTTCGTATATTATATGGAGTAAGAAAAGTCTTAAAGTGGGCCCCCTCGAACGGCGGGCAGCTTCTCTGGGGAGCAGTTGCTTCCTTGCCCCCCGCCCTTCCCACACACACACACACAAGTTACGGCTCTGAAGATGTTATATTGCAAGTTATGTATACTATGGAACTTATGCCAAGTCCGCCGTTAACCTCGACTGAAATGTACTAAAACTTTCTGTTTCAATATTGATTCCCATAGAACAAAAACAGTAGTATATACAGGCAGGGGCGGATCCAGGGGGGCGATCGGGGCAATCTCTCCCCCCCCCCCCCCCGAGAAGAGCAAACTTTCTTGTTTTATATATATAAATAAAATCCATCCCAGAGTTTGGAGCCCTTAAAAGTAGCATTATGACAACCCACCGCCCCCCCCCCAGAAGTCGGTCCTGGATCCGCCCCTGTATACAGGCTTGGAGGATTTCTTAATACGAGATTTTAGTGCCAAGAATAAGTTCTATCTCAATTCCAATGCATCTATTGAAAAAGAAAATAGTAGAAATATACTAACATTTCTGTTTTTAATATTTATTCCCATATACAAATACGGTGACAGACAGAAACAGTTTGTTTCATATCAATTTAGTGATCCAAGAATATAAATAATGAAACAATGTTTCTTCCTCAACTCCTCCTAGTCAGTTGGACTGATTTTGATGATTTTTGACACTTGTCTCAACCCTTATCTAGCTTAAGTTTTTATCATCCTGCTTTGATTAAAATCATTGGTGCAAATCCCGGGGGATAAGGGTGCCTGTCCCTTTCAATCTTGGAACTGGGGGGACAGTGTCCCCTAATAATCCGATTTGAAGGGTGTTTTTTTTGGGGGGGGGGAAATGTGATGATTTATGTCCGATTGCCACAAAAGAAAGTGATATGAAATTGATGTCCCCCAGAATAAGCCTGAAATTTGATCGCCTCCCAATGTTGAAGACAATTCTGCTCCCCTAATCCTCCACAGCATTGGTTTTTCAACTTCATAAATATTTTGAACATCGCTTAAAAGAGAAAAAGGGTATGAGAACGGTCTTACTCCCTCCCCCCCAATATTGAAGACAGATTTGCGCCACTGATTAAAATACTTATCCTAAGGGGCAAACGGGGCGATCAAAATTTGGTGAAAAATGAAGTATCTCATGATCCTTTTAACTCAGAAAGATGAAAGTTGGTATATCAATTCTTCATTTAAAATAAGTGAGTTTCGTTTCATAGTGTGAAACGATAGTAGACTTCCAAACTATACGAATTTAATAATAACCTTGAAGTTGTACATCCATAACTACTGGTTGCAATAGATTAATAGGATCAAACACAGAATATGTTCTTCGGAGTCTAAATCCATATCAAAAAGCTTTCCCCCAGTATTTTTGTTCTATGGCGATAACGGTTGAAATTTGAAATTGTTAATTTGAACCATTTCCGGTTTGAATAGAAGGTTAAGGGAGAAAGTGGAACGTATTATTGGGACGCTGATTCCATTGCAAAAAAGAAAAAGAAAAGGGAATCTCGATATCTTTTACCGTTCTTGCTTTATAGAAACCAGTATTGAAACCGGAATTAGGAGTAAATTTCAACTACTTCTGGTTTTGATAGAGTGTTGCGTGTTTCTCTCGAAATCCTGAATCGATTGCAGAAAATCACCTATCGCTTTCCATTAACATCTTTGTTCTATGGCGTTAAATGTTGAAACTGTAAATGATTAATTTGAACCACTTCCGGTTTGAATAGAGGGTTAACAGAGGAGATTGAGTTTATTCTTGGAACGCTGAATGGATTGCAGGAAATCACTTCTCAATATGTCTTACCATTTATGCTCTGACTAGCAGCGTTCACCCCGCTTCGCTGCGGTCACCCCGGAACGCAATAAACGTTGTTACTTAGATAATTTTTACTTTTTCGCTTTCAAGTGATATGATAAAAACCATAGAAGATTGCAGTAAATGTTAACATTATATCGCCTGTCATTTATGTTAACCCGCCCCGCTTCGCTGCGGTCACCCCGGAACGCAATAAACTTTGTTACTTAGATAATTTTTACTTTTTCGCTTTCAAGTGATATGATAAAAACCATAGTAGATTGCAGTAAATGTTAACATTATATCGCCTGTCATTTATGTTAACCCGCCGAGTGACACGGTCATGCGGGTTGCATATACATACGTTTATTTTTATACCTATGATGAACTAACAAAGGATTTGTACGTTATGGACACTTGAATGGTCAATTATCTCAAGACACTGGTAATTAAAAATTAAAGTGATATGATAAAAAACATCTATTGTCCAAATCCTAATAACCCCCCAAAAATGAAAGAAATTGGTTCAGCCGTATTAGCGTGATGAGGGAACAAAGGATTTGTGCGTTCTCTTTTATATATATAGATACCCGACGACGGACGGACTAATAGACAAAGCTATTCTACAGGGTATACGGGTACAGGATAAGACTTCCGACACTTGCACATCATAGTTTGGAAGTCAAAGCGTTTTCTAAAATTCTCGTTTTAAGGGCTAAAGCCAGGGGGCGGATATACATTATTAGGGGGACACGGGCGTTTTTACTTCACAAGGGCTACTAGCATCTTAATGTCACAAATCAAATTGCGCAGTTTTGTTCTACAGTAAGTCAACAATTAACCATTAAAACCCTATATCCTTTTATCAGCATATCATTCTGAGTTGTTCAAAGCATTACACTAAGTTCAAGCAATATGTATACTATATTACAAAATTAACAGATATTTTAGTAGGGCTATATTTTTGATGCTACAAGGCCGATCACCTTTTCATTCGAAACATTCTCTAACTAGTTCTTTTCAATAGACATCAACATAAATGTTTCCAAATGTTCCTGAGACATGGTACTGCTTAACCTATTTTTCATATATTTCAGCTTTCAAAAACTTCTTTCTCATGTTACCTGGCTTAGAGGAAAAGTCAACAGAAATTTGTATGCTAATAGCAAACCTTATAATTCTGCAAAATTAAAAACTAGCCCGTTGGATTATTTTGCACTCGCTTTTTTTTTTTTTTTTTTTTTTTTAAGATCCTGAATTACTTGCGCTATCGGCATCGTTTCTTATCGGTTGTACTCGTGAACATGACTGATTTTCAAGGATTTCCACTTCCTTGACAAGTCCAATAGTTATTTTATATAATCCTTGGAAACTTCTTTACTAAATTTTTTCAGAAGGTGCGTAAGTTTATCGAAAGCTGTGTCTAAAAGTTCTGTTACTTGGTTGAAATTTTTAGGGTTCAAACGCGACAAATTAGCCCATAAAGTATATTGCTTCTTAAATCTTGAAGATATAGTCAAAAGTACCGTATCCAATATTGTGTTGAATGCTTCAATGCAGTACCTGGTCATTGAATTAGAGGCAGGTTCATTTTCACATGCATGAAGAAACATTCTTTTCTACCTGTAAAGGCGAATTGCCGGCATGTCAATAGAAACAAACAAATCATGTTCTAGTTGTTCAAATCGGATCTAGGTCAAAACCCCCACACTCAAGAAATGTCAAAACGCCCACACGATCGGTCGTAACTCCCACACAAATGGACAAATCCCGCAAACGCACGAACGGTCAAAACCCCCACAGCCAAAACCCCCACACTCAAGAAATGTCAAAACGCCCACACGATCGGTCATAACCCCCACACAAATGGACAAATCCTCCAAACGTACGAACGGTCAAAACCCCCACAGCCAAAACCCCCACACTCAAGAAATGTCAAAACGCCCACACGATCGGTCAAAACTCCCACACAAATGGACAAAACTCCCACACATAGCAACGGTCACAATCTCCACATAAATGGACAAAAACCCCACACAAATGGACAAAAGCCCCACACAATCGGACAAATCCCTCACACTCTGAAAATACCGTGATTGCACGTCTTTGTTGCGACTCTTTACGACGCCCACTTTAGTGTTTCTGTCATTACAAAACAGTGCAAGAAGAATAGTTGCAACATCGGTTTAAGTGGAATAAAAAATGTTATTAAAAAGTACAAGGGCAAGACATACAACCAGTATCATTTCAGAGTGTGGGAGATTTGACCGATTGTGTGGGAGTTTTGTCCATTTGTGTGGGGGTTTTGTCCATTTATGTGGGGATTGTGACCGTTGCTATGTGTGGCTGTTTTGTCCATTTGTGTGGGAGTTATGACCGTTGGAGGTTATGACCGATTACCAGTGTGGGGGTTTTGGCTGTGGGGATTATGACCGTTCGTGTGTTTGGGAGATTTGTCCATTTGTGTGGGGGTTATGACCGATCGTGTGGGGGTTTTGACATTTCTTGAGTGTGGGGGTTTTGGCTGTGGGGGTTGACCGTTCGTGTGTTTGGGAGATTTGTCCATTTGTGTGGGAGTTATGACCGTTTGTGTGGGCGTTTTGACATTTCTGGAGTGTGGGTGTTTTGGCTGTGGGGGTTTTGACCGGTTCCCTTTCAAATCTCTTATTGATCCATTCTGCAAACCTTAATGCTGCCTTTTTAACGGATTTAAAATCAGCTCTCTTCTCCTTTAGTTGGGGCAGAGTAGTCCACAGCATTTGAGATGACTGCAATACATAAGCACCACGAGCGTCTCTGGCGAGGGGGACTAGGGGGACAGGTACCCCAATATTTTGAAGTACAAAATATGCAATATTTTGTTCTAATTTAATTTATTTACTTACGACATAACAACATATAAATAATAATAATTATATTTACTTGGAATATAATATTCAGGCTGTGAAAAGATTATAACAGAGTTCTTGATATACCTCAGGAGGTCTGTGAAGGTAAGCAGAAAGGTAAGAAATGGAATCGAGGATAATAAACAGGTAGGGCTAGGCATTCCCATTTAAATCACTTTCTTTGATGTCCCCCCACCCCAAAATTTTATCATGCCATAGACGCCAGTGATCAGCACCCTGTGTTTGGAGATTTTTAACAGAGAGGTCGTCACTTGAAATACTCAGAACATTTGTGCTGTTAGAATTGTTTTGAAGTTGAGACAAGCTTCTATTTATCCTTCCACTTTGCACCTAACTTCTAATTTGATATTAAGCAATCTCCTTCATTGTTATGATCAATTTAATGTAAGGGGTAACAAGGAACCTAGGGTTCTTCAGTTTTGAAAAACCCAAATATTGTCCTTTGCATGTTAATTGCGCCATTGGCTGAATTTCCAATGCACTTCTTAATATCAAGGTTCAATTCCTGCAGAATTTCCAGCAGTAAATCGCAGAGACCGGTGGTAGACATACATTTCACAATGGTAACAATTCTTTCTATAACAACATTCTATTCTATAACAATTCTAAAACAACAGAGCACTTGTCTGAAACTGCTATATCTTGAGTAGTGTCTAATAGAACAGAAATCATCCAAGCCTGAGACTTCTTTCGAAATATCTTGTCTAATAAATGGATTGATAGCATCCGAAAAGTAATTTTTGAAAGGAAAGTTATGTGGTCACCACCCTGCTTAGTTCCTCGTGCATGACTTTATTTTATTCTTCTCAATGACTTTATCTAAATACCGGTAACTTTTAAGTGGAGGATACAATTGCCTTTTCAAAAGAATAATATTCAAAACGTTTCCATGATATGTAGTTTTGCCTTCCAGTCTATAAGCTGCTTCATTTCCTTTTCTTCTATAACTGAGCCATCTTTTAACAATGAGTTTCACTACTTCGACAACTTGTTGCATTACCTATAGGCAGGGATAAAAGTGAGAGGGAACGCGGGAGGACGCCGTCCCCCAACCTTGAACAATATGTACGGCGTCCCCCCCACTTCTTAAAAAAATTACAATGAGCAAAGATAGTCAGGGGGAAAGGCGTGAAGTCATGCCGCTACCTACCGTCCCCCTTCCGTTTCAGATTCACTTTTTGCCCTGCCTGTAGGTTCTCAACCTAATACTGCGCTTGTTTCAGCTGTTCATGAAGAAGCAATTTATTAATACTATTTCCTCTGTTGTTAGATATGTAAGCATCCACACCTGCCTGATGTATTTTTAGAAGATTTGTGTCCTCTTATCGCTGATAAGCGTGCTTAATGTCACGTGTTGGATCGATCTGTAGAATAAGCTATGCACACGCTGAAAAAAAGAAAAACGCATTTTGAGCAGAACAATGTGACAGCCAAGTTCTGTTAGTGTCATCTGCTCGTTTATAAGCAAATTCAAGATTAAATGGTATATTCTCTTTCAGCTGATGGAGATTGAAATAAAAAAAATCTTGAGGAAATCATTCTCTTTGTGGACGTATGAAATAGTTTGTTGCGTTGCTCTCTGCTGCATCATGATTTTCAATATTTCCACTGACTTCGGAATCGACATCACTAGAACTGGAGCTTTTCTGTTAATTTTCTTCTTTGTCGGCAACAATCGTGGCTGATGTTGGAAGAGCAGTAATTTCAAGACTCATGGAAGTGGAACTTCTTTTTCATTTACTACTCTGACAGCAACATTCGTAGCTGATGTGCTGGGAGCACTAATTTCAGCATTCATTGACCTAGAATTTTCTTGTTCATTTTCCACTCTGACCGTAACATTCGTGGAGCTCCTTCATGGCTAAACGGTTAGCGCAAGCGCCTTTGCGTAAGCGTGGAAGACCCGCGTTCGATTCCCAGCGGGAGCTCATGTGGTTCGGATTCCAAGTGAGTAGGTCTCGTCTCATATAGCCTTGCTGTTGAAAGGGACGTTAAACTCAAAACCAAATAAAATCAAATCAGTAACATTCGCAGCAGATGAGGTAGGATCGTTAACTTCAATACTGTGTTCAGTCTGTTGTGAATCAATAGTTGGCAGTCTTGCAGGTTTGGAGATACTAAATAAGGAGCATAAGTACAAGGTAATCAAAAAAGTTCTTGTCGTTTCTGACGTCCGATTAATCATGTTCTCACAGAGAAGAAACGAAATGACGTACGTGCCTGGAAAGCGATCGGGACTTAGTCTGATTATCAACCTTCTGTAATACAGGCACGTTGCGTACACACAACAGTCATAGCTTGTCCAGTGTCGAAGAGACTGTATCTGAGCAGCTTGTTCACGTGTGATTATTGTATGACTTTAAAGTGGGACTGTCTGCTACAACATCAAGTCGCCGCATACGCCAGGCACTTGGGGAGAATGCAATGAACGAACGCACCGTCAGGCATTGGTTCCAGAAATTCCGTTCGGGAGATATGAGCTTTTCGGATGAACCTCGCAGTGGACGACCACATGTGTTAGATGACGAGCATCTGAAAGCAGCCATGAAGGAGGACAGTGGTCTAATATGTGACTAACTTGCAGAAAGATTCCGTTTCCACTGAAACAGTCAGACTGCACCTACATGGGATAGGAAAGTCATACAAATTAAGAAAGTGAATACTCCACACATTTCGGCAGCCAAGAAGAAATAACGAGTGACTTTCTGTTTTTCATTGCTCACTCGGCATCTGAACACACCCATCTTTGATCACTTGCTCATTGGTGACGAAAACTTGGTCCTCTATGATACTCCCACGAAAGATTATACTCTCTATATGGTGGAATTGTAGGCAAGTAGTTCATTACCAGCTCATTCCAAGTGTCAGGCAATCACTGTTGAACTCTACTCTCAGCAGTTGCAAAGGGTGCACCGTACATTGACGCACAAGGAGCCGGTATTTGTGAATCACAAGAATGTGTTGTTCCTGCGCAACAATGCAAGCCACATATGGCAAACTGGACCAAGAAGACCCTTCAGCAACTTGGCTGAGACATTGTGACATGCATCATATTCACCGGACCTTGCGCCAACAGTTTAAAAACTGATTCATTCCTTCGACAACCACCTCCATGGGAGATTCATCGCAAATGAAGTGGACCTGCAGAACGCACTCCGGGACTTCTTGCCAAGTTTTATTACCAGGTGTAATGTACCATTACAGTTGAAAGTAATGGCAATTTTTTTTTACGCACCCTGTACCTAGTAATTTTTTTTTTCATTCAATTTCGGTTCAGCTACACAATTTATTTACTCCCTTTACTTCGAATTAAATACAATGAATCGAAAGGTTTCATTAATAACCATATTCCCACTGTATAATATATTTATTTACATTTTGATTAAGTGTAAATCCCATTTTCTGATATATAAGTTGAAAAGTTTCAAGGTTTACCATTCTGACGTCATACCGAAACATAGTTCTGTCATTGGATATAAATTTTCTTAATTTCAGACCAATGTAGAATTTAGTCAGGTACCTAACCTTTTCCCTCACCCCCTCTCAGTAGTCCATAGTCACTTTCAGATCCGGTTATATCTGGATTTACCAAATTTCCATTCGCTTTGTAATTTCCGCGGCTAAAGTTTTCGTTCTGATTGGAGGAATTCTCCTACCTCTGGCTTTTTCGGCGCAATGTTATTAGAATAATCGAAGACACACTAGCCGGAGCAGCTTGTGATTTTTGTGCCACATATTTTTCGGGAAGGATTCGGATTTCCAAGGAAAACTAAGGTAACATATAATGTAATTCAATAGTTAAAGTTTTACAACGGAATAGGAGCCCGGAAAATCCACAAATTTTGGTAAAGAAGCTGCAATTCAGTGAAATAACAAATTCCGGAGTTCTGTTTTCTAGGAAGCCATGTTTGCTGCCCAGCTATAACAGCAGAAGTGAAAGAGTGACTTTATTTTTTTTGTTATTCCAAATTCAATTAGGGATTAGGGAAATTACGACCTGATTAGTGCATGTTGGTCGTGTATACAGTAAATGTGATTTATCATTATTTATTTCGTAATTGCATGTATGTAGTAGGTTTGATAGTACTGTAAATAATCATAATGGCAGCTTAAGTTAGTTCAAAAGGGCTCCTATCCCCTTTTCCAAATTGAACCGGTTCTAGCGGGGGAATGGGTTAGTTATTGTTCGTTTTAGGGCATTTTCCCCTTTCAGGGGAAGGGTCCCTCCATAAACCTCATTAAGGTGCCCCCAGGGCATCAATTTTTGGCAATCATTATGTAAACAATTGGTCAGGTCAATTAGACCTAGTGTTACCTTTCTCATTTTTGACCCCCTTTAAATTAAATAGAGCCGACTGTATATATCGACGAGGGAGTAATGTATTTTAAATCTAATGTGTTAGGTTATTTTCGTCAACATGCATGTAACTAAATGGTGCATGTCTAGTTTAGTTAGTTGTCTTTATGTATAGTACTAACAGTGGTGTATGTAGTTAGTAGTTTTGTGTGAGTGTGTGAATTTTCGATTTGGACAGTGTATAAATATGCTTTAATTTAGTACCATTTTTCTAACATAAATAAACCAGAGTAAATATTAAATTTCTGATTAATGAGTACAAGTATACATTTCGGTACACGGTAAATTATGCCTCCACTACAGCGCCATAGCGTCAGTTTTCGGTAGTCAATTGTTTGTTGACATTACGACATCGCATGACTTAGTGATTTAGATTGTTTGATTTTGGACATTTATTCTCAAATTACTTCCCGTGGACATGGTTTTCGGTTCGGATGAGTATACCTTCATATAAAATAGCATGAGATCTTACTGTACTGAAAATTTCAGCTTGCTAGGTCCAATAGTAAATGAATAATCCGCTGAAATAAAGAACACCTATTTTCTTAATAGAAGTAAAGCCCATATGCTGTTACTGTTTGTTTAAAAATGTAGTATTAAATTCTTTTTTTCCCGTGGCTGTAGAAAATTCCATTGTTGCTTCAGTTTTATCAACAAATCAGAAATAGATTAATCATTGACAATTTAACTTTCCGTAAATACATGTATGATTTTTTTTAAAACCTGCAAAGTAAATACAATTTGGGTGCTTCGAAATAAAGAGTACGTGGTTCGATGAATGTGATCGTGTGGTGGTTTGAGCGTGATAGATTGTGATAGTTATATATATATATTTATTACTGCGTAATGTAAATATGTGTATGGCCTGCGTGTAAAATGTACGAAATAGGGTGTTTATAAAATATTACTTCGTGTGAAAATTAGTAGATAATGAATGAATGTAATGATATGTTAATAATATGATATATAATACGAATGAGATGATGACCCCTATATTTAAATGGATAGGCCTAGTGAATTTTATATAGTGAAAATATGAATATGTTTACGAAGAAAAAAAAAATCTCTCGCGTTTTGACTTCCACACCAGTGCATTCATCCAACCGAGTTTGCTACTTGGATAGTAAATTATAGTTGGGAATTGTGTGTTACTTTGCATTTATGTACCTCATAATAACAGCCCCAGATCTTAAGCCTTTCAATAGATAGAGTAGTATCATGTGGGAATTACTTCTAAAGGATGACAGAAAATGATAATTAAGAAAACCAACTGCTATATCCTGTGATCATCGAAAAGTACAGGTTTTGGTCATTTGTACCTTTAACATTCATAGCCTCTCCGAGATTTTTTTTTTTGTTGCTTACCTTATTTATTTATTGTGCAGTGTTCATATAACTCAGTTCGGACTATCCGATTAAATTAACTGCTACTAAATTTAGCGTACCCGGACGTCGACCCCTAGTCCCATTAAGTATTTTCATGTCTTTTCTTAGTTTAATTAGATGAGGGAAATTAACGACGTCCCAGACTGTGGCATGTCTGCGCAGGGTAGCCATCGGTGAAATTTGGTTATTGAAATCACCGATCCAAAATTCAGTTTATTTAATTTTTTTTATTTTGGCAAATTCTCATTAGGGATATCTTAGCTATTACTCTAATTTCATTACTATTCTGGAATCTTCTAGTTTCCAAGAGGTCGGATGATTTTTTTTTCTTGAAATTCTAAATTAGCGCCTTCTCTAACCTTCCGGACGATTTCCGGGAACCTGCTGGTTTGGGCCGGATACGGGGATCGGATTTCAATCTTACAACCAAATACTTGTGGGATTGGGATCTGATGGACACAGAACTTGCATCCTTGGCAGCAGGGCGTTCCTTGAGTCTACGTATTTGAGTAGACCACCCTTTTGGCATGTTAAGAATATTTTGGCTATGGATTTTGTTGAGAGCGAAATTCGATTTCTGTCTTTGTAGCGTTAGTTATTTCCCACTTAAGTCTTTGGCGCCACTATTTCTTCGTCTTCCTTCTTCTCTATCTCTCTCTGTCTTCATTACTTCGAGATTTTTTTTTTTAAATTTCAACCTTGCCCCCCCCCCCGGTTTCTGAAACTCATAAAACATACAATATTCATTTCACTTATTTCGATCGTATGTACTAACTGAGACATCGAGGGATGCAATTCGTGGAGGTATTGCAGCACATCTCAGGACCATTTTCGCGATATTCAATCCACCACGGGAGAAATTGACGGGAAGGTACACTATGCTTTCAGATTCCTAGAAACTTACTTGTTATTCATTGATCGCACAACTTATACCCATTGACGACTGACTACTGGTTTTTATTTCTATTGATTGGTCATATAGTGTGTATGTATTAGTAGTCTGGGCCCACTAGTTTCCAATAACATTGGTTTTTTTTTTATATACATCTATATATGTGCTTACATAGTTTTAAAAGTTACGTGCCTGCTCAATTTGTTACATCTCCACCTCTTATGTCACTAAATAACACCAACTATTTTTTTTATATATATATGCGGATCTTTAGTAAATTGAAAATGATTATTGATTATCGGGTTTATACATATAAATTACAATGTTGCAACCTTATGAGGAAAAAAAAGTGAATTTTTGATAGTCAGGGTTTTTGTTTTTGTCTTTGAGCCAATAAAATATAAATATTTATAAAATATGAATACTTGTCGAATATGAACGGTTATGTAAAATTTAAACGTCGACAAAATACTACGATGGATATTAAAGTAAAATTTATTGTATTGAGTAATATGAATATATATATATACGAGTATGTATGTAATGGGCTCGGTATTTACCCTGGTTTTGTTTAGGTTGCCATAGGTTTTTGACACCCGACCTTTACCAACTATTTGTGATATATAGCGTTACCGCGTATATTGTAATAAATTACATTTTGTTGAGTGGTTACTGATGTCTGTAACTATTAAAGTTGAATATAATGTTAAATACCGCATGTAAGTAAAACAAGTAGCAGGTCGTAAGATAAGTAAAAATAACCCTAATCCTCATCCAAATTTATTCGCGAGATCATAGTGAAATTAATAACCTACGAAACAGTGTGCCCCACCAACGAATCTTCTATCAGTAAACTCTGAAACAAATCCTTCCCCTACGATCGGAAATTTAACTATTCAGTGACTAGAATCTTCTGACTACAAGATCTATACTATAAAGAAAATTACTGGTCTTAAATTTAATGAAGTGAAATTTGGTTGATAATTTAATGTGAATACCGGAATATGGAAATATGTTCTCAATGTCTGTGACTGGATTTAATAAATTTTTTTTTAACCTTGATAAACTTTGAAATTTTATATTGAGTGCGTCGAGTGACGAAATGAGAAATATAAATATATATATGATATGAAGCAACTATTTGTCTATAGTTAAAACAAAAATAATTAAACACTCTCATGGACACAAACCACAGTGCAAAAGAGAGTTGGAAAAAGGAGCTATTATCGATGTGAGAACAAAGACTCATAAAATCGTCGAAATGTCTCCTCTTGGGACAGAGACCTAATAAAATGTTACTAAAGTGTTTTTTTTTTTTAAGGATGATTAACCAATTATATTTATTTTTTTTTCTTTCTTTTCCATAACGATATATATATATTCATTACATTGAATCCTAAATGTATTGATCTTTGAATTTTTTTTATTTTTGTCTTTTATTTTTTTTTTTTTGTCAAATTCTCTTTTATGTAATTCAACTTTTAATATATATATAGGAAGAGAAATGTGTTATTTGGTCTTGATAAGATTAGCGAATTTCTATGCATGTTAATGAAACATTCTTTCCATGTATTAAGTTTTTCCCTGTTATGTCCAACTAATTTTTCTTTTATTGAAATGTAATAAATGTATATAGTAATGTAGTTAGGTTAGTTTAATTTAACTAAATACAACCCGAAGTATACATTGTCCTGTATGAATGTGTGTGTGAGTGAAATGTAGGTTCATTATTAAGTGCATCCATTATTTTGACATATATGTGTGACTTATTATAATTAAGGGTAGTTATCAATTAAACTCATTGAATGTTAATACTAACTTAAGTTGGCTCTATGAAGGAAGTAAGAAGGACTGAAGTAGCCTGAACGAATGATCAGCATGGGAGAACTGTGAGAGTCAAAATCTTCTACGAATATGTAATACTCTGATTTTTTTTTTTCCTTTGTGGTCGATTCTAACATGCCATCAACTTCGTCTCTTATTTTTCAAATATTGGATATTAGTCTAGAACTTCTGGAAATATTGAATAAACTGTAAACTTAAACTTTCTCGTCTATCTCAGATCTAGATCGGGATAATTTGGTAGTTGGGGTTAAATGGATCTAGATCGGGGATGTATGGGTTAACATGCGTCTACCCTTAATCACCTGAATACCAAATATTAACCCAATAGCTATTGGAATTCGATAATTATTCACTTTCTTTACCATATTTTTTCAAAATATTCAGTAACAGTTTCCTCTTTATTACCTTCTTACTTTACCTCTTTCCTCTTCTATTTTCCTTTTCCTTTCTTCATCTTCTTCTTCTATTTTTTTTTAAATAAAACTGAAAAGGGGGTCGTGACTGGGAATCCTAGATGTAATAAACACGGTCATGTACTTAGTTACTTTATTTCATTCTCTTTAGAAGTCCGATAAAAAGTTTTCTCGTTTCAATCGAATCTAATATGTTCAAAATTAAGAAACGGTAGTTTCTATGGCAACGACGACTCTCCCTTTTACAGTTTTAAAGTGGCGACACGTGACAAGACTGTTGCTATGGTAACCATGTTTACTGTGGTAACGGATCTGAAAATGCTTATTGAATAATACCAGTTATCATGCCAATCAGTTTGAATTGGTGAACCGCGATAAGAATGGTTGTCATGGCAACGTTTGTTTCCATGGCAACGGATCTCAGTTTAAATGGCGACCGATAGATTTGAAATTTTTTTTAAGAATGTCAAAGAGTGAGGTTGAAGGCATGTTGAATTGATTATAACATTGAAATTAATAAGAGAAATTTTATAGTCAAATGAAATAAGTAGAGTCGTTGGCTACTTTGTCATTTTTGTTTCCTTTTCTAAGGGGGAAAAAGAGAAGGAGTGTCAAAATTTTTTCTAAAATTAGAATTAAACGCTAGAAGGGTTTCAAGGAAGGAAAGAGAATGGGAGTCCTTTAAGTCATGAATAATACTTGTCTGGATAGTGAATAAGTATTTTATAGTATATGTGTATTTTTGCTATATATATCTTGTCTTTTGTAAAGTGTAAAGTGTCTCAAAACTATGGCAACAAAAAAGGTTGTGGTGTCACAGGGCGAGTGTGAAATCACGTGCACTCAATGCACATTAAATGAAAAAGAGAAAAGATCTCGCGCCCCGCGAAGATTAATTAGATGCACCGGTTGTGGACAAAAATGGATCCACTTTGCTTGTTCCAATTTAGATGATACTGCGGAAAATGCAGAAAAGGTGCAAACCGGCGAAATAGAAAAATATTGTGAGGACTGTGAAATGGACCGAGGCCAAATATCTCCAGCGGAGATATCTGACCTCGACGATGAGGAAAAAAATGAAAATCACAGTGATTCTCGGGATCAGACGGCAAACCCGAAGGAAGGAATGTCATCTGGAGGGTCTGACACGTCTGCATTAATTCGCCAGATGATGGAAATGATGCATGAAAAATTTTCTAATATGAACGAAAAATTCACTAACATGGAAGTTAAAATAGATCAGAATAGTGCAGATCTGAGACGTGAAATAAATGAGAAGTTTGATACCTCGAAACGAGAGACCGACGCTCGATTCGAGGTATTAAACAATAAATTTGACCAGATTTGTTTAGACTTTGCCTCTTCGATTAGTAAATTGAAAGAGCAAACGTCTACTGAATTGGAGCAGGTTAGATACCAGGCCCAACAGTCTACCGAGCAGCTCAGAGACGAAACAAATGAGAAACTAAACGAAATAGATGTAAGGTTTGAGGGTACAAACAAAAGATTTGGTGACATCGAACGAAAGGTTGAACAGCAGCAGGCTGAAATAAGTAAATTGAATGTTGTAATATCCGACCTATCAATAGAAACTAAACTAGAGTCGGTTGATCAAAGAATTAGTCGAATTCAAACTGAGGTAGACAGTATTAAGGGGAAGATTACTAAACTGGAAATCGTCAAGTCTGACATCTCCTATCCTTTTCCTGATAGCGATTCTATAGGGAAAAATTTCCCAGAAACGAGTAACGTCCTCCCGGGAAAGAGTCAAGTGTTGCCTGATGCACGGGACACAACCATGTATTGTCCCCCGCATCAGCCAACCTCGAAATCATGGTTGAGTAATTTCGATGTACCGATGCAGTCGAGTGTTGTGACTACAACAGTCACTAGCGTAAATGCTCACTCTACCTTTGGAATGGTACAATCTTACAGCGTGCTGCCAGGAGGGGAAAGGAGATGTGCCGGACCGTCAGTTACTGCAGTGGTGGGTCCTAAATTCGAACCTTACATGGTCAATACTAATTATAAAACCTCTCTTGGTCATATGGGAGCGTTCAGTTCAGTGACCACTCCGTCGGTGGCAAATCCGGTGACAACCCCAACCGCTCAGGATAATGCGTTGATTCCACTAGATTCTTTCCCTGCCCCGTATAGTATGAGCTCTAAAGTTTCCCTCCGGGATATTGAACGTTTCCCCACTTTCGATGGGAACATTACTAACGGGTTACCTAGAGTTTTCCTGCGAAGATTGCAGCAATATCTAGACATGTACAAACTTACTGATGGAGAACGCCTACAAATAGTTGAAAAATGTTTGATCGCCGCTTCGGGCGCATGGTTTGCCTCGGTTAAATACCAAATCCGGACGTTCGGTGATTTTTTGATTCTTTTCAAAGAAGAATATTGTAATGAGCACATCGAACGACTCCAAAAAAGAAACTTACAATCACTCCGGTATGATCGCTCCAAGTATGGATCCCTCTTGGACTATGCTTGGAAAATTATCGAACTATATTATCAGATAGCTGAACATCCCTCGCAGGCCGAACTGGTAGATATTATAGTTAACGCTCTTCCACCTGATGAGTCCCGGGCCATAGCGTCCCACTTGTGCCAAACGGTGCGAGAAGTCACCTCACGGTTAGCTGCCTTGTGCGGTAAGGAAGTTGGTGGTCCACCAAAACGATACTTCGCCCGACAGGCAAAGATTCTAAAACCGACGAAGACGAAGGTAACGGCAAGTTGCCAGACAGATTTCCTGAGTTATACCCAAGCTGGATCTCGTTATCCTAGTGGGTATGGCTCAGAAAACAACAATAATGGCCGGCGACTATTTAGGAATCGGCCCATGTTCAACAATCGCCGGAGTTATCGTCCCTATGACCGTACCAACATGGCATCGAACCCGGATAGGGGCGATAACACCAGGAGGAATTTTAACAGGACGTACGGAAGAAGGGAGAACGGTAATAGTCAGGGCAACAATAATAGTAACAATAATGTAAATCGACCCCAGAATTCAATCCATTCGCAAGTGCGTGGTAACGGTGAGCCTAGAACAATATTAAATGGGAGTGATAGTCGCGAAACTGCGGTAAAGTCGACAAACTAACGCCGCAGTTACCTGATGAAATGGGGGAGGATAACTGCGGGTACATACACCCCATTAACCACAAAATGCAATATTCTAATAATAGTAAATCCGAGTTTCAGATACAAGAATACCCCTCGCCGAATTCCTTAGAATTTATAATAAAATTCGTAATCGATGAAGAGCCATTTGCGGTGGGGGAAGAACGTTATTTCTCGGCATCTCCCAGCCTAAAAGGAAGTATCGGTGGCGTTGAACTTGTTGCTACCATCGATAGTGGTTCGGAGCTCTGCCTAATGGACTGGGAGGTGTGGAGAAGATTGAAACAGCGCTTCCCTTCTGCAAAATTAAGGCCGTACACGGGTCTTACACTGGGTGCATTTGCGGGGAAGGAAAGTTTTTCAGTTCAAGGGGTTCAAAATTTCAATCTTAATATTCAAAACCATATTTTTGAAATAGCTATTTTTGTTATTAAATACTTGCGAACGGATTTAATCTTGGGTTGCCCATTCTTAGATAAGTTTCATTGTATCATCGACCGTGAAAAGAAAGAAATTCGTATGAAAGATAGTCTCGGGAATGCAGTTACTGTTTCAACTAATAAACCAAATGTAATGTTAGTGGGAATACCGGAAAGAGAGATTGCAATCGGTGAGTCAGGGCGGCCAGTGATGGATCAGCCCATGCTTGACCCCAGGTTTATCTGTCAAGCTGCCTGTGCAGTGACACCTCTCAATGGAGGAGAGGTTAACAGGGACGATCAGCTGGATCCATTCCTGAATGCCGAATGCAATGTCTCTCCACAAGACATCGACACTTACATTACTACTCGGGATGATTTACCACCACCAATTAGATCAGGTCTCCGTAAACTATTATTACAGTACAGATCTCTCTTCTCCGAGTACCCACGTCGTGTTAATGCGCCTCCATACAAAATTCAACTAAAAGATAACGAACCAGTTGTGGGACCTTGCTATTCTGTCCCACAAGCAATGCAACCCGAGTTTGAGGCCGAATTAAATAAGTGGTTACGGTTAGGAATTGCTATAGAACAGATGTCCCCATACAGAAATCCTATTCATGTTGTCAGAAAGGCCTCTGGGGGCGTACGTCCCGTTTTGGACCTCAGGGCTACCAACTCAAAAATTATTTCTCCACAAGCACAGGTTGAACCAATAGACGATTTATTACATCGTGTTTCACAAGCCACTTGGTTCTCATCTTTTGATGCATCTAGTGCCTATTATGGGATCAGTTTACACAAAGAATCATATCAGTGTACTAGCTTTGTGTATAAAGGAAAGCAATATTGCCTTACCGTTTTGCCACAGGGATTGAAGAGCAGTCCTGCTGTTTTTCAATCCGTTATGACTAATTTTTTCAACGACTCAACTCGTTCTTTTGTAGTTTTATACCTTGATGATGTTATGGTAAAATCGGTCACGGAAGAAGAACACTTATCTCATTTAGAAAGAACCTTTGAAATTTTCAAGAGGGCAAATTTTTCCTTAAATTTTCAAAAATGTAAGTTCTTTGCACGGGAGATAAAATTTTTAGGTCATATCATTAGTGGCAAAACGATAAGGGTCGACCCTAAATTAAACGAACCCATTCGTTGTTTTCCGGTTCCGAAATCAAAGAAGGCATTACAAAAGTTCCTAGGCCTCATAGGGTGGAGGAGAAAGTTCGTACCAAATTTTTCGGGACTTACCGCTAAATTATATCAACTACTAAAAAAGGATCAAAAATTCACATGGAACGATGAAACATTGGAAACTTTCCATAAGTTAAAAGAGCTTATTAGCAATCCGCCTGCTCTAAGTCAGCCAGATTTCTCCCTGCCATTTCACATACACAGTGATGCGTGCATGGAAAATCTGGCTGGCTATCTTGCACAATATCCAGCAGGTCAAGAAGATCCTAATGTCATCGGATATGCTAGTCGACGGGTAAAGCCTTACGAGTTGTCTCTGTCGATCTCTCAGTTAGAACTACTGTCCGTTCTGTTCCTATGTGAGCACTTTGAACAATATATTATGGGTCGTATCACGTATGTTCATACCGACAATGCAGCAGTTACTCATGCTTTCACTCAGAAGAACCTTGAACCAAGAACCACCAGGATCCTACTTAAATTACAAAAATTTGACTTAACGTTTCAGCACTGTCCAGGCCGCGAGAACCTTATCGCCGATACACTTAGTAGGTATCCGCCCGAGGTATTGCTTGAACCCGAAACCCATTATGTGCATTTCCTAACGAAAACACAATATGCTGACATCGATTTAAATCATATCAAGAAAAATCAGGAAACTGATGAATTATGTCAAACGTTCTTAAGGCGATATGAAAATAGTGGTAATCAGAGTAGAATCGCAATGCATTGTGGGTTAATGTACATAAAACCGTTGCGAGTTCAAAAATGGCTTCTAGTAATACCTCAGGCTTGTATTCACCAAATTATCAGTATTGTTCACTCCACAGGTCATTTTGGAGTTCAAAAATGTTATCGCTTTTGTCGCGCAATCTTTTATTGGAAAAATCAAAAATCTACCATAAAAAATTTCATCCGAAACTGTATCCAATGTGCGGAAACAAAGTTCACAAACCGAACCATAGCTCAGCAAGAATATCACATAAGAGCAAATGTACCCCATGAGACTCTGGGGGTGGACCTTATCGGGAAATTACCACCTAGCCAGGGATACTATTATATTTTATCATTAATAGATATTTACTCTCGTTTTGTTACTTTTCTTCCGCTCAGAAAAGCTCATACCAAAGAAATAATAACGGTACTAGAGAGAAGATACTTTCACCTTTTACCATACCCTCAAGAATTCTTAAGTGACAGGGGACCACAGTTCCAGTCCAAACTGTGGCAGGATTTCTGTGCTAAGTATAAAATTAAACACAAGAAAACAGCTAGCTATTCTCCTCAGGGTAACAGCATAACAGAACGCAGCCATAAAGAGCTCAATAGGTTAGTTCGGTTATGGTGTAATGAAGATCAAACCACCTGGAATAGATATCTTGTAAAAATACAGGACCTTCTTAATAATTCTTATTGCTCAAGTATTGGTTGCACGCCGGCGGAACGCTTTCTGAGTTACTCTGCTGTTGACAACTACCGGAAGGTGTTCCCATGGCCAAAACAATTAGATTCCGTTGAAAATAAGTTTAAATTTACTGAAATAGATATAAATTCGCGAAACTCTAGTAAACGATCAACACATTCTGTTACTCTGGAAGAAGGTCAACTAGTAATGCTGAAATTACACAACTTATCGTCAATAATAAAACAGGAATCCGCCAAATGGATGAAAATTTTCACTGGCCCGTTTGTCGTGAAAAAATTGTTAAAAAACTGCGCTGTTTTGCATAATCTCAAAGGCGAAAGTATCGGAACTCACAATTTTCGAAATTTAAAGATTTTCAATTGTACAGAAGATAAACGTAATGAATTACTCGCGCAATACCCCAGGTAGATATAATATACTGTCCTAGTGTGACTGGTAATGTTTGAATGAGATGAATGAGTGTGTTAATTTAACAAGCATCAGTAGTTAGTATTCCCGATTAGCAAAATTTTGTTATTCTAACAAAATTTTTGTTAATGGGCCGGGAAAAACTGTAATGTACCATTACAGTTGAAAGTAATGGCAATTTTTTTTTTACGCACCCTGTACCTAGTAATTTTTTTTTTCATTCAATTTCGGTTCAGCTACACAATTTATTTACTCCCTTTACTTCGAATTAAATACAATGAATCGAAAGGTTTCATTAATAACCATATTCCCACTGTATAATATATTTATTTACATTTTGATTAAGTGTAAATCCCATTTTCTGATATATAAGTTGAAAAGTTTCAAGGTTTACCATTCTGACGTCATACCGAAACATAGTTCTGTCATTGGATATAAATTTTCTTAATTTCAGACCAATGTAGAATTTAGTCAGGTACCTAACCTTTTCCCTCACCCCCTCTCAGTAGTCCATAGTCACTTTCAGATCCGGTTATATCTGGATTTACCAAATTTCCATTCGCTTTGTAATTTCCGCGGCTAAAGTTTTCGTTCTGATTGGAGGAATTCTCCTACCTCTGGCTTTTTCGGCGCAATGTTATTAGAATAATCGAAGACACACTAGCCGGAGCAGCTTGTGATTTTGTGCCACATATTTTTCGGGAAGGATTCGGATTTCCAAGGAAAACTAAGGTAACATATAATGTAATTCAATAGTTAAAGTTTTACAACGGAATAGGAGCCCGGAAAATCCACAAATTTTGGTAAAGAAGCTGCAATTCAGTGAAATAACAAATTCCGGAGTTCTGTTTTCTAGGAAGCCATGTTTGCTGCCCAGCTATAACAGCAGAAGTGAAAGAGTGACTTTATTTTTTTTGTTATTCCAAATTCAATTAGGGATTAGGGAAATTACGACCTGATTAGTGCATGTTGGTCGTGTATACAGTAAATGTGATTTATCATTATTTATTTCGTAATTGCATGTATGTAGTAGGTTTGATAGTACTGTAAATAATCATAATGGCAGCTTAAGTTAGTTCAAAAGGGCTCCTATCCCCTTTTCCAAATTGAACCGGTTCTAGCGGGGGAATGGGTTAGTTATTGTTCGTTTTAGGGCCTTTTCCCCTTTCAGGGGAAGGGTCCCTCCATAAACCTCATTAAGGTGCCCCCAGGGCATCAATTTTTGGCAATCATTATGTAAACAATTGGTCAGGTCAATTAGACCTAGTGTTACCTTTCTCATTTTTGACCCCCTTTAAATTAAATAGAGCCGACTGTATATATCGACGAGGGAGTAATGTATTTTAAATCTAATGTGTTAGGTTATTTTCGTCAACATGCATGTAACTAAATGGTGCATGTCTAGTTTAGTTAGTTGTCTTTATGTATAGTACTAACAGTGGTGTATGTAGTTAGTAGTTTTGTGTGAGTGTGTGAATTTTCGATTTGGACAGTGTATAAATATGCTTTAATTTAGTACCATTTTTCTAACATAAATAAACCAGAGTAAATATTAAATTTCTGATTAATGAGTACAAGTATACATTTCGGTACACGGTAAATTATGCCTCCACTACAGCGCCATAGCGTCAGTTTTCGGTAGTCAATTGTTTGTTGACATTACGACATCGCATGACTTAGTGATTTAGATTGTTTGATTTTGGACATTTATTCTCAAATTACTTCCCGTGGACATGGTTTTCGGTTCGGATGAGTATACCTTCATATAAAATAGCATGAGATCTTACTGTACTGAAAATTTCAGCTTGCTAGGTCCAATAGTAAATGAATAATCCGCTGAAATAAAGAACACCTATTTTCTTAATAGAAGTAAAGCCCATATGCTGTTACTGTTTGTTTAAAAATGTAGTATTAAATTCTTTTTTTCCCGTGGCTGTAGAAAATTCCATTGTTGCTTCAGTTTTATCAACAAATCAGAAATAGATTAATCATTGACAATTTAACTTTCCGTAAATACATGTATGATTTTTTTTAAAACCTGCAAAGTAAATACAATTTGGGTGCTTCGAAATAAAGAGTACGTGGTTCGATGAATGTGATCGTGTGGTGGTTTGAGCGTGATAGATTGTGATAGTTATATATATATATTTATTACTGCGTAATGTAAATATGTGTATGGCCTGCGTGTAAAATGTACGAAATAGGGTGTTTATAAAATATTACTTCGTGTGAAAATTAGTAGATAATGAATGAATGTAATGATATGTTAATAATATGATATATAATACGAATGAGATGATGACCCCTATATTTAAATGGATAGGCCTAGTGAATTTTATATAGTGAAAATATGAATATGTTTACGAAGAAAAAAAAATCTCTCGCGTTTTGACTTCCACACCAGTGCATTCATCCAACCGAGTTTGCTACTTGGATAGTAAATTATAGTTGGGAATTGTGTGTTACTTTGCATTTATGTACCTCATAATAACAGCCCCAGATCTTAAGCCTTTCAATAGATAGAGTAGTATCATGTGGGAATTACTTCTAAAGGATGACAGAAAATGATAATTAAGAAAACCAACTGCTATATCCTGTGATCATCGAAAAGTACAGGTTTTGGTCATTTGTACCTTTAACATTCATAGCCTCTCCGAGATTTTTTTTTTTTTGTTGCTTACCTTATTTATTTATTGTGCAGTGTTCATATAACTCAGTTCGGACTATCCGATTAAATTAACTGCTACTAAATTTAGCGTACCCGGACGTCGACCCCTAGTCCCATTAAGTATTTTCATGTCTTTTCTTAGTTTAATTAGATGAGGGAAATTAACGACGTCCCAGACTGTGGCATGTCTGCGCAGGGTAGCCATCGGTGAAATTTGGTTATTGAAATCACCGATCCAAAATTCAGTTTATTTAATTTTTTTTATTTTGGCAAATTCTCATTAGGGATATCTTAGCTATTACTCTAATTTCATTACTATTCTGGAATCTTCTAGTTTCCAAGAGGTCGGATGATTTTTTTTTCTTGAAATTCTAAATTAGCGCCTTCTCTAACCTTCCGGACGATTTCCGGGAACCTGCTGGTTTGGGCCGGATACGGGGATCGGATTTCAATCTTACAACCAAATACTTGTGGGATTGGGATCTGATGGACACAGAACTTGCATCCTTGGCAGCAGGGCGTTCCTTGAGTCTACGTATTTGAGTAGACCACCCTTTTGGCATGTTAAGAATATTTTGGCTATGGATTTTGTTGAGAGCGAAATTCGATTTCTGTCTTTGTAGCGTTAGTTATTTCCCACTTAAGTCTTTGGCGCCACTATTTCTTCGTCTTCCTTCTTCTCTATCTCTCTCTGTCTTCATTACTTCGAGATTTTTTTTTTTTAAATTTCAACCTTGCCCCCCCCCCCGG
Source organism: Thermobia domestica (assembly GCF_964235325.1). NCBI lineage: Eukaryota > Metazoa > Arthropoda > Insecta > Zygentoma > Lepismatidae > Thermobia > Thermobia domestica. Next base: position 182,782,336 of record NC_137464.1, on the reverse strand, counting down.
TTTCTGAAACTCATAAAACATACAATATTCATTTCACTTATTTCGATCGTATGTACTAACTGAGACATCGAGGGATGCAATTCGTGGAGGTATTGCAGCACATCTCAGGACCATTTTCGCGATATTCAATCCACCACGGGAGAAATTGACGGGAAGGTACACTATGCTTTCAGATTCCTAGAAACTTACTTGTTATTCATTGATCGCACAACTTATACCCATTGACGACTGACTACTGGTTTTTATTTCTATTGATTGGTCATATAGTGTGTATGTATTAGTAGTCTGGGCCCACTAGTTTCCAATAACATTGGTTTTTTTTTTATATACATCTATATATGTGCTTACATAGTTTTAAAAGTTACGTGCCTGCTCAATTTGTTACATCTCCACCTCTTATGTCACTAAATAACACCAACTATTTTTTTTATATATATATGCGGATCTTTAGTAAATTGAAAATGATTATTGATTATCGGGTTTATACATATAAATTACAATGTTGCAACCTTATGAGGAAAAAAAGTGAATTTTTGATAGTCAGGGTTTTTGTTTTTGTCTTTGAGCCAATAAAATATAAATATTTATAAAATATGAATACTTGTCGAATATGAACGGTTATGTAAAATTTAAACGTCGACAAAATACTACGATGGATATTAAAGTAAAATTTATTGTATTGAGTAATATGAATATATATATATACGAGTATGTATGTAATGGGCTCGGTATTTACCCTGGTTTTGTTTAGGTTGCCATAGGTTTTTGACACCCGACCTTTACCAACTATTTGTGATATATAGCGTTACCGCGTATATTGTAATAAATTACATTTTGTTGAGTGGTTACTGATGTCTGTAACTATTAAAGTTGAATATAATGTTAAATACCGCATGTAAGTAAAACAAGTAGCAGGTCGTAAGATAAGTAAAAATAACCCTAATCCTCATCCAAATTTATTCGCGAGATCATAGTGAAATTAATAACCTACGAAACAGTGTGCCCCACCAACGAATCTTCTATCAGTAAACTCTGAAACAAATCCTTCCCCTACGATCGGAAATTTAACTATTCAGTGACTAGAATCTTCTGACTACAAGATCTATACTATAAAGAAAATTACTGGTCTTAAATTTAATGAAGTGAAATTTGGTTGATAATTTAATGTGAATACCGGAATATGGAAATATGTTCTCAATGTCTGTGACTGGATTTAATAAATTTTTTTTTTAACCTTGATAAACTTTGAAATTTTATATTGAGTGCGTCGAGTGACGAAATGAGAAATATAAATATATATATGATATGAAGCAACTATTTGTCTATAGTTAAAACAAAAATAATTAAACACTCTCATGGACACAAACCACAGTGCAAAAGAGAGTTGGAAAAAGGAGCTATTATCGATGTGAGAACAAAGACTCATAAAATCGTCGAAATGTCTCCTCTTGGGACAGAGACCTAATAAAATGTTACTAAAGTGTTTTTTTTTTTTTAAGGATGATTAACCAATTATATTTATTTTTTTTTCTTTCTTTTCCACAACGATATATATATATTCATTACATTGAATCCTAAATGTATTGATCTTTGAATTTTTTTATTTTTGTCTTTTATTTTTTTTTTTGTCAAATTCTCTTTTATGTAATTCAACTTTTAATATATATATAGGAAGAGAAATGTGTTATTTGGTCTTGATAAGATTAGCGAATTTCTATGCATGTTAATGAAACATTCTTTCCATGTATTAAGTTTTTCCCTGTTATGTCCAACTAATTTTTCTTTTATTGAAATGTAATAAATGTATATAGTAATGTAGTTAGGTTAGTTTAATTTAACTAAATACAACCCGAAGTATACATTGTCCTGTATGAATGTGTGTGTGAGTGAAATGTAGGTTCATTATTAAGTGCATCCATTATTTTGACATATATGTGTGACTTATTATAATTAAGGGTAGTTATCAATTAAACTCATTGAATGTTAATACTAACTTAAGTTGGCTCTATGAAGGAAGTAAGAAGGACTGAAGTAGCCTGAACGAATGATCAGCATGGGAGAACTGTGAGAGTCAAAATCTTCTACGAATATGTAATACTCTGATTTTTTTTTTTTTCCTTTGTGGTCGATTCTAACATGCCATCAACTTCGTCTCTTATTTTTCAAATATTGGATATTAGTCTAGAACTTCTGGAAATATTGAATAAACTGTAAACTTAAACTTTCTCGTCTATCTCAGATCTAGATCGGGATAATTTGGTAGTTGGGGTTAAATGGATCTAGATCGGGGATGTATGGGTTAACATGCGTCTACCCTTAATCACCTGAATACCAAATATTAACCCAATAGCTATTGGAATTCGATAATTATTCACTTTCTTTACCATATTTTTTCAAAATATTCAGTAACAGTTTCCTCTTTATTACCTTCTTACTTTACCTCTTTCCTCTTCTATTTTCCTTTTCCTTTCTTCATCTTCTTCTTCTATTTTTTTTAAATAAAACTGAAAAGGGGGTCGTGACTGGGAATCCTAGATGTAATAAACACGGTCATGTACTTAGTTACTTTATTTCATTCTCTTTAGAAGTCCGATAAAAAGTTTTCTCGTTTCAATCGAATCTAATATGTTCAAAATTAAGAAACGGTGGTTTCTATGGCAACGACGACTCTCCCTTTTACACAGGGTATTGTACAGCTGCAGGCAACGTTGATTGGATACTGATGGAGATTACTTCGAAACCAAAAGGTACACTGTCCATTGTATTACTCTTTGTTTATCATTAGAGAGCGGATTTTAAGGTGTAGCACCTTTTCTAAAAATGTAGTTGTTAAACAACCAAAGTTCAAAATAGTATTTCCGGGCATAAAACGAACTGAAATTAAGGCATTTTGTTGCACCTTTTTCATGAATGTTGCATCTTTTTTGCTAAATTAATAAAATTTCCCTTTTTTAAACTTCTTTTAGCCTTCATCACCTTTATTGTCCTTTTTTTTTTAAAGATTTGAGCAGACCAACATGTTTTATTTTTAATCTGGTTTGCATAGGGTAAATGTGCCAGTCCTCGACCACCTAACTCATTTTCTTAGGGTTCTTAATCGTTTTTCACTCAATGGAACAACTTAAGAGGATGCAAGTAGCTCACATGTGTTCCTAAAACTATATTTTATCTATACTTTATCCAAAACTGAGATAACTTATACCAATTATGTAATATTAGTCGGAGAAACATCAGTAACTGATTTCTTTTAGTGTCCGACCATTTTTCGTTAATGTTCGACCGCCTACTGTTTAGTCATCGACCACTACTCGGTTAATGTGCTTTTAATTATAGTATGAAGGCTAAAGCATAACTTTACCAAACTAATAGCATCTGTAGATGTTACATCATTAGTTTTTCAGATGTCACTTCGCAATTTCGCACAATAGTCGCCGAGATTAAGTAATTTTGTGATAGTTTTGTCAAGAAAGGGACTACCAAATTTATTTAAGGTTCAGTGGAATGCAGCACCAAACATGCTTCGTCTTCTCTGGGTTGAAGGGGGTATAAACCCCATCTTCTAAATTCGTTTTTAATTACTAATTGTGTTGCTACCTTGTATATCACTCTTTTAATTAGTGGTGCAGAAATAACACGTGTAACATTTTACTCAGTTTCCATGTAGAACTCTCGAAAACGATTTGAACAATTTTTCAGTGCTCATTATGCGTCGCAGGGTTGAAGAATATGTGTGTTCTTTGGTGAAAGGCAGTAGAGTACTATAGCATGGCTGGAACAAAATTCGCTTACTTCCATTGCCAAGTGAGTCTTGTGACCGTCGATTAGCAGAAGGACTGGTTTCTTAATAGAAGGATCATTCACCCATTTTAGGAAGCCGTTTGCTATCCATTCGTAGTGTTTCACTTTTCATCCAGCCGCTATCTGACCTGACCTGCCTATGAAAATCTCTGAAGAAACTGCACTGATGACGTCCTTTGGAAGATGTCTTACATACAGATATACGACCATCGGAGATACAATTTCTCCTGCTGCGGAAAAAGTGCAAAACAGTGTTAATGTTTCTTTCTCGTTGCCCTTTACCTCGTACTCGTCTTTGAACGGCGTTTTGCCTTTTTCTGAATCGACAATTTTTAACACTGTTCAGAAGATCGTATTTCTTCTGTAGAAAGCCCTTTTGCTCACATTAAGAAGCCAGTTTGCTAATCCCTCTTCTTCTTTCTGTGTTAGGTATGGTTCTGGATCTATTTTTCGCTTTTTGGGACTGTGACCATGAAATTTATCCATCAGCGTTACCCGAGGAATTCCATAGATTACTAATGCCTTTCGTATGGAGCGCTTTTTTTTTTTTCGACAAGCCTCCAGAGCTTTTTGTAGATCCTCGTTTGAATAAGCTGGCAGTTTGAGCTTAGGTCTACTCACTCATTATCTCTGAAAGAAACAAAAATTCTTAAGGGCATGCAAGGAAAATATATATATTCCAGACGTAAGCTAATGGTAGCTATTCCGCTAACAATATTTGAATGCGTTCCACGACGAAACGAGAATAGTGTAGTTCAGTATTAAACGAATTAGACCAAATATAATAAATTTATTATTCAAATTAAACGTCATACCCTAACAGTGCCATTAATTTTCCATGAAAATGTTGGGAAACTACATGAATATTCAGTTACTTGAATTTGAATTTATTTTATGGCCTTTAGGCATCTACGGTTCTGACCGGGATAGGGTGGGGGAGAGGATGTTGGAAGTTAGACGGCCAGGGCCTATTTTGAAGATACCATCCCAGCATTTGCCTGGTGTGACTGAGGAAAAACCCGAAAGAACTCAGTCAAGATGGCCGACCGCTGGGATCGAACCGAGGACCTTCCGAATGCTAAGCCAACGCTTTACTATTTTTTTCAAATTTCGTCTCAGCTGAGACATTAAGTCTGAATGCTCCTCGAGCCAATTGGAGGTAATCCAATCCTGACAGGGACACGAACACAGAAATATCGAGGACAATTAAAAATACCCTTGCTCTTGAGAGGGATTCGAACCCTCAGTGGATTGCCTCTTCACAATTACCACAGAGTCACGGCCATTCGGTGAATATTCATGTATTAACGGTAAGACTCAGCAGATGATTATACAAATGTAAATTGATCACTGAATTAGTGTTTGAATCAAGAAATTCTGCGAGAAAATACAAACGCAAAGCATGGTCGGACACTGAGAAAGAAACAGCTAATCTTCGACCAGTACAAATGTATTACGAAAAGTAGTGGTCGAACACTAGTAAATGTTTTCGTATCCCATTATAACTTCAGAATTGGTAACTAGGTACTCATTTCATGCAGATGAATCGAAAGTTAGTCGTTATTGATATTTCTACAATTTTTCAGTGCTCGACCACCCTGTGGTCGAACACTAGTTAACAAAGAATATTTCATAAGTCATTGTCCGACCACTACATTTTATTGATTTATTCTTCATACCTTACAGTTATCACTAAAATTTAATTACTGAAATGTGCTCTACAGTTCCATGTAACAGAATAATAGTACATTTCTTATCTGCTGAGATAAAACTAGGGAAAAGCACGAAAAACAGGCTGCTGTCGTTCCCATTTGCAACAGATTAAAGTTGTCGAAAAGTCAGTGCGTCTTCCGTAGGCATACATTTGATTGGCTATTACCGAATGCATGTGCAATATATTTTGACAGTATCTTTGTGATTGGTTTAGAATAAGCTGCAATTCAATTATAACGGAAAAGCATGCTCTTTTATCGGAAAATAAGCCTAATATATGGTTTTAAAGTGAAAAGTGGTCGGCAACTAGGGGGTGGTCGAAGACTGGCACAACCACCCTATAATATTCCATAAATTTAAACACAATCTTGACGGATTTGCTAGGGACAAATTTGAACTGAATTTGCGAAACAATGCGGATGTAGAAACCTTTGCAACGTCAACTATCCTGTCTATGTGCTTACAAAGTACGCACCACTGGTTTCCATTGATGTCGAGCAATGTTTAAGGATCACTTGAACTCCAAGCGACAGAAATTAACAGTCAAAACCATAGAAATGTGCATAATCAAGTATAACCAGTTTCTGAAAACCCAATAGTATGGAACGGTTTCTCAAGCCACAATATTACTAAATTAGTGCTTTCTTTTAATACCTAGTTGATTTTAATCACAATTTTGCTACAAGAATGTTGAAAATTGTACAAGTTTATGAGAATAAATAAAACAATTTTACAATTTATGTCAAATGTTTAAAGCCAAGTTTTTAACAATATTTGCTGGTGTAATGAATAAAAAATGTTCACGTAACTGTATACTATAGCACTTAATAAAGATACCCTATTAGCACCGTTTTTGCACTTTTTTTGCACCTTTTTGAATGATTTTTCAGCACCTTTTATTCCCTTTTTCCTACCACATTTTTGCACCTTAAAATCCGGTTCCTATTTATCACTGTTCAAGAATAACAAATATTTTTTGGTTATCTTGTAATATACACATGGTTGGTTACGGTGGAGTAGTTTTTCAGACAGTACATACCAGGCCGTAATCAATTTAAAGCCTCAGAGGGAGAGAGAGGAGAGGAGGACATAGGGCCTATTTAAGGAAAGTTAACAAAGCAATCTTTCTCAAAATATATATCGCAAGAAAGTAGAAGGAAAGTCGGAAGAAATGTCTCACAGAACGCGGTATTACATAACATTATGAAGGAGAATGCACAACAACATGCAGGAAAAAAATCCACTCATGAGATACATGAATGGGAAGGAACTTACGGCCACCCTATAGAAACGATAAAGGCATTGGTTCATTGTTTGTTCTCTGGCATAAAAGAATTAAGATTCCTGGAATATTTTTCAAAATAACCTATCCCTAATTTCAAATGCAAAATAATATATAAACAGTTATGATTAACCCGGCGGGAGCTCATATGGTTCGAATTCCACGTTAATCAGTAGGTCCCGTCTCATATAGCTTCGCTGCTAAACTCAAAATCAACTCAACAGAGACGGCGGAAGTGTTTGTGTTTACAGTCGGCACTGGCGCAAATCTCGGGGGGGACGAGGGGGACATGTCCCCCTCAATCTTGAACCTGGGGGGGGACTGTCCCCCCCAATAATCTGATTTAAAAAGTGCTTTTTCGGATAAGTGTCATGATTTGTGTCCGACTGCCCCAAAGCAATGTAAGATGAAATTGATTTATCTTGGCTTTTCCATTTTTTTTTTTAAAGAATCGTATTCTGTAGTATTTCAAACTGAACTTCGTGCTGTAGTGAGTTTAGTAGTCTCATCAATATGTATTAATTCCACTTCCGCTATTTGGGCACAAATTGCAATAAATGCCAGAGGAGGATATGCCCCTCTCCTCATGCTGGAAAGTTGTCTCAGCTATAGGTACGGGCACAAATTCCGGGGAAATGGGGAGACATGTCCCCCCCAACATTGGAATTGGAGGCTCTCCCAATAATCCGATTTGAAAAGTGCTTTTTGCAGATAACTGTGATGAGTTGTGTCCGACTGCCAGAAAGGAAAGTTAGATGAAATTGCTTTGTCTTGGCTTTTCCATTTTTAATGAAAATGAAGGCGTGCGACTGTGCGTGACGTAACCTCATATGAAATCTTATCTCCTCCTCTCCCCTAGGCCCTAGCTCACGAATAGTATATAGACTATCCAATGTCAGTAGAACCCATCTTTTCAGTAAATGCGCATTTAATCTATTTATAGTATCAGCCTAGGCATCTACTCATGCTTCGTAAGCTAACTAACTCTATAGCCTATGGAACCCGGAGGTTCAATGCCGCGTTCACAAAAGCTCTCCATTGACTTCTACTCTTAGCCAACTGGATCCAGTTTCTACTTTGTATTCCTATCTCTGCGAGATCCATCTTAATATTGTCTTCCCATCTGCGCCTAGGTCTTCTTAATAGTCGTTTTCCGATTGGTCTTACCGCTAACACTTTGAAAGCGTTCCTACTTTTTCCATCCTGGCTACATGTCCTGCCCACCTAAGCCTCCTAGACTTGATAACCTTAACAATGTTTGCTAAGCCGTATAATTTACGTAGTTCGTCGTTATGAAGTTTCTACCATTCCCCATTCCCGTTCCTCTTGGTCCGAATATTTCTCTCGGGATCTTGTTCTCAAATACTTTCAGTCTATGCTCTACACTCAGTAAGCGACCATGTTTCGAAACCATACAGAACAACAGCCTTGATTATCGTTTTATACATTTTAAGCTTCAAATCCCTCGACAGAATTACCGACGACAAAAGGTTTTGAACTGAATAATAACACGAATTCCCTGTTTCTAGTCGACATTTAATTTCTTCGTGAATATGATTTTCGTCTGTTAATATTGATCCTAGATATTTGAAAGTATCCACTTTATCAAAAGTATTATTTAATATTTTAACACATACATAATTTGCCGTATTACAGTCCCGACGCACTTCAATGTATTTAGTTTTCTCTGCATTTACTTCTAAACCCATGTCCATGCAAGCGCGTCTAATAAGATCTCTGCATTTCTTTCTATTTTTCTCCTATCATCCCCTACTAAATTTACATAATCAGCGTACGCATAACCTGGTGAACACGTTCAGCTCTAGGCCCTGGTTGCTATCTTTGATTTTCCTTATAGCTTATTCCAGGACAAAGTTGAATAATAATGGCGACAACGCATCATCTTGTTTCAGGCCATTCTTAACGTGAAAGCTCGTGGCCAAAAATTTTCCTACCCGGACTTTACTTTGGGATTCATTTAAACATGCCTTAATTGATCTAATTAGCTTTTTCGGTATTCCAAATTCTGTAAGAACGTTGTACAATGTTTCTCTCCTAACCAAGTTATAAGCCTTTCTAAAATCAATAAATAGTTGATGTACCGGACTACTGTATTCCCGCTTGTTTTCGAGTATTTGGCGAATGGTAAATATTTGGTCGATAGTTGATCGATTTCGTCTAAATCCAGACTGATAATCTCCAAAAATTTCATCTGCGTATGGGGTCAATCTTGCTAATAGAATGTTTGAAAGGATTTTATAGGATGTTAACAGAAGAGAGATCCCTCGATAATTATTACAGTCAGTTTTGTCGCTTTTCTTGTGGATTGGAACATTGATTGATTCTTCCCACTCTTGTGGCAATTCTTCCTTGTTGTAGATAAGGAGAATGAGTTTGTGTATCTTGTTCCACAATTTTTTGCCTCCAGCTAAAATTAACTCAGCCGGAATTTCGTTTACATCCGAGATTTGTGTTTCTTTAATTTCTTTATAGCGATTTTTACTTCTATTCGGTTGGATATGGAATATATGGTTCCGCGGTGTGTATCTTCCTTTCTCCAGGCACATTAGTTTTTGGCTGCGTGTTAAGCAAATCGTCAAAGAAATCTTTCCATCTATTTAAAATGCTATCTGTATCAGTGAGAACTGTTCCATCAGCTTTCTTTCATATATAAGAACGAGGTTGATAGCCTTTCTTAAATTCGTTGATCCTTTTATACATGTCCCGAATGTTTTTATTTTTACTATTATCTTCAAGTTCCTAAATTTTAGCTTTCAAAATATCGCGTTTCTTTGTTCTAAAAGTTTTGGAATTTCCTCGCCTGATGTCTACGAAATTTTGTGTAGTTATTTCATTCGGATTTTGTAGCCAACGTAATTTTGCCTGTTTTCTCTTCTCTGCTAGTTCGAACCATGGTTTGTTCCTACGTATTTCCGCGTGTCCCAATTTTTCTTTTGAGAGAGGATGTTTCGTAAGCAAAGAAAAGAATTCAATTGCTGGAATACTTTTCTCTATAATCTTAAGGTTACATCTGTTAAGTAAAGAGTATGACATGCATCAGATTTCTGAAATGATTCCTGTAATGTTATTGAGATTATAATCATTTTGCTCAAAGAGTATTGTTGCGTCATACATAATTGATATTCTTTCTTCATAGTTTTGGGGAAGTCGTCATTTATATTATTATATTACTATAAAACAATTTTAACGTGGATCTTTGTGGATGCCTAATTAGAAACATACCAATTATAAATATGCTTGTATTCAGATTTCAGAATGTTTTCAGGGCAGTGATTTGTAATACTGATATGTACTACTACTTCATCTACATCACCTAATATATAATATACTCTACAACAGTTGATCAGATTCATCTACCATAATATGAGTTTCATCTCCCTTATCTAGAATAAGCCTCAAATCTGCCCATCTTCCAATGTTGAAGACAACCAATGGCGTATTTAGGATTTTCTTTCGAGTTTGCCCACCTGAGTTTGAGAATTAAATATATTTTAATTTATGCATAAATTGAAGTTATAATGGTAAGAATTACAGATCAATAAATCCTATATGATATGATACAAAAATTTAGAAGTGAATCTAACCCTTTATTCTATTCATACAAGAAAAAGAAAGCATCCTCTTGGCTGTCCTAATTTCCCGGGCTAATTATTCCAAAGTTTTGATTTTCTTTAATTCAAACATTTCCTTCTTTTAAAAATAACTAAACGATATAATTGTTCCTTTGTTATAATAACTAAAGTCCTGTCATGTTGATATCCGAACGTGTTGGTGTGGAACACTAGTTTCGCTTATCAACTCCTCTTAGTTTTGGTGTTTCTGATGACGGCCAACTTGAATCACAACTGACAACGGTCGATAAACTATGATAGGCGAAATGAAAGTAGTAACGTCAAGAAAAAGAAACAGAAAAATAGAAAGGATGACAGAAAGAACAATTAAGGACACAGTTCTTACATGGAATGAAATTTGACAAATACAGTATTATTTCTGAACAAAAAGCATAAGAAAATGGAAAGTCAATGACATTCTTAGAAATGGTAAGAAGGATTATTGTTGTACGTGGAATGCGTAAAACTAACAAATTATTCCGAGGGGAGAATGAGCCCGATAGCCTCCTAAATACGTCACTGAAGACAATTCTGCTCCCCTGATCCTTCACAGCATTGTTTTTCAACTTCATAAATATTTTGAACATCGCTTATATATATATATATATATATATATATATATATATATATATATATATATATATATATATATATGGGAAAATCTTACCCGTCCCCCCCAATGTTGAAGACAGATTTGCGCCTATGACAGTCGGGATGGGGCAGCCCGATTAAACTTTCACAAAATCGAAAATTCAACCGGTTTTGTACCTATGCACCTCAAAAATATGCTTCTTGGTTTGCACTGCACCGATTTTCTGGATTTAAAGCTTGTTCCGTTCAGTTCGAAATTTTCCTTTATATGTTGCATCTAGGGGCGTTTGGGAAGGGGACGCACCGGGCACTGTCCGGTAGCCCGGTGGCCCTATCCGCCCCTGGATAAAGCGGGGCATCTTATATATACAGCAGTCAATAGCATGGTGTGTTCAAAATGAAACTCCACCTTCGAAAATTAAACGAGTACATAGTGTGGGTAAAGTTATGGTTGTGTCTTTTTTCTTTAAGGCCGCCTATGTAGCAACTATACCGTTAGATGTTCGATGTATATACAATGACAGCTGAAAGGTACATTACTTATTTTCTTCCGAGTGTCTTTGAAGCTTGGAGATATGCCCACCGGAAGTCTCTACTGTGTCACTTTTTTCTTCATCAGTTCAATGGACGACCACGACAGTAGCGAAAATTTTGTTCCTACAGGAAATGGAGTCCGTTTCCTATGTATCTGGCTTATTCTTCAAATTCAGCTACATGTGACTTTCTCTTTTCCTCAAAACTCAATAAAAAGGTTAGAAGACAAGGATTTCAAACAAGTGAGTAGGCAACCGAAGTGTATAATAATGAAATTTCCGATATTCCAAAAATATTCTTTTTAACTATTCGACTCGTTGCTTTAAGAATGCAAAAGAATACTAATGTTTGTCGGGACTATTTTGAGAAATTGTAAAAGTTATTTAAATAAATCGAGTTTTCAAAAACTATCTTAAAACTTTTGACATGTTCCTCGTATATCTTCTGAGAATATGGTAAACTTCAGTTAAGTATTTTTTAGTACATAGAAACATTTTAAGTAGATTATGGTTCATAGTTAATATAGAAAGTAATAAAAATGGTACTGAACTTATAAATTTGTGTATTTGCACTTTAATACTCTCTCGTAATTTATAAGCTGTAAAATACGTTCGTTCTAGTGCGTTGGAGCAGTTTCTACGAACAAAATACTTGTCACCTTAAGGAGAATGGTTGATCCAACAGAAAGGGGGGTGGTGGCATGCTCCAGATCAATTTAAAACATAAATATTTTTGTGTTATTTCAATGAGCAACCATCCAGCAAAAGTATTATTTCTGTTAATATTCTAAACCTCGACAAAGGTCATATCGTTCAACGAATCCGTACCAAATTTGCAACTTAAGATTCTCTGAGAGAATTTCGCAAATATTCTTTCTACGTAAAAATAAGGCTAATTTAATGTAGGATAAAAATAAAACATTGGTAATTCTGTAAAATTGTTCTATTTTCTTCATTATGATCTTGAAGCTTTGCTGGCGTCTACTATTAATCCATTGTTCTCGGGATTGCTGCCAGAGTGAGTGTTGCTGTGCTGAGCTTTCGTTACCATACAGCGGCAACATCTTCAGAGCTATGTGTTGGAGTGTGCTGGTCGTACAATTTATATTGTAGTCTTTAGGAATTGCTGTGTTTCTATTGGTTGTTTTTGTTGGCCAATGGCGTGCTCTGATTTCGCTGGTGAAAACTGCTCTCTGATTGGCTGATAGTTCTTTTCGTACTGAGAAGCTGGATCCAGATGTCAGGTAGATGATAACCTTCGTCTCTGTTGATGGATGGCTTGTATGTACGGATGAATAGAGATTCATGTATTTCCCTGTCCATCGAAAAGGCCAATGCCATCGAAAAGAAAACCTCCAGAATAATACAAAGTTCCAGTCTGAATGAAGAAGAAAAGAAGAGGCTTAAACCTTCCGGTTCAATACCACCAAGGATTTATGGCCTTCCTAAGATACACAAGAAAGAAGTTCCATTACGACCCATTGTTAACACCATAGGAGGCCCCACGTACAACCTGGCCAAGAAATTAACAGGACTGCTACAGCCACTAACAGGAGACTGTACACACCATATCAGAAACTCCAGCCATTTCGTACAACTAGTACACAGCATCAAGACAAACGCAGATGACATACTCGTCAGCTTTGATGTGGTTTCTCTCTTTACGAGGGTACCACTAGAAGAATCTATTAAACTCCTGGAATCGCACTTTAGCAAGGATATAGTACATCTCTTCAGACACACCCTAACGTCTATCTACTTCAGTTACCAAGACAATTTCTATGAACAAAGCGATGGTGTGGCAATGGGCTCTCCTCCCTCTCCAGTAATAGCGAACTTCTATATGGAGCATTTTGAACACAAAGCGCTAGAAACAGCAACATACAAACCTAAAGTATTCTACAGATATGTAGACGACACATTCGTCATATGGCCCCATGGCAGACAGAAACTCGACGAATTCCTGCAGCATCTGAATTCTATATACCGCAACATCCAGTTCGCAATGGAAACAGAAACAGAAGGAAGACTCCCGTTCCTGGACGTACTCGTATACAAGAAACCAGATGGAAGTCTAGGTCATTCAATCTACAGGAAACCCACGCACACTGATCTCTACCTCGATGCGACCAGTATTCATCATCCTGCACAGAAGATGGGGGTGTTAAATACTCTAATACACAGAGCATACCAAATAGCAGATCCAGATAATATAAGCACAGAACTGTTTCACCTGGAAACGGTATTCAAATTCAACGGATATTCGTCGAAACAGATCAAGACAGCCATGAGAAAATACAGTAGCAGAAATTGCACCACAAAAGAGGACAACACAGCAGACAAGGAAAATATTGCAGTTATTCCATATATGGGAAAAACCTCCAACCAACCAGCAAGACTATTGAAGAAATTCAACATCAAGACTGTACACTGCCCTCCACCGAAGATCAGGAGTTTACTACCAACTGCAAAAGACTCATTGGGATTAACACACCGGGCATCTATAGGATCACATGTGAATGTAAAGCCGCTTACATAGGTGAAACGGGAAGGAACATTGAAGATAGAATGAAAGAACACCAGCGACACACCAGACTTAAACAACCTGAAGCATCTGCAATAGCCGAACACTGCATACAATACAATCATACGGCCATGTGGGACCAAATTGAAATATTAAAGAAAAGCAAACAGTTTTGGGACAGGAAAATACATGAATCTCTATTCATCCGTACATACAAGCCATCCATCAACAGAGACGAAGGTTATCATCTACCTGACATCTGGATCCAGCTTCTCAGTACGAAAAGAACTATCAGTCAATCAGAAAGCAGTTTCCACCAGCAAAATCAGAGCACGCCATTGGCCAACAAAAACAACCAATGGAAACACAGCAATTCCTAAAGACTACAATATAAATTGTACGACCAGCACACTCCAACACATAGCTCTGAAGATGTTGCCGCTGTATGATAACGAAAGCTCAGCACAGCAACACTCACTCTGGCAGCAATCCCGAAAACATTGGATTAATATTTTCTTCATATTTAGAATACCAATATTACATTTATTAACAACTCTATACTGTGGTATAAGTATTAATTTCTGGGAAGAAACAACGAGTAGCGGTTTATTCATGTGGTGAGTATTTTTCGGATAATTTTCTAAAAAGTGACTAAGATTATTTTATTTATCTTTATATGCTAAATATATATTTCATTAATAATCTGACATTATGCAATAACTAAGTAGTTGTGAACAAACATACGAAGAGTAGTGAGTTTGCTCAATAGATTTTCTTAAAAAATACAGAATATTTCGTTTACATTTCATAAATAAATCTTTCATTATTACCGTGACAATATGACATTAACTAATTTGTCTTAGGAGATTAAACAAAAGAATATTTTATTCTTAGAATTGAATTTTTTCGGACGACTTCGTATTTCAAGGAAAATGTTTCGCTAATAACTGCAGTTTAACAAGATTTGGTGTAAGAAAAAAAAAGTAGGAAAGTGCAATGACGTGCACCATCTATTTATATTTCTTGAAGTCGTATAAAAATCCAACTTATTTTCCCTTTATTTCTTAACTTCAATTGTGTGAAGTTGAAAAGCTACAATTCCTTTATTCCATAAGTCCGTCATTTAAAGATGATAAGTTACGTACAACATACACATCCGAGAATGGAGACAAAAATTAACGAATTTATTTTTCTCAATTTTTCTAGATTTGATATTTTCAGTTTATTTCAACCGTTTTCTAACTTATGTATAATCAGCGCCTCTTTCTTTCTTCGCACATGTAGTATATAGTAAAACAATGCGTTATACACACACAACGAATTACAATGTTTGCGATATATCGCACTTATTGGACAACACGTTCCCAACAATATATATTAATAGTGAAGTGGACACACTTTTTCGTGCACCAATTAGACAACCAAAGCCTATTTTAGTGCTCACCAACTGCTTGGAAAGCTCTAGAGATGCAAGGGCTCGGAAAAAAACCGGCTTTTTTGGAAAAAAACTCGGTTTTTTCTGCTTTGCTTTTTTGCTTCGGAAATTTTGGGCTTTTTTCAAAATACTGCTTTAAATTGATAAAACAGACTTTGTATCGCTTCTCTATAACACAAAAAATCATTTAATTAGTGGTTGATGCTGATAATAATATAAAACATCGAAAATAAACTATGAATTTCGAAAAAATATTTCAAACAATTTTTCTTCAACATATTTACATTATGAATTCCACAGGATTAACCAATGTATATAATAAGAATTTTTTAACCTCCTATATACAAAAGTAAGAGGAGTTGGCAAGAACCGTGGTTGTTTTTGAAAATGCCAAAAACCCGTTTTTTGGGGGATGTTTAAACCAGGCTTTTTTGGTTTAAACCAGGCTTTTTTGGTTTAAACCAGGCTTTTTTGACTTAGATTTTTTGCTTTATGTATTTATATTACATATTCACAGAAATAGCTTAAGTTTGTTTCGCCTTGATGTTATTATGCAACAGCGGGGTTATGCCGGAAGAACTCCCATAAGCTTAAAGAAGTGCGGTCAGTAAATTTCTTAAGTTGAGAATCTCCCGCCTTAGCCATTGGGAAAATCCCGTCATTACTTGAAATTAAGACAATAACGGGAAAATCCTGTTATTGCTTTGCATGTAAAATTTAAAGGTCAACGTACCATAATCAGTACGCTAAAACTTAGTACCGGTACGTAGATATCATTGAAAGTCCAATTCAAGCTAATGTTGGAAGCTACGTAGGCAATCGATAAATTTTGCCAATTTCTATCAATATATTTAAGCAATATTGGCTTCTTTATAAAACAACACGCATTTAGGCATGTAGAAATATACAATTTGGTTTGTTTTGTATATTTAGGCTTAACATCCTTACGAAATACCGAGGTTATCAAGGAGAAGACTTTCGCTTAAACTGACATCCGAACCGCTACTTGAGTTACGCATGAAAGAAGGATTGTGGTTCGACCGAGAATTGAACATGGGACACCTTGATTAAAAGGTGAAAGGGAAATAAAACTATTGCAGGTAGTTTGATATCTGGAAACGTTACCATGAAGTTCACACGATTCGCATTTTTAATCTTTTTATTTTTGTGGTTTAAACCAGTTATTAAAAAAAAAAAAAGTTGGTGTAAATCAGCCAACCCTAAAAGTAAACACTTCTTTTTAAAGAATACACAAATAACTAGCAAAATAGTATGTAGTATTTTTACTTCAAAATATTCCATACCCTCTTTTTGAAACAAAATAAAATTAAAATAAAACAAGAGAAATACTTAGATTTATATGATACACTTAAAGGCTGCACATCTAGAGTTTTTGGTTCTGTATATTCTTGAAATTCTACAGTTAAGTTTTATAGAACCACCATCACAGTTTACCCAATCCTCAAGTTTTCTGAATTTTTAACAAGAGGGATTCAACATATCATTACGAAACTCCCCCCCCCCTACCCCCCCCAAAAAAGACTACGGAATATATTTAAGTTAAGCTAAATACAACTGCACAACAAACATGACTGAGTGATTAGCTTTTGCGCTTCTATCGGGAAGTCCGGGATTCAACCAGCATTCGACCATTCTGACAAAGCTTTTCTTCATTCCATCTGTGAATGTAGAAATAGTGCGTGTACTGTGAGTTGGGCGACTTCCTTTTTTATTGTTTTTAAATCGTTATTATTACTAATTACCAGCAGTGACGGTTTTGCGAAGGTTAGGGGGGCGGTCTTTCGGACTGAAGCCCGTTCCCCAAAGTTACGGAATGTCTGCAACAAACGAAATATCTATTATTTATGCCTTTACTCATAAACTTTAAGCTATCGTCAAATAAAAATTACGAATGTTTAAAAAAACTAAACATTAGTAAGAAACCCTTCCCAAAATACTTTTCTAAATCCGCCACTGATTCTCAGTATAAAATGATTTTTAAAGTTGTATCCGGAAGATTATTGCTAAACATATAAACGAAACGAAATATTAGTTATGCCTGTACTCATAAACTTCAAGCACTTCCCAAATAAAATTAGGACTTTTTAGGAAACGAAACAATCAGAAAAAACCCTCCTAAAGTACTTTTCTAAATCCGCTACTGATTATTTGTATAAATTGGTATTCAAGGTTATGTCCGGAAAATTATTGCTAAATCACTTCACAGCTACAGTATAACAGAAATGTGGAATTACGGTTTGACGGATATATTGAAAAACGTACGCTTTGACGGATAAATAGAAATACGGGCAAGTTTAACTTTTGCGCTAGAAGCTAGAGTACTAAAAGCTCTTGGAAATGAAACACGGATGACAAACTAGAGAAGAAAAAAGATGTCGATAACTCAAAAGTTAAAATAAAGTTAAATAGCCTCTAAAATTACCCTCAAATACTACATTCTTCATGTTAGCTTTAATTCGTAAAACATGTGCTCCATCCATCTTGATGGTGAATTTCAGAGCGAAATATCACATTCAGGTCATGGAATTTTTATCTAACTATAGAATATACTATAAGAAAGCTATTTAGATAGAAAAATCATGAAGTTGAAAAAAGCCAAAATTTCCAAAATTCTCGTTTTTTTCCCAAAAAAGCCGGCTTTTTATGTGAAAAAAACCATCGATTCAAAAAAGCCGGCTCTTTTGCATCTCTAGAAAGCTCGTGTACGTTTGGGTTGCGTCTCACCAGGTGTTTGTGATACCAGCATATGTACTAGACCCAATCTATTGGAGTTTTACTATTCAAGGAGGACAACCGCACCGACTTTCCAAAATTTATGTATGTGCAAATCATTTCCATTTCAAGCATGTTTCCAGACTTAATGTTAATTATTGCGTAATCTGATAATTGAGATCTTGTTATAGAAACGCTTAATTATTTAAACTGAAATTACACGTGGTTGAATTGTAAGATTCTGAATTTTGTGCCAGTAGCAGAAGCCTAACTCCTGGTTTGATTGATTCATTGGATTTCAACACCCTTTGACTGCAACCACTACATGGATTTTTGTTTGAGACAAACATTCTCTATAGGAATCGATTCCAGGATCTTATCCACAAAAAGCTTTCACGTTATACACCTGCGCGGAAGGTCACTGGGTTCTACTGAAAGTTGATTTGGGATATGTTAAGCAGTGGATAGAGTTTGTTACGTGCTGACGAAGGAGGTTAAAATACAAACAATAAACGTTATCTACCGCGCCGGTTTTGTTACATCAAATTATGAACTTTATTTTCTCAAACCACACTAACAAAAATTCTAAACATGTTCATCACACATTCCGATTTTAGGTATGATGAACGGCGTCGAACATACAACTTCCTCTACTGCGCTGGCATACAGTAACTCTGTTCGTGAAATTCGCTATGATTGTCTGACAATTTTTACTTGGATTTCGCCGACAACTACGAAGATCACCGGTAACCTGTTAGTTCTTCACCCACCCCCCCCCCACCCATGTAAGAAAATTTGATTGGAATTGAGCCAGATCGTTTGACCGTCGTTTGATTGTCAAAAATTATCGTTTGATCGCCAAGCATATTGACGTTATACAAGTAATTATGTAGGAGGGCTAACGGCTAACAGGTTAACCTGTTAGCCTCCCATAAAAACTAAATTTGATCGGAATTGGGTCAGATCGTTTCATCGTCGTTTGATCGCGTTTGATCACCAACAATTATCGTTTAACCCCATGCGTATTGACGTAATATAAATAATTACGTAGGGGCTAACAGGGTAACCTGTCAGCTTCTCAATCGAACCACATTTATTCCGAGTTGGATCAGGTCGTTTCATCGTAGTTTGATCGCGTTTGATCGCCAGCAATTATCGTTTAATACCCACGCGTATTGACGTAAAACAAGTACTTATGTAGGGGGCTAAAATGTTAACCTATTGGCCCCCTCATCGAACAAAATTTGATCAGAATTGGGCCAGATCGTTTCATCGTCTTTTGATCACCCACAATTATCGTTTGATCGCCGTGTGTATTGGAGTAATACAAATAATTATGAGGGGGCTACCCCATCGAACCAAATTTGATAGGAATTGGGTCAAATCGTTTCATCATCGTTTGATCGCGTTTGATAGCCAACAATTTTCGTTTGATCGCCTTGCGTATTAACCTAATACAAGTAATTATGTAGGGGGGCTAACAGATCCTGAACAGGTTAACACAGCTATCAAACAACGTTCAAACTATCTGGCTCAATTCCAATCAAATTTGCTTACGCGAGAGCTAACTGCTTAACATGTTCAAGTTCATCCTCTACATAATTATATTTATTACCTTAATATGCAGGCAATCAAACGATAATTGTTGGCGATCAAACGCGATCGAACAACGATGAAACAACCTGACCAATTCCGATCAACATTTGTTCCATGGGGAGCTAATAGTTTAACCTGTTAGCTTTCTACATAATTACATGTATTATGTCAATACGTGTGGTGATCAAACGACGATCAAACGATCCTGCTCAATTGCTCAATTCTAATGAATTTTGCTTACATGGGAATCAACAGGTCATCGGACGAAGACCACTACGATGACGCCCAGGACTTTCAATGTTCACTGTTGAACCCGTTTCAATGAACTTTCTCGTAAATCTGCGAACTGTTGATTCTTTCGGTGTCTCATTTTCCCTAGAACAGCGCGAAGTCGCCTGACAGTTGCTGTATAACTTTCTCCGTTCTGAGAAAAAGTTTTCACAATTAGACTTGAGCTATAGCAAACTACTCCGTGGCTAGACACAATCTGAAGAAATGCGAGAAATTCAGACTAATGCGACAATCGGAATGTCTGTGGGTAGAGCAACAATACAAAACTAATAGAGAAACAACAATTTAGACGATTTAACATCAGCGTACTTTTTGAATAACCTTTTACTATAGAAAGGTAAATTTTACTTATAAAAGAATATGAGTCATGGCATGGAAACATTTATTTCTTTGTCGAAACACATGAATGACAGTCTATGTGGCTACCCGTCCCCCATAATTAGACATGGTAATCCACGTATTTAAACTATTACCTAATGCGACGGAAATTAAATATTGCTACTTCTACTATACTAAACTATTAACGAAAATTGAATTAAAGCATTAAAAATACTAAAATTAAAATACTTTTCTGTGTCTACCATGTCTGATTATGTATTATCTACTCGATGGTAGGGGTCTCACGCTTGCCAAAGGCGCTCGTTGTAGCGGGCTTCTTTGGGAAACGCTCATTCAGTGGTGATTTCAGAAAATTTCGAAAGGGGGGTAATTTGAATACGTGGAGCTGAAAGTGATGCTGTAAAAATACTGGCAACCCACGTGCAGCATTATCGGGAAGATGCCCCGAAAGAGTGAATTTACTAATTCCAGGTGTGAATTTCCAACCAGGCCACCCCTGAAATCATCACTGCGCTTAACAACATAACTAGTTCAAACATATATGTGTAAATATGCTTATATTTTACTTGTAATACAGGGGACACATTAACATAAACGTATCAAATTGGATTTCAAATACTATCCTTCAGCTAGAATTCTAAGTTAAGGTGCGTAATATTTAGCAAAGAATTCAAATGTCTAAGTTCCGTAAACGAAATTATTCCTGAGGAGAAAGGGTCTCATCTTTCTGCTACCGACTTATAGGAATATACACAAGGAATGTTGTAGTCTATAGCTATCTGCTTTGTCTCTTTAAAAGACGCATTAATATCTGTTGGGACAATTTATAACCTCATTACGAATATACTGTATTTAATTATGAGTTACGTATGAATGGAGAGAGAGCTCAACTTAAAGATACTAGCTGTCAGCTGGAGTTTCTAAACTCATACATAACATTTTTTTTATTAAGTTTTGCACCATTGGTTCTCAAACAATATCAAACAACATTTTCAATTGAATATTGAGTTTATCTGATAACTGTAAGGAATAGCAATTAATAAGATATTTCCATTCTTCCATAACGGAATTTTCTGTATGTAACAAAACTATAATTAAGCAAAAAAGAAAAAGCACTAGAAAACATGAGTGTTACAAAAGAATCCTGTCTAAGCAACTCTTTCTAAGAACCATTGTAGTCTTACTCTTCGAAAGAGAAATTCTATTGAGTGTTTTATTTGCCTAAAGCAATTGTTCCTTGTACGGTTATGAGAAGATAATCTTTCTACGGGAAGTGAGTGATCAAAAAGCTTCTGAACACTTCTTTACATTGCATTGCTGCCCGCTGTTGATGTAAATTATAAGATTCCAATGAGTAACTAAAAAATTGAAAAGTTAAAATTGTCTTAAATAAAATAACTGCTACTATAAAGTAAATGTGTGAAAGTTAAATACCTAATATCGTTTCAACGTTAGATGAAGATTCAATTTCAGCAGTACAGACATTCTCTACTTTTGAAGCCACTTCTTATGATTAACAATCATGTTTGTAATTACCTGACAACGACATTATTATTTTAAAGCCTTGAACAATATACTTTTATAATAATTGAATTTTGATCTATTGTTAAAGTGGATCCTACAAAATAATCTAGATTTGATAGGAGTTTGTGACGTTAGATGGGAAATAGTGGGTGTTGAACAACAAAGAATACAGAATGTTTTACTCAGGTAATGAAAACGGCGGTCATCATGGTGTGAAAATGATTTTTGGTAAGCGTTTAAAAGAGAAGGTTTTGAAAGTAGAATATGTTGGTGGAGTTATGATGTGAAGACTTAAAGGAAAAAATAAGGATCTAGGTGATACGGACATATGCACCGATGACTTCGCATCCAAGTGAAAAAGTAGAGAAAAATTATGAGAAAATAGAAGAAATTATAGACAGGGAGCAGAAAGGTGTATGTGTAATTGTAATGGGAGATTTCAATGCAGTTGTGGGAGAAAAACAGGAAGGCAGTGTTGTAGGCAAATATGGTTAGGCGAAGTAAATGAAATGGGGAGAGAGCGTGATCAATTTCTGTATACAGAATTATTTAGTAATTGGGAACACGTAGCTCAATCAACACAAGAGAAGAAGATATTCATGGAAATCCCCAATAGACGGCAGAAGATATCACATAGATTATGTTATAATTCAGAACAGGTATCGGAATACCTTGAAGAACGCGAAAACCCTTCCCAGGACGCACTTTCTCTATCATAATTTTGTGCTGGCCGAAGTAGATATTCAACTGAAAAATGTAGACAGAAGAAAAGTAGGCAACAAGAGGCTGAATACTGAAAAGTTGAAAAAACTAGGAAGTGAGAAATCATTCCGTTGAGAAATTCGAAGAGAAATACTCAAAAGAGGAAAGAATAGGTGCACTTAATAATAGATGGTGGGAACATATTAAACTTTGCATACAGCAGACTGCAGAAGAAGTGGTTGGTTACCGCGAACATAAAACTGCTAAGAAACCATGTGTTACAGAATATATGTTACAGAAAATGAGGGAAAGGAAGATGTGGAAACATGTTGATACAGAAGTGGGCAAAAAGATGTACAGAAAGGAAAACAACGAGTTGAAAAGGGAAACAGACAGAGCAAAGAAAGAGTTTTATAGAAGAAAATGGAAGGGCATAGTTGGGAAATATGGGAAAATGCGCAAGGAGGTGAAAACTTTAGAACTTCGGGGGAAACAATGGAGTATTACGATGACAAGAATACGAAGGTAGTCAGCGAAAGAAGTGAAGTCTTACGAAGATGGAAAGAATATATATGAGAGTAGGAACAGACCATATGGCTTAGAGGTTGAAGTAGAAAATGAAGTAGGCGAGGATGATAAAGGGTTTAGTGTTCTTCAGGATGTTTGAAAAAAAAATGTATTCGAGATTAGGAATGGAAAGGCAACCGAGATAGATAATATACCAATAGAATTCATTAAGAATATGGAGGACAAGGACAAGAAAGAATTGTTCCGGCTTTGAAATGACATATATTAAACAATAGAGTGGCCAGAATGCTTCCTGACGACTATTATCATACCGATCGCTAAGAAATCGAATCCAAAGAGACGTGAGGATTATAGAACTATTAGTCAATTATCTTATGCAGCAAAATTTTTGCTTCGAATTTTAAACAGAAGGTTGTACGTAGAACAAATGAAGAAGTTGAGGAGAAACAGTTCAGGTTCAGGAGAGGTAAGGGCACAAGAGATGCAATTGGCTTAAGTTTGATACGGGAAAGGCTTATAGAAAAAGGGAAAGAGGTTATATTTATTGATCTAGAAAAGGGTTTTGATCGCGAGAATTGGGAATTGCTGGTGGAAGTTGTAAAAAAGGTTGAGTTGGAATGTAAAGATCGAAGACTCATAAGAAACCTATACATGAGCCAACAAGTAAGTTTAGAATAGGGGAGAAAATGACACAGGGAAGTGCAATTGGAAGGGGAGTTCGACAGGGATTGTCTCTCGCCTACATTATTTAACATCTATCTAGAACGGATAGTGAAAAAAAGGGCCTACAAAATGAAGACGGTACTTTAATAGGAGGTAAAGCGATTAGGTGTATACGGTTTGCAGATGGTATGGCGCTTGTTCCAGCATCTGAAGAGAAAATCAATAAGATGTTAAAAATACATGAGGAAGAACTGTAAAGAATATGGAATGAAAATAAATGTTAGAAGGATAAAAGCCATGATGATTGGAACAAAGGAGTCGGAAGTAGGATTGCAGCAAAATAGAACGGGTGACTGGTTTTCGATATCTGGGTATTATTATTACTGATGATATGAAGTGTGAACGTGAAATAAAAGCAAGAATAGGAATGACGAAAGAAGCCTTTAGGAGAAAAAGACTATTTTGTGGGACCTTGAATAAAGAGTTGAGAAAAAGACTTATAAAATGCTTCGTGGAGTATTGTGCTGTATGGGTTAGAAACATGGACATTACACAAAAATAATGAAAAACGACTAGAAGCTTTCGAAGTGTGTGTATGGAGGAGAATGGAAAGAATTAGCTGGGTCGAGTGGGAAATGAATCAGAGAGTGTTAGGAATGGTGGGGTAGAATTTTTTAAAAGATATTATTAAGAGGAAGGAGTGAAACTGGTTGGGAGTATGTATAAGAAGGAACTGTTATCATGAGGGACGTGCTAGAGGTATGTTGGCAGGAAAGGTTACGAAAGGGCGATGGAGACTACAATTAATGGACTATATCAGGACAGAGAGATTGTGTGTGAAGACGAAAAGGTTAGAGGAAGACGGTGGAGCATGAAAGCTTCTCAGTTCCAGCAAGTGTTCTGGAAATAATGGCAGATCACATATGATGATGATGTTAAAGTGGATTAAATTCTTTTTGCATTCATTTGATTGTTTTTATTACTTAAGTTCGAATTGTTATGTATATCAACCCCTAAAATATGTACATAAATATGCAAAAAACAGTAAAAACGTAAAAGAAATATGTAAATTCACAACGAAATATTTATTAATATTTATTTTTAACATTAATTCCTATTTTCTTCTAAATTTCTTAAATATGTTTATTTTAAAAGAACTTAACGGAAAATCAAGTTACAATTTTTAGAACGCTAACATTAAGTATTCTTGATCTTCTGCAATGTATCCTCATCGACAAGAGTGCCTTTACATCGTTGTGACGGGTATGTGACCGCGAAGTACTGTACTGCAAGGATATGCTAGTATACGTATTTCAGCATCCAAACATCTGCATCCAGGATTACGAGATAAAGGGAAGAGAGAAATATTCCCATTTCAAGAATTAAGTCAGAGAAAGATAATATCCTACTTTATTTAGATTCAAACTCACAACCTTTGAATTCGGGAGCCAGAGCTTTACTGACTGACCTCATAACTGCTTGGAAAGATGATTGTTTAATGGTACTCTTCACTCTTCAGGAATTTACCACAACCTGCTTGCGGGACACTCCTCTAAATCGTAAACTTGAGCGTGAATTGTTACATTCGCCTCACTTCCTTTACTTGAGACTAGAAACAGATTATGCAGAACATGAATAGGTTTCGCTGTCTTAAAGCAAGGGCAGGAATAAATGTAAATAAGGTTCTAATTATTATATAAGTAATTATTCCATGTATAGTACAATAGAACGAAAGGAAACGTTTGAACAAACAAAAACAAAAACAAACACAGTAACTTTCGGTTTGCTGAATGAAGTCTAAAGCAGCCAATTCACGATTAGGAAACCCTTTTGAAGAACTTTGGAGTGTGACACAATATTCCTTTTCTACCATAGAAACCTGTGTGGCTTGGTAGGTATTGAAATAATTACGCTGAAATCTAAAAGAAGGGCCTTATGTGGTAAAATAATGCATTACTATCTGTCACAAAGATGTTTGTCGCTGGTCTACACTGTTGAACACTTCCTGGAATTGATGTTATGAACAATCAGTCCATCTACATCGACTTCGTAATTTAATTATGTTTAACAAAGCTACTCAAGTAGCAAATATGAATAAAATAATTATTTACATTTATTTTACTGTTGCGGTTTACACAGCAAGCTGTGAAAAGATGTAATTCAGAAGAAATTTTCATAATTTAGCACAACGTTAATACGACAAAAGTAATAATAATAATTTCATTTTTTAAAGTTTATTACAGAAACTTTTGTTGTGCACTGTTGAGTGAGGGGATATCGTACTTGACCCTAAAATAGCAACTAGGTATGGTGGGTTCGAATCTCCGCCACACCTACTTTATGATTCTTTTTTTTTTTCTAATGCTTGTGAGAAAAAGGAACCATAAATAGAAGATAACACTTCAATCATTTCCATTTTGAGCTGACCACGTGTGCTTCAATTCTACGTCGAACAAACATTTGCTCATAATTTCCTTTTTCTAGCCGGCAACTATATCCCTGTCGAGTCAATCCATTCTAAGTGATCAAGCATGTGCCGCTCGACCATCTCCAAGAAATCTTTTTTTTTTTTTTTTTTCATGAATATTTATCCTATATCAGGGTAAAACCATGATCATTGGATTTTTAAAACATCTCGTAGCTACGCAGCGGCTGCCGCCATTTTGCGTTTCCACGATTTCAGGCGCTTACGTTGTTTTGAATATCTCAGCATGTATTTGTCCTACCAAACTGAATATTTTACAGTTTTTCTTCGATAAAGGCAAAAACGCAAGCCAGGCGGCTGCAAATGTGAATAGTGTTTATGGTCCTGATACTGTAACAGCCAATCACGCGCAATTTTGGTTTCGTCGATTCCGTTCCCGTAATTTTGACGTCAAAGATGCACCACAGACTGGAAAGCCAAGTGTCGAAAATGTCGATAAAATCATGGACATTGTCGCGTCCGACCGTCACGTAAGCACTGTGTCGATTGCCCAAGAGCTAAACATTGCACAAAAAACCGTGTGGAACCATTTGCATAAGGGTGAATACAAAAAGAAGCTTGATGTATGGGTACCACACGAGTTAACGCAAAAAAAAACCTCATGGACCGAATTTCCATCTGCGAATCGCTGCTGAATCGCAACAAAATCGACCCATTTCTGAAGCGGTTGGTGACTGGTTATGAAAAGTGGATCACTTACGACAACGTTGCGCGAAAACGGTGCCCAAGCCAGGATTGACGACCAGGAAGGTTTTGCTGTGTGTTTGGTGGGATTGGCACCGAATTATCTACTATGAGCTGCTCCCCTACGGCCAAACCCTTAACTCGGAACTGTACTGTCAACAATTGGACCGTCTGAAGGCGGCAATCGCCCAGAAGCGGCCAGCTTTGGCTAATAGGAGAGGCATTGTGTTTCACCAGGACAATGTCAGGCCACACATATCGATAGTGACTCGACAGAAGCTCCGGGAGCTTGGTTGGGAGGTTCTTATGCATTCACCTTATAGTCCGGACCTGGCACCGAGTGATTACCATCTGTTCCTGTCCATGGCGAACACGTTTGCTGCTGAAAAAGTCTCTTCAAGAGAGGCTTGTGAAAATCGACTGTCCCATTTTTTTCCACTAGGGACAAGGGTTCTATGAGAGAGGCATCATGATATTACCTCCCAAATGGCAACACGTTATCGAACAAAACGGCTCATATGTGACCTAAATCGGATCATTCTAACTATGGTAAGTCAAGCCTTCAATGTCATGTCAAAATGATGGATTACTTTTTACTACACCAGATATATAGCGAGAGGCGGTTTCCTGCAAACGATTCAGCTTCTCAAGGAGAAGTACATGATCGTTCCCAACAACCTACCAAGACCGGAAAAGCTTCAAATTTAATATTACTACGGGTTTTAATACTAATTTCCTCAGAGTAAAAATGGTAGAAGATATCGAGATTCGGTTTCCCACAATCGATTCAGCATTCCAAAAATATGTTCCTATCTTTTCTATTAACCTTTTGTTGAAACCGAAAGTGGTTCAAATTATTCACTTCTGGTTTCAAACATTTATCGTCATATAACAAAAATAGTATTTAGGGTCTCAAAGAGACCATGGCATCATTACACGCAATACTCTAGCACTACTTCCGCTTCCAATTCTGATTTCCGTAAAGCAAAACCGTTGAGAGATATCGAGGCTTTTTTTTTTTTTTTTTTTTTTTTGCGCAATCGACACAGTTTCCCCCCTTAACCATATATTCAAACCCGAAGTGGTTCAATTAGCGATTCTCAGTTTCAACCTGTTTCGCCATAGAACAGTGACCGCCAAACCATCGATCGCGAGCTACTAGTAGCTCGCGGGACCATTTTCGGTATATTACATTGACGCTATGTTTGGCTACATGTTGGCTATTTGATTTCATATTTGCTAGAAATTAAGTTTATGTGCAATAAACAAAAGTGAAAGATTTTTTTAAAAACAAAAAGAGTTGGTAGTTCTTTTGGTTAGTAGTAAGATTTAGGAATGATACGGTAGCTCAGAAGCTTCATAAGTTAGGTAACCTCTGCGATAGAACAAAAATAGTAAAAGGATAGCAAGTAGGGATGCGCACGAGTCGAGTCGAGACAGAATTTTCCTGAGAAAATTCGAGTCGAGACACAGCTCTTCCAATAGAAAAATATACGTTTTTCGAGTCGAGACATCACTTTTACAGCACATTTTCCAGACGAGACAGCCTCAAATCTCGTCTCGTGCCCATCCCTAATAGCAAGTAATTGCTTTCTGATATGGGTTCAGCATCCGAAAAACAGGTTCTATCTTTGATTTTATTAATCAATTGTTACCAGTAGTTATAGACATATTACTTGAAGTTTGAGTATCGAATTTCTAAAGTTTCGAAGTCTACCGCAGATTCACACTGCGAAACGAAACTCACTTGTTTTTAGAAGAAATTATTGATAAAGTCGCAAAATCTACTGAAATTATTTACAATAACTAGATACTATGAATAGGGATACAAGTCAAGAATATAATATTTAATATGTATTCTATAGCATCCTTATGTGAATGTATAATTTTTAGTTCCTATAAAGTGGTGTCTAATGTAGTGTAAATTACAAACAAATAAAATGATGCATTAAAATTTGGAATGTGAGACTTTTCCATCTCTCTTGAATAAGCTATGATAAGATTAAACAGCATACTATACAAAGTAAATAGGTACCGAAATCAAAAATTCTATGAATATAATATAATTGGGGGTCACATTATAATAACATAGGCACAGTCACAAGGCTATCAAATGGCTAATTAGAATATTATTATATATGAAGTGAAATCTTCTAAGAAGAGTGGATAAACTGACAAAAAGTCAGAAACCACTTTCAGAGACAGCATTTCGCATGTGTTTCCCATGACATGCAAAGTAGTACTTAAAAAGTCCCAAGACATAAAATTAAGTAAGTTTTCCATCTGTAAAAGAAACAAGTTGGGAGACAGTCAGTAAATCGAAAAACCGTTAAGGTAGGTCCAGGTGTTTTCTTCCTATTTCTTTTTGAGTGACTAGTCATAAAAATACTCGCTTCCATAGAAGGAGGAAGAAGCTTCGACTCATCTGAAGGGACATATGGAAATTGAGATTCCCTTTGCGTGATGGTTGTCACCTGCCTCCACAAAATGACACATACATACGTGCTTGCTATTCACATACTGATGGAGCGATATATATATATATATATATATATATATATATATATATATATATATATATATATATATATATATATATATATATATATATATATATATATACATATATATATATATATATATATATATGCTGTGTATACGAGACACTTCCGCTACTAAAAAACCGGACGGCACCAGAGACAAGCGGCCAATGAAACCATCTTTTGTAATGATACATAACATACCCACATATAGTTGTCAGAGCAAGTTTTTTTCTTTCCTTCTTTTAAATATACTCCTTCCCTTCTCTAACTTCTTGTTTCATCTCTTATTATAGAGGTGCATATAAATATTTCGAATGCTGAGTTCCTGAAACCAAGGTAAGTTCCTGCATTCTCCTTAATAGATATTAACTTATGAAGAAAAAACATATTCCTTTAATGTATAGCATATAGCCTATGTAATTTTCTTGAAAACACTTTCACATAAGGCTTCAACTTGCGAGGCTTGAAGTAGATTCCATCAGTAAATTCCGGGACCAATACTGTAGCTTAGATCTACAATATCATTAACGTATAACGAAAAGACGTCCAAAGGTAAGAAGTCCATAGACCAATTGGTAGGTCACATGGAGCTGAATAAAATCATATGACTGAGTGAAAATTCTCATGCGTAGTTTTCGAGAAAAGTGAGAAAAATCTACTAAACCTAAAAATTGATGTTGTACGATAAGCCGCCATTTACAATGATAAGGCTGATACTCAGCAATATATAGACCTATTCTCTTAGTTTCCATTAGGACTAACAAGATGGCTGTACACAGTAGACCTTATAGCTCAGTGGTTCTCAACCTTTTTTGGCTGACGACACACTTGTTTGATATTATTATTATTATTATTATTATTATTATTATTATTATTATTATTATTATTATTATTATTATTATTAATATTTTATAATGTTGAAACCAATTAGTTTTTATAATTACTCTATACAGCACTAAGCATTGTTGCTACCAGTGAAATTGTTGACTGATACAGTCTGTCTCGATTTTAACTAATTATTATTAAACTTTTCGTGACTTTTAAATTCTAAAATTTCGCGAAACACCCTTGTGGGCTGCGTCATACACCAATGTGTCGTGATACAATTGTTGAGAATCGCTGGTAGGTATAGTTAATGAAATATAGCCCAAAATTATTGACTAATTTTTTAAGCTTTTAATTTTTGTTTAACTATGTATTAACCAAAGATGAAGTATATGTGAATCGATAAATGATTTAAGTAGAACAAAATTACATACTTAAGGGTAAATTCTGATGCGTAGTTTTCGATACAGAAGAAAATTTAATTTTTATTGCACTAAAAAGTAGATATATCGTTCTTGTCAATAGCAATTAATACATTTTATTTTGATGAAACAGCTTTTTTTTTTTTAATCTTTGCATTTATGAAAAACAAAGAAAAACACTGTTAGATAGTAGATTGTACCAATTGTTGTTTCTCTTCTCTGAACAGTGACGCTCATACTAGTTTTAAATTATTTTGCGCCAGCTTAGGCGCTCTCATATCAACGATAGTGCTATCTCACCAATGAGTGCACTTCACGATATTAATAGTACAGGCCTTCAGTCGTAGAAGTGTATTATAAAATAATAGGCCTACTTCATTATCTCTAAATAATTTGAATCCCAAAAATACATTAGAAATAGAAAATGTCTTACTTCTCCTAATTCTTTCATCACGGCCGGCTTAATCCCCCTGGAGGCCCGGGGCTAGAAAAAATTTATTAGCCGAAGTCAGCAGGGGCCACATTTCTCTGAAAATAAAGAAGGAAAGTTAAGGGAATACTCGTAGTTCTAAGACATCAACCATGCCGTGGATTAGATTATATTAAGACGGTGGATGTAACAAAGTAAGAAATTTGTTTCATATTTTTGGTCACATTTTATCTTATGATGATGATTGTATCTTGTATGATTCTTTTTAGACAGCCAGTTGAGATTTTGATCAGAATGGAGAGTCTGTCCACTTGGAGGCCCGGGACTACAGCCCCTGTAAGCCCCTCCCTTAATCCGGCCCGGCCTTTCATCCTATGACGCGAAGCCCATCCAGTACGGGACCTGAGACGAATGCCCCACTTTCCCCATCTACTGAACGGCCTTTATTCCACATATAGAAGAGCATTCGACAACAGTTCGACAGTTCGACAACATATTAAAATGCCTAGGGTATGCGCAAAAATATAATTTTGAGAAAGATTCATGTCATATAATACGACAAGACGAGATGACAAATAAGGTGTTTTTATCTCGTCTCTATTCACGAAAAGATTTTCTAATCTCATTTTGTAAATTTATGAACAAAATTTATGCCCTGACTTTCTTCCTAATTGGCCTACCTCTAGAAGTTATCAGAATCCACTCGTGTCACGAGAGGTCCATGGAGGCTATGACATAACATTTAAATCATATTTATTGTTGAACTACATTATGTAATGACTTGCGTATTTTTAAACGGTCATTTTGTTTCATTGTGTTCTTACAATCATTTTATATTTTTATAGTATTTTTTACCATGACGCATGTAATACTTTAAAAAAATACTTCATACCTAAGACTTGGATGAACTAGTGTTGCCCACGAAATGAGAAATTTCTTATCTTATCTCGACTTTTCGTTTCATGGGAACACTATAATAATACACATACATCAACCTATATTTCTTTTTGCTTTTAACTAAACGATCAGTGCGCAACATTAAAGGATAGATTCTCTGTCTACGTCAGGGTTTCTCAACCTGGGGGTCGCGAGAGGGTTTCATGGGGGTCGCGAAGATAAGCGGAAGAGATAAATATAATTAGAATCTAATACCAGAAAATATTTTTAAATATTATTTTGAATTTTGTTTTGATAAGCATATTTTTGTTAAGAACAAAAAAAAAAAAAAAAAAAAAGATGTACTAAACATTTTCAACAAGTGTAGAGTTGTTTAAAAATGAATTTAAATGAAAGAGGTACGAAATGAAACTAATGAGAACTGCATATTGAAGTACAAGAAAAATACAAATGTAATAAAATTTGCATATTGAAATAAAATGACGCACCTGAGCATAGCGTGACTAGTACGGCAATGTCCGGTTCAATCTTCGTGACACACATTATCAAGTCAATTAAAATACCCAATAACTTTTTTTTAACAAGTGTCCAAGTTTTTTAAACCGAAATTAAAAATCACTTTATGTTTTTTTATCATATGACCCAAAATTAAGGGAATTATGAAGCTTTAAAATTTTCAAATAGCCTCCATTTTGAAACAGTATGAAGGAT
This sequence comes from Thermobia domestica, assembly GCF_964235325.1. Taxonomy (NCBI): domain Eukaryota; kingdom Metazoa; phylum Arthropoda; class Insecta; order Zygentoma; family Lepismatidae; genus Thermobia; species Thermobia domestica. Next base: position 182,749,455 of record NC_137464.1, on the reverse strand, counting down.
CGGATTCGATATTTGTCATATAAATGAACTGACCAAATTTCGTTTAATCCATTCGCTTTTAGGGAAGTTACTGTATCCACTATAGAAGAAATGGATTCCACTTTTATAGAAATAGATGGATATCGTGAGCTCTCCGCAATAGATATATTAAAAATCCCACACAAGTTTATTACAAACCAGAAATTATAAGGGCTCTCTGGTAAGAGGATGTGATAAAATGGGGATCGTGATAGGAATTATTTTGAGAACCACTGGTCTATGTTGTATTAGTTAGTTCAGTAGCGTAGCCAGGATGTGTGTTTGGGGGGGGGCAAATGCTGTTATAGTTACATATAGAAAAATTACAAACAGAAAAATATATGAACATAAAAATATATAAAAAATTACAAATACCAAAGTACCAAAGTACATTGTCGGACCGCTTTGGGGGGGCGGCCCCTCTGGCCCCCCTTCCCTACGCCACTGAGTTAGTTCATCTATATACGTGGTCGATGTATTCCGTTTGGTCTTCCGCTGTGGTTAATAATTCAACATTTCCTTCCTGCAGCATGTTAATTCATTATAAATGGCAAATAAGTGCATTCTTTTAGTGGTTAAAATGCATCAGATTTTGCTTATTTCTTACAATACAGTCATTCTCTTAACTATTCATGAAGCACAGAATTCTTCTCTAACTGCACGTCTCGAGTGACTCCAATTTCCTACTTTCTTATTTTCGAAATGTCTATATTTTTTGTTGCTGACAGAGCTAAAATTCCATAAAGCTCTTAATGAATCTTTCTATAAATGTTATCGATGTAAAGTACAGCATTTTTCATCTTGCAAAATGTTTGGTTACTTTGCCTGTACCAGTAATGGCATAGGGACATCTAGTGACCTGGGTCACACTTACGTCACGACTTTTTTCCAAGTTATAATAACTGGATGTGGATCTCATTTCTCAGACAGGCGCGGAACTTGCACTGATCCCATCACATGGTGACCGGAACTATAGGAACATCAGCTCTAACAGTATTCCGAAGGATTATTACAGTGGATTAATGATGTATACTATTCGAACTCGCATATCTACGTGTTCGGTTCCCGATGTGGCATTTCTTAAGTAAGGTATCATGTCCTGAGTATTTCAAATATAATTTAATGTTTATTTATGTTTCCATAATAAAAAATATATATATAATACAGTGGCTTTGAACATATACTATACAAAAGAGCTTAAACAAAATGCTGTTTGGATTATAGTATATTTTTTAAATATAGTATACCAAACTACTACTTGTGGATTTTCATTTGAGTTTGTTAACGAAATATTTATGTATGAAATATGGACAAAATCTTTTGAGCAGTTTTGAGTAAATCGTCTATTAAAAATAAAAATAAAAAAAAGTACACTATCTGTTGGTGACTTTTCTAGGGAAAACAGGATATGTCAGTTTATAGTACTCTTAATGAAATACTTATTCACAAAATATGAACAATCTTCAAGAGGAACGACTTACGTCACATTATCGGGTTGTTAATGAATTATTTACATATGAAACGTCAACGAATTCGTTTGAGCAGGTTTTCAGGAAATTATTTAAATAGAATTTACTCCCGAGAATGAGTTACCATTTGTGAATATCTTCAGCAGACACAGCTTACACCCTATTGTAGTTATATTAATAATAACAATAGTAATTATATATATATATAGATATATATTTATGAAATACGAACGAGTTTGAGTTTTACGTCCCACGATTATACCGGCTAAGCTAAAGAAGGAAATACAAACGAAATCGCCAAATCGTTTCTGAGAAAATGATCCAAACAGAACTTACACAGAGTACACAATCCTTTCTTTAAAAACAAAGTGAGAAAAATGACTTACAGAGTTGCTAATGCTATATTCATTTATGAAATAAAACCAAAATCGGTAGAGAATTTTTGAGAAAATTACAAACTTTTATTTTAACCATTCAGTACAAAAGTATTATTTTGGGAGGGAGGTTTGGAGAATTTTTAAAAATAACGAATATCGTAAAAAACAAAACCTTGGACTTAAAATTTGATTTGGATACACGAAGGTATGACCTATAGGCGAGTGTATATACATACACATCGGTGTAAACGAACGGACAGATAAACAGGTAGACATACATCCAAAAATACCTCTTTTGTCATGTAGGGCTCACGAAACGTGTTAATCTGTTGAAATCTGGAATTTATTATTATTATTATTATTATTATTATTATTATTATTATTATTATTATTATTATTATTATTATTATTATTATTATTATTATTATTTTACAATCATCATACTTTTTTCCTCTCCTGTTTTCGCTCGAAAGTAAAAATTACAAAAACGATCAGTTTGATTCGATTAATTATACTTAAGGAAAAGTATAATTGTTGTTTTTTAAAACAATCTATTCAAGTTTGTTTTGATTTTTAAAATAATTTTGAAATATTTATGTATTGATTTATTGATTTATAATTTATTGTTTATTTATCGTGATTTAATGTTCCACGATAATGCACCGAAGCGAAGAAAGACGGTGATAAGGAGATAGATAATGATGGAATGAAGAAAGCTGGAGGAAACGAGAGGTCTCGAGAAAACTCAAGCACACGATACGAATTAAATTTGGTTCATTATTCAGTATATTTCCAGTTAAGTTACGGAGAATTCACCTTACTTTTTTTCTAAAAGTGTTCTTTATTCCATTATAATACAGAAAGTCTCATATGAGTATGGTACAGTATATTGGTATATGCCTTGTTTTGTTTTCTTTTTTTAAAAAAAAATCTTTTACTAACATTTCATTTAAGAAATATCCAGATCCGGAACCTTCTAGAGCATGAAGTACAAAATTTTATATATATATATATATGCCTCAACTACACATCTTAAAATGACTCGAATTATCCTTATTATTATTATTATTATTATTATTATTATTATTATTATTATTATTATTATTATTATTATTATTATTATTATTATTATTATTATTATTATTATTATTATTATTTCAATGGTCGTATTTTGAATCATATGTAAACAAATGTTAGGTATTCAAAATCTCCTAATAGTTCTAATAATAATCTGAACAATTGTTCAATGTCTAAAATTTGTCAATATTATTAGCGTTCAATGGAAAAACTGTACAAAAGTAAGACAGGTACCATTCAATCAAATTGACTGAGTAGAGGAAAACAATATGTGCGAGTATGTATAAATCGTCATGAAGGTTGACAAAATATTTAAAAAAAAAAAAAAAAAAAAAAAAACTAGCTTATTTGAAAACCCAAAAAGGCTGTACGAGAACTATGCCACTTATCGGAGTGAAACTGATCCTGATATGTCTCTTACAAAGATCTTCATTATGGCATTTAAAAAAATGACAGTACATTATATAGTTAATGACATGCTTAAAAATCATCATAAAGTCGAAAATCTTAATTTCTGTTTAAGTAAATACAAGGTATTGTTGAAAGATAAATACACATTATCAATAGACAGATCACATCGATATGAACAAAATAGCATGTTTGTGGGTTAAATTTTCATGCGTAGTTTTCGAGAAAATCGAAGAAGAGAAAATTTTTTGTGGCTGTAAACCATATGTAGTTCGTTACCTATAATGATTAACTGTTTTTATTCTGCAGGAAGGAATAATTATTTATTTATGTACCGTTAACTAAGAGATTGTATCTATTGTTTTTTTTTTTTTTTGTACTTTTCCTAACACATGTATCTGTACGCAGATATTATATGTTATTACTGGGACAATCATTAATTTATATAATTCTAAAACATAACTAGTGGTTAAGGAAAAAAAAGTTGTCCAAAGACGAGGCATATTCTAATGCTAGTGCTGTCGAAATTGACCTTCAGAATACCGAAAATCGATTTTTGCAAATGTTCAAATTTCAAAAATTCGATCTATACTTTTCAAAATCGATTTTCGGTTTTGTTTTTGAAACTGAAATTCATTTTCCTTTTTCAAAACTGAATTTCGGTTTCCGTTTGTTAAAACAGATTTTTGATTTTCGTTTATTTTTTATTTTTTTTTAAGAAAAAGCTATTTTCTGTTTTCAAAACTGATGTTCGTTTCAGTTTTGAAAATCAATTTTAGGTTTTCAAAACCGATTTTCGGGTTTTGTTTTTCAAAACCGAATTTCGATTTTCAGTTTCCAAAATCGATTTTCAGTTGCTATTTTCAAAACCGATTTTCGGCTTTTCTTTTTGAGTTCTGATTTTAAGTTTCTTCTTCAAAACGAATTTTCGGTTTTCAAAATCGATTTTTGCTTTTCAAAATCGGTTTTCAGTTTCCCAAACCGAGATTCGATTTCTGAAAACCGAAATTCATTTTTTGATCTTCTCGTTTTAAGATCAAAATTGTTGTTAGAATACCAATATCGGAATAAGATCTATGAGAAAGGTGGAAAGAGAAGAAAGTTCTAATTCATACTGAAAAATGTGCAATGATATGAAGTGAAACTCTCTTTAACGGCAAACGATTCAAGCTAGAATAATGGAAACATAACAAAACCAGGCATCCTACATTTTCTGTTTTGGCTAAAAAGCACCTCTTTAAACCCACAAGATCAGCAGCTTCAAAAAGTTTTCTACACTTTTTGAAACATTGTTACAGCAAAACGAAGTTATCTAAGTCTTAGTTCGATATGACAGTATTGTTGCATGAAAATATGAATGCATGGTACATACACGGTGGGTCAGTGGTAGAGAGCTTACCTCCTGTACGTGATGTCCCTGGTTCGATCCCCGACTAAGTAAATGTGTGGTTGACAACATCGTGTCCTGGGTTTTCTCGGGGTACTCAAGTTTCCTTCCACATTTTCATTCCACCAAACTCTTCCATAATCAGTTTCCCTTAGTCTAACTGACATAACGTGAGACGTTAAACTGAAATACATTCTATTTAACAAAAATATATATAAATGATAAGACATATATCAGTCAATAGATCAGATCGGACTGAACAAAATAACACAATTACATGGAGCTCCCTTGTAACTATGTGGTTAGCATACACGCCTTTGGAGCGGAGACCCCAGTTCAATTCCCGGTGGAAGCTCATGTAGTTCAAATGCCACGTTAAGCTGTACATCCATGTCTCATATAGCCTCCGGTACTGAAAGGGATCCTAAATCCAAATCCAATATCCATCCATTTATTTATTTATCTTTAAAATAGTTACAAGTGTCTTTCTGTATCTTTTTTCTAATAATTAGTAATATTCAAAACACAAGATTTTGATTTTGTTAATCAATCTACATATTATCAAACTGTTCGTTGTCTAGAAATTAATGCCATCAATACCGGCATCGGCATGTATAAAACTCTAGGTTGCATACATCCTTTACACCCATTTCGGAAAGTTCGCATTTTTGACAGTTAATATGTAGGCCTATATATTACACTGAAACAACTTTGAAGAGATCTTTTAGCAAACATTTTCTTAAATACATTTGCATCTACAATTTGGGATGGAACTGCACTTCGCAACCTGACACCTGTCTGTGAAATATGACGTCACAAACTTAAAGCAGTTTCAATGAGAAAATATAGGCTATACATAGTGGTGTAATGCTAGAATTTTTGGTGGGTATATTCCAGACCGTTTTCTAAAAAATATCCACTTCCATATACGCTCTCTCTTTTGTAAATTTGAAGCAAGTATGTATACGCTAGACTATAAAATATTACGTGGGTATACACTTGTATACTCACGTAAACGCCCCATTACATTCCTTGCTATACACACATTCCTTTTTTTTTTTTTTTTTTTTTTTTGTCTTCCTATCTCTTATATGAAGGTGAAGACTCCCTAGAAGCTAAGTTTAATATCACTAAACAGATAAATAAACAAAGTATATACTCTACGAAAATCATGTAAGTAAATAATGCGCTGATCAGCTGAAAATAATGTATCTATCTTTTTTCCCCATAACCTTCAACATCAACATTTAGATTTCAAAATTTTAAATTACTACTTCACGAAAGAAGAGGATCATTTTTTTTTTTTTTTTTTTTGGCTGATAGATAAAATATGTATTTTAAAACTTTCATAATTTGATCGTAAAAACTTTAAACATTTTTCGTGTTAAAAGGGCATAAGGTAAAAATATACTTCTTTTTTCATATCATTGAAAAAGTAGTCATTTTCAGTTTTCTTAATTTCCGTGACAATGTTTAATTTCAGACCATTTTGAAGAAAAAGAAAAAGAAAAATTAAATACACAATTTGTTAGTCTGTTTATTTAGTTATTTTAATTGTTTCAAATACCATACAAGTTACTACGTTACATAATAATTAAAATTTTCAAAACTGAAAAGTTCGCCAAATTGCAATTATCGTAACTACTAGAACAAAATCAAAAATTGAAAAAATAAATACTCAGATGACTCCAAGATGTTATGTCTCGTCTGTATTACAAATATATTTTAATTCTCTTTGGTTAGTTATCTAGGAGGACGTGTGTGGCAATTGAAATACTTTGAAAAAATATTCAAGTTATTTTATACATAGCTACGTGCTGTATATATTTTATAGGTATATTTTATACCTACGTGCAAACCCAAAAATATCAAATTTTTCTTACTACGTTTATGTTTGGAAATTATACAGAGCATTGAAATATATAATACATCGTGCTTCCTAGTAGTCACTAGTGCCTACGCGCTCATTATCTATGAGCATGGTCCCGAGTTCGAATTCTAGTGGAAATATTTCCCTAGATAAAAACCCAAGAAATAGATTTGACCCCACTTTAAGTTGTAACTTCCATTTCATTTACTCCTTATTAAACAAAAGAAAGGTCTGTGAGTAACGCTAATTCCTAATAGTTGCCATTCGGACTAATAGATGTCACTATCTGTGCTGTCTGCCTGACGTCACTAGATGGTGTTAGTGTGCAGCCAATTTACATATATAAAACTATTGTGACAAAAACTGTACTGTTTAGATTTTATATTTGTTTTCAAATGGACGTACAATGATAATACTGAACATGAATGTGCTTTGGTGTTTATTATTAAGACAAGAACCGTAACGGTAACCCCAACGTAAACAATGAAAGCTGTTAATTGTTGAGGACGATTTTAACCTCTAATGAACGTTCAGTGAACCGAAGACTTCGGGAGAACAACTAGTTGATATAAATATTGTTCAATCGTATTCCGTATTTGTCTAAAAATAAATAAATAAATAAATAAAAGTTTTGATGAAAAATAGAAAAATTCCTACACCTTCTATTAAAATTATCTATGAAGAACTTTATTTGAAATCATCTTGCAACGACTTTGTTCAAACTTTATTCACATACATGACTTCTTATTAACAAAATTGAACCATTGCTTTGCGGAAAACCTTTTTTTTTTTTTTTCTTTTATTGAGCACAGTGATACTGTTTTATTAATACAAATAAATGCTTTCATGTTCGAAAATCTTACATTTATTCCATTTCTAATTTTAAAAATGTAATCATCGGTATATGTTCATAATGTAAGTACACAACCATAGCCTATATATTAAGGTAAAATTAATTTTGTTCTGTATTATCTTGACAAATGATAGTATGCATACTAAATTTAATCTTCCATATTTATAAATATTTAGTATATACTTTATATCAATATATGTTTAAAAATTTAACTTTTACGTTTCAAAACATTCTCACTCTGCTACCACCTTCCTTATTAAGTTAAATATAAGAGATTCACCTGAAGAAGAATTTACAAGTGCAGAAATAGTTCTTCTTGAATGACGTGTTTCTCAGACTCTGGATTGGAAGGAAACAGGTTATGAACGACTTTCCCAAATTGAAAAAATAATAATAATAAAAAATAAAACTTGATCTGTGAAAACTCAGAATCCCCAATATCATAAAGAGATCACAAGCACTGCACGGGATACTTTGGATCCTCATGTGTTGAAGAAAATTGAGTTCAACAGGATTGATGCTTAAGGAAATGTGTTCAAAATTGATTGACTCATTGGAACACTCTTTTCCAGCACCTAAACTATACAAGATGGAGTCTGGTGCTTAAGTAGGATGCAAAACACTACTCGGGTTTCTATCCACTACAGGCACCCCTACAGGGAATCGGACCTAAGGCTATGCGTGACAGTTATTTAGCCAGGAAGACGTGCTGTATTATAAATTATAGTGGACATGTGCTGTAACCACTGTGTGTTACAGCTTTGTTTTTGTTATTATTATTTTGCGATTTCAGGTCGGTATAATTTATAGGAGCATACTTCTGCATGTTGTATTGTATGGATATGAAATATAGTCGCTAATGCGCAGACAGCAGATACAAGATCTTTGGAATCAATTTCCAAAACTGACAGGGAGACTGAGAGAAAACTCTTGGGACAAAAGGAAGTACACAAATAGGTCAATTTAGGAAGTTTAAATACAAACGCTCATCTTTGGTTAATCGTCGTTATCATTACTGGCACAAATAGGCACAATGCTGACGTCCTCATTGTCTCACCCCTCTTCCAAATCAGTCAATCAATTAATCAAACACTTATCTTTAAAATATAAACTGGGACATCGAATATCAAACGTGAAAGCGATTACGTGTGAGTATAAGTGAGTTATTTCACTAAACCTATGAAATAAATGCTTCTCTGAAAATTGTTTTCTCGAACAATTGAAAAATATTCATAAGTTATACGTACTTGTAACACTTTTAAACAAAAATAAGGTTGTTACTATTCAGCATCTGATGTTCTGAATTCACTTCCTTAGTTTCTGTAAAAGAAATGGAATCAGATGTAGTTGCAGACGATGGATGATTTACAAGATTTTTAAAAATAATCACGCTCTATATTAATCCCACTAACCTCTTTAGTTCCTTTGATACTAATAATCATAACATGAACATTATATCTGTAGTAACGAGGAAGGTAAAATCATATCTGCAACTAAGCTGAAAAAGTAGGTTTTGTACTTAATGCTCTATTGGTTTATATAAAGAAATTATTATTATTTTAATGAAATGGAATTTTAATTATTTGATATTAATGATTTCTTTAAATCTATTTGGATGTTCCTTGGTTTGTGCAAATTAAATTATTATGAACCGAATTCCCTGTTATGTTTCATGTTGTTGGAATAATATACCAACTTTACAGGAATCAGACAGCTGTTATAAGAAGAGATCAGAAGGAAGCAAGAATAAGTAAAAGATTAAGGCAAGGATGTGAATTTTCACCTCTTCTGTTTAATATCTACAAGAGTCGTTCAAGGTTGACCGGGACTTTTATTTCTTCAGAGGAAACAGCACAAGAAGCACCAAACTATGTCAGCTTTTCAAAGTATTCTTCGTGCACGTCGAGGCACTTTTGCCATCATTGTGGCAGCTCCCTTTGGCGTAGAAAGAACTTGGTTGTTGTCGTAGCCACTGAAGGGCGTCGTTCCGCAGTGCTTCATCTGTCGTGAATTTCTCTCCTCCCAGATGGTCTTTAAGGAGTGCAAACAAATGATAATCACTGGCGGCTAAATCTGGACTGTAGGGGGGATGGGGCAGAACTTCCCAGCGCATTTCGCCAGAGTTGTTGTAGTCATATTGGCCTGTGAGGGCGGGCATTGTCATTGAGAAGACTGACATTTCCAGACAGCATCCAGGTCTTTTCTTGCGAATGGACTTTCGTACAGCACCACTCAACAATGTGGAGTAATACTGGGCATTAATCATTTGCTCAACACGTGCGATATTCACTGGTGTGACTGCAGTCGGGCGAATGTGTCCCTGCGCTTCATTTGTCACCAGTTCCCTTCCTTCGCAAAACTGTTCACACCATTCGTACACTCTTGCCCGTGACATCGTTTGTTCACCATACTATGTTTGCAATCTTCTGAAAATCTCAGCTGGTTTAACTTTCTCCTTCACAAGAAATTTGATTACACACCGCTGCTCTACAGCCACAGACACACCGCATGCCGCCATGTTCGCTGCAACTGCTGCGCATGCGCCAAATACGTCATGCCGGGCGCTAGTTACTCGAGAAGGAATACATTATGTCACCCGCAAGTTTCATCATGATCCATCCGGCTATTCATCGATTATTTACGTACGAAAATCCCGGTCAACCTTGAACAATCTTTGTATATAGAGAGGCTATGAAAGAATTCTTTGATAAAGTAAATAGCCAGGTTTCCAGCACAATATGGTTTGCTGATGACGTAGCACTGATAGCAGTGAACGAAAAGGACTTGCAGGAAAGACATTCAAACTTGAATGGCAAACTGGAAAAAATATGCAAAATGAAGGTAAATAAGAAGAAAATCAAAGTGATAAAGCGCACAGGAGCAGGACAGGAAGAGTATGTATGGTTGGAGGGAGAGCAAATCGAAGACTTTAAGACATTCCTCTATTTATTAAGTTTAATATCCTCGACGGAAGAAGTGAAAAGGACATAAATTCCGGAATAGAGCAAGCTAAACAAGCGTTCAATAGGAAAAGAGAACTACTAACATCAAGAAATGTGCCGTTGGACGTTCGTAAACAATTTATTAAGACCTTAGTATGGAGTGTGGCGCTTTACAATCAGAGACATGGTCATTGAGAAAAGCTGAAATATCCAAGCTGGAAGCATTTGAAATGTGGTGTTGGCGCAGAATGCTGCGCATATCATGGACCGAAAGGAAAAGGAATGAAAGACGGCAGATCATGAAGATAACAGGAAAACGAAGAAACACCATGCTTGGTCATCTTACTCGGCACTCCGATTGGATCATCGTGTTGATAGAGGGAAAGGTAGAAGGAAAACCAGGAAGAGGAAAACCAAGTATAGAATATTTAGATGCAGTTATGAGGAAGAGACCTTATCAAAGTATGAAACAGCTCTTCCAAGAGAGAGCAAAGTTTTAAAATTTACATATTGCCCACTAACCTATGAATGAGGTGAGAAAGAAGAAGAAGAACATTATGATGAACCGAATTTAATTTAAATTATATTAATTTATAAATAATGCAAGAAATAAGGAAAATCAAATAATTAAATATAAATGCATGCAAAGACAAAAAGTAGAAACATTATGAATAGTAATAGTTTAATTTTATTTGTTCCATTAGCAGTTGTTAGCAAATACAAAATTCAATTATGCAAATAATTAAAATTCGTGTCCATCTTAAAGCCTAGTAAGTCTCGTTTCACAGTGAGAAACTGCGGTAGACGTTTCAAACTATGCCAGTTCAATACTGAAATCAAAGCCTGCTCTTACAACACAAACTTTATATATATATATATATATATATATATATATATATATATATATATATATATATATATAAAGAAAAATATACTCGCAATCTCTTCCTGTTTTTTGCTCTATGAAGATCAATATTGAGATCAGAAGTAGTAGTAAATTTCTACCATTTCAGGTTTGAATAAAGAGACAACGAAGAAAACTTACTCTTCAAACGCCGAATAGGTTTCAAAACACCACTTCTCGCTATCTCTTACGTTTTTGCTCTATGGCGATCAACGTTGAAAGCAGAAATAGTTAATTTCTACCACTTCCGGTCTGAATAAAGGGTTAATGGAATAGCTACAACCTTTTGCTGGGACACCGAATCGATTCCAAAACACTGCTGTTATTACCTTTTACCGCTTTTGGTTTGAGATCAATATTGGAACAGGAAGTACTAGTATATTTCTACCACTTCCGTTTTTAGTAGAGAAATGCTAGTAAAGGTCGATCTTCAGACGTTGAATCGATTTATATATTAAAAAAGCTTGCCTCTATCTGTTATAGGACGATTAATGTTGTAACCGAAAATGGTTAATTTCTGTCATTTCCGCTTGCAATATATGATTAACGGAGGAGATGGAACCTATTCTTGAAACGCTAAATCGATTGCAAGAAACCGCTTTTCAATTCTTTATGTTTCTGCTCTGATACATGTCGACAGACGCTTGATGGGACAGCCACATAGACCGTGGACGTAGCCATTCAAAGATTTCCGATACTTATGCATAATTTGGAAGTCTTAAAAAACTTCATATAAACCAATAAGCTAAAAAAAATACTCAATACCCCTAAATAGTCGAAATAAAGTAAAGAGGCTTGAGTGTAGTCCTGTAAGGATAGTTATAATCGTAGTTTGTATATCGATATGTAATTAAAAATATTGACTCCTAATAGAACGAAATCTGCGCATGTAACGAGTACAGAGTCAAGAGGACTCCGCAGGTTATTTTGCTACAAATCCATCACTATCATTAAATGTGATATGTAATGTTAATATTTTAGATCAATACTTCGGTTCATCATTCTTATTTATTTCTAAATCTTTGTAAGCGCACATCTTAGAACTTCAAATAGAGAGGAAAAAGTTTTAAATATATCGAAAGTAAATTAAAACGAGGTGAAACAATTTCCAGCTCTGAATGATCTACCCCAGGGACTTTTTCCTACAAGGCAAAAACGGCGAAGCTTCGAGCTACTTCCTTCCAGCATAGCTCACCAGCTGCCATGTGCGAAATCTAGCCAGCAAACATGTATGCTTAAAAAAAATACATATATAAGCAAAAGACAAAAAGTAGAAATAGTACTAATAGTAATACTTTAATTTTATTTGTTTCATTAGCAGTTGTTTGCAAATACAAAATGCAATTATACAAAATGATTTTAGGAAAGTAGAAGTTATATGTTTGTTTATTCAGTTCTTTTTCATGGAGTCTAGGAGTAATTCGCACACAACGGAACAGATTTCATATTTCCACTTGAAATTGAATCAAGTAATAACTATTTGAAAATTACAGGTACATATTATTATTATTATTATTATTATTATTATTATTATTATTATTATTATTATTATTATTATTATTATTATTATTTTACAAACTTAGTCATGTAATTAAATTGCAGTACGTATAGTCCATTCAAGTTGGTCAGTATGGTCAAATTGGTCAAAATTCATGTTAGAGAGTTTACGAGAAAACAAGTGAGTTTCGTTTTATACAGTGAAGCTAATGGGGCGTTTACACTTGGTCGATTTAGTCAAACGACTAAATCGACTCGCTGCATTTGCCACTAAATCGAAGCAACTAGGCCGAATCAGATCGATGGATGTGTTCAATTATTTCAACCACAGAAAATAGAACGTCTTTTAATTCAGTTGCCAGTCGATTAGTCGCCTTCGATCAACAAGCGATTAAGTTGAAGTCCCGTTTACACGGTCGATTAAGTTGAAAGTGACGTCAATTCAACTGAATCGAACGCAAATCGACTAAGTGTAAACGCCCCATAAGGTAGGCTTCCAAGCTAGGAGAAGTCAATACTGAAACTGGACAGCTGTCTAGATTGCAGTTGTAAATAAAGGGAATAGATCAGACATGAAACTTACTTGAGGATGCAGAAGTCATATATGTATTAAAAAAAAAAAAAAAAAAATAGGACTTACGTAGAATCGTTTTGACGCATGATTAGCATCATATTAAAGGCCTGACTACTGCAGGACACATATGTTAGTCGAACTCTTTAGTATGGCACTAATCATGCATCAGAACGACTCTGCATAAGGCCCATTATCTCTTAGTTTAGCTCTATAAAAATTAATATTGAAACCGGTAGTGACAGTAGATTTCCACAACTTCCGGTTGCCGTAGAGAAATAAAGTCGGATAAAGATACGTCGGTACTTCTGCGGTACTGAACCCACAAAAAGTTGGTTCTGGCTATCTATTACCACAATGATGACCAACGTTGAAACCTATAAATGAATAGTTAATTTCTTCCACTTCGGGGGCACGATGGCTCAGTGGACCCCACGCTTACCTCTGATGCGTGGGGTCTCTAGTTTGATCCCGGCCAAGTTAGTTTGTGGTGCACACTATCGTGTCCGTGGGTTTTCTCCGGATACTCTCGTTTACTCTCACTTACTCATTCCTCCAAATTTTCCATCATCATTCACTTGCATTAATCATCATCTCTCTTAGCCTAACGGCCAGAATCGCGGAACGTTAAACTCAAAGATTTCATTTCATTTTTTTCTTCCACTTCCGGTTTGCATATAGGGTAACGGGGACATGGAACCTGTTCTTGGAACGCAGAACCGATTGCAGAAAACTGCTTGTCGCTGTCTATTAACGTTTTTGCTCTCCGGCGATCAATGTTAAAACCGGAAATGGACGATTTAAACCACTTCCAGGTTGAGTAGTCGGTTAAAAGAGCTGACAGGACCCATTCCCAAAACGGTAAATCGATTCCAAACAAGTGCTTCTCGCTATTTCGTACTGCGTTTGCTCTATGTTCGAAAATTCTAGTGAATTATTGTCGCTTCCGGTTACAGAAGCAGAGATGGAGTGGGTCAGTGGGTCAAGTTCTCAGAGTGGGTCAACAACATATGACCCACTGAGACCCACCACCCATCGTGACCCACTGCGACCCACCGATTCAGTCTAACCTACCGACTCTGCTAACTGCATTGTAGACAGTATCTTCTGAAGACTGGTAAATTTGTCTGCGTTTTACTTTCAAGACCTTCATTTCTTTTCCTTTTCCATTAGTTTCTGTCTACTTACCTGAGGTGAGTAGGCTATATCTAAGTGAAAAAAGAACTTCAGACACTTTTGGATATTGATATTTGTAATTGTAATAATAGCAATAGGACTTATAACACTACTTGGCTTTCGAGGCCTGTAAGTTTTCAGAGGAGCTAACTACTGGAAAAAAATACATTTTTGAATCACTGTAATATATAAATTATTATATAAAAAATTGAATGCAACCATGTGTGTCTGATCATCAAAGCTAAATTGCAGTCAAATGAAATGACTTTTGGTGCATAGTTAGGACTTAATCGAAACTGGGATGTTATATTGATTTCATTATAATACATATCCTAAGGAGGTTGTAAGGATCCGAAATTTTGCAAAAAAAAAAAAAAAAAAGTATCTCGCAAGCCGTTAAACTTACGGAGGTGAAATTCAGTGTATTAACTCTTTATTGAAAATAAACAGAATGTGTCCCAGCAATTTTTAAAATTCTCATTTTAGGGGGGGGGGGGACACTTTCTATATATGGAAAATTTCTAGTGAGTTGGTTTGTAAAAATGATCAAAAACGATCGATATTAGTTAAGAAAAAAATTACAGTGCTTCGTTTCATATATCCATTGCTTTCTACTATAATAATTGCTGAAGCTTATGCTTATTATATGGAGCGCTTACAGCAGGGAGCAATCAACCCATAAAGTTGTGAGAAAAATAGAAGTAAAATTTGCACTGTAAGCTTAATTACACGGAAAATTTAAGTTTGGATTGTACGCATAACTAGATGGAAAATTTTACACTTTTTTCCTTTACGTTGGTCTACTTACCTTGATTTGGGACTTTCAAATTCCATCCCTTTTTCCACTGAAAGTATAGATAATTCAACAAGGAAATAATTATACTATCATAATTTAATTGAAATTCATCGTAATTTGGCCCATGACAAACAGCAGTGTGGTAATTGAAGGGGAAGAAGGGGGGAAATTCCAATTCACCTCTAACACTTCCCCGGAACCTCGTTCCCTTTTGCTTTCTAGGGGGGGAGGGAACTTTGTAATGACATCAAACCTTCATGTGTAATAGCAAAAATTAAATTTATAAACAAAAAGAAATCATCAGTTTATCACGCTTTAATTGATGATTTATGCACAAGATTCCCTATCGAATGTATAGTAGATGAAGTTTCTGTTCTCCATGAGTCGACATTGCCAACTAACATGATCAATATGGAAAAGATGTGTGGTGATAAAGATGTGATACTTCTTGCTGAGTATTTCAAAACTGACTGAGAAAATTCGTTATCAGACTTAAGTGTAACAAACAGGTTGTCGATAAGGAGTTGCAAAAATTTCTACGTCGGGTAGAAGTATTACCAATTTCCACGACAGATGCGAACAGGAATTTCCCCTTATGAATTTACAGATGACTGTTATTAGAAATAGACTAAGTGCTCAAACATTGTCTAACTTGTTGTTCATCAATGTTAATGGCCCACCGTTAGACAAGCTAGACGAGCTAGTTATTTCTTGGCTGAAGGATGAACATCATTCCGCTGCGAATGCTTTACCACGAAAAAGTTCTGGAGGCCAACAGGAAATAAACCCGATTTCAGATTTGTTTTAAGGTGGAAAATTACGAGTTATGGAAAATGTATACTTGTATTACTAATGGTTTATTTGTGTTATTCAACTTTGTACCTAACTTTTAATAAGTCTCTTCTTTGCCTTTTATAAACTAGAAGGTAAACTACTTTGAATAAATATTCATAATAATTACAATTATGCATATTTGTAACAAATTTAATGTGTTGGTTTAGTGATTACACAAATTACAATTATGAGCATACTTTGTGCAAATGCTCTCACAGCGGGTACCCGAGTGCCTTTATACGCTATAAAAAACTGATTTTTCATGTCTTTTGGAGAAAAATACTGTGAACTGAGAAATCACAACCTTTTCCATATTGTACAGGGGTATTTTTGCTGCGAATATAAGTTTCTTTTGGAATACGTTGAGAAATTAACACTTGCAAGAATACTCTCTTAGTACAAGTGTATTTTAGACACACACTAATTCCCCCCACCTCGAAATGCTTCAATTTCCTCTCTGACAAACAGTTTACCATTTTATATCGTAAAGGTCAGATCCACCGTTATTGTAACAGAGTGGTGCTTGAGCGATTGACCGTAGAAATTCAAACTCCAATTAGTGACAATTTTACAGTCTTGTTTTATTACAAGTGTAAACTCAGTCAGTACAGAAGAGGCCGTGGTTATGTCAGATTTGATGACGATGAATTTTGCTGAGACAGAGTAGATGAGAGTGGCTCATGCTGGGTAGTGGGTCACTGTGGGTGGTGGGTCAGAGTGGGTCATAGTAGGTGGTGAGTCATGGTGGGTAAGAGTGGATGGTGGGTCAGAGTGGGTCATGGTGGGAGGTGGGTCAATGGGTTGTGAGACGTGGTGGGTCAGTGGGTCATGGGTCAAGTTTTCATTGATCCAAGCCAACTCTGTACAGTAGAGAGATTGTAATAGAGATGGAATGTATTCTTAACGTTTCTCCCTATCTATTGCCGATTTTGCTCTATGGTGATCAACCTTTAAATTCGAAATGTTACATTTCTACCACTTTCAGTTTGAGAGGGATGGTGTAGGAGACAGAACCTATTATTGGAACGCCGAATCGATTTCAAAGCTCAACTTCTCGTTATCTTTCACCGTCTCTCCTCTATGGAAACCGATATTAGAAAAGCAGTTAGTAGTAAACTTCTAGGTTTCAGTAGAGAGATACAGGTGAAGATTGTAAATTTTCTTGAAACGCTAAATCGATTTTTTAAAAAAAGTCATCTTCACTATCTGTTATTGCATTTGTTTTATAGCGATCAAAGTTGAAACAGGAAATGGTTAATGCCTATCATTTCCTGTTTGAATAGAGCGTTAACGGAAAGAAGATTCTCGCGATACTCAATCGATTTGAAAAGAGCGCTTCTTGGTATCTTTCACCGTGTTTGCTCTCTGGCGATCAACATTGAATCCGAAAATTGTTAATTTCTACCGTTTTCAGTTTTTATAGATGGTTAATGGAGTGGGTAGGATCTATTTTTAGGACGCTGAGTCAACTTCTTAAAACAACTTGTCGCTACCTCTTACTAATCAATATTGGTACCGGAAGTAGTAAATTTCTACTACTTGTGGTTTCAGTAGACAGATACAGATGAGGATGGTATCTTTTCTTTGGACTCTGAAGCTATTTTTAAAACTGTTTATCGCCTTCCGTTACCGTTTTTGCTCTATGGCGATCAACTTTGAAACCGGAAACGGCACATTTCTACCACATCCGCTTTAAGTCGAATGATACAGTTGAGGTGGTACCAATTTTTGGGATAGTGATCGATTACAAGAAACCGCTTCTCGATATCTCTTACCGTGTTTGTTCTATATCGACAAACAGACAGATCTTCTGAATAGCCGATCTTTAAGACTGATGATACTTACGTAAAGATAATTTGGAAGTCTTAAAAAAGTGATACAGAGTAGTTTCGTACTTAAGAGAAGCTGTCTGTAAGCCCTCCATTCCAAGATACTTTTACAATTCTCAGTAAAATTGTTATTCGACTTCCAAAGTATGCTATGTATAAGCGTCAGAAATCTTATAGAACAGCTATGTCCGTCTATCTAATACATTAACATTAATGGAAAAACAAAAGAATATTTGAATATCTTTTAGTATGCTATGTAACCATGTTTTAGAGGATGTTACGCGAATAATTATGACTATATTAGAAATACTTTCCATGGTGGAGCACAGTATGATTTTTACTAAATAGGAAAAGAGAGTAGTCATCTAGTATCTCTTCGCAAAGAATGTAAGAGTGATGTCCTTCATATAGCACAGTGGAATCGTGGGTATCAGAGTTCAAGGGGGCAGGACAAGTACCGAAGTTGAGGAGAGGGTGTGAAATAGTGATGACCCTAGAAACTGTATATTGTACGCATGACATGATCCTCGCAGACAGGCGAATTGATCTGCCATGTATTGCAGAGGTCCTAGGAATCATTGTGGAGCGTGTGCATTACATTGTGCGTGAAGAAGTGGGTATGAAAAAAATGTCGGCAAAGCGGGTGTCCAAACTCTTCACAGCTAATTAGAAGCAGACAAGATGGGACTATGCACACCGTGTGTTGCACGGTTTTTCAGTGAGTGCTTGCAACTTTACTAAACATATTATTACTGTTAGCAAAATGTCATTATATACGGTATGTATGAGTCTGAGACCAAAACTCAGCCTGTGCAGTAGTGCTATAGTGGGTAAGCAAGGCCGAAGAAATGTCGCAGAGAAAAATTCACAGAGAAAATGATTGATTTTTTTTTTTTTTTTTTTTTTTGATTGTAAGGAGATAAATTAAGTGAATATCTGAAAAAAGGCATTACATTAAATGTTGAACGATATGTGAACCTTCTGGATAATGTCGAAACGCACTGTCTTCTTACACGACAAAGCTCCGTACCACAAAGTACGCATCACAATGCACAAACTGTGTGAATTGAAACTCGATATAATTACTCATTCCCTCATTCTCCAAATCCGCCCTATCTCAAACAATTCCTAATTATTATCGGAATAGCTTATTCGATTAGTGAAACCCAAGGACGCCTATTTGTCTGTAAATTTGAGGGGGGCCATTCAGATGCAGAAGGCATATATATATATATATATATATATATGAGGATTTTAAGACAACTTGCATTCAAATTATGCTAAATATTGTATATTCATAAATACAATGCGGGGGCCCACATGAGCTTTGGGGGGCTCGGGCCCTCTCGGTCCTCAGGATCGGCGCCCTAAACTCATATCGGAATATGACCAATGGTTTTCGATATAATCGCGAACATACATACTTGCACATACACAAGTCAAAATAATCTCTCCCTTTTTATCTATTAATAAATCAAGTTTATTCGAAAAAGTTTTCTTGATTCGTGATCGATGGGGTGCTATCAGTGAAAACTAGTTTTACTAAAGTTTCGTTATTTGGAAGCCTGCTTGCCCAGGATGTTTTTTTTTTAAATAAAAAAAAGGAACAAATCTTCGAAATAATTCCCGAATCAAACCATTAAGAACTGAGAATATAAGTAACGACAAGGCATTGTCCCATGCAGGGGCGTCATTTAGGGGGGGGAGGGAGGGGCAATTGCCACCCCTGAGTTTGAGATTTAAATATATATTTTATCAAAAGAGTAATGGTAAATCAGTGAAAAATAGGGATGGTATCGAGACGAGACGAGACGAGACTTTGTACAGTCTCGGTCTCGTCTCGGTTTAAAATAGCTGTCTCGATCTCGGTCTCGTCTCGAGTCAAAAATCGCCGTCTCGGTCTCGGTCTCGTCTCGGTCAACAAATGCTTGTCTCGATCTCGGTCTCGGTCTCGAGGCCCAAATCTCGGTCTCGTCTCGAAAGTCTCGAAATAAATAGGTGAAATTAAAATTCTAAAAAGTATTATTATTGTAAAGTCTGGCGTTTCTGCTTCTTATTTTTGGCCTTATTTTTGACTTAGAATTATAGTATGGTTTACTTCTTCAGAGCTAATTTGCTAGCGGTGATGCCTTCCATGCGTGTGTTCCAGTTTCAATCATCAGTGGGTATATCACATCTGGGATAAAATTCTAATAGTAACCCATACTTCACTTTCAACAAAAGACTTTCTCGTATGGCCTCAGTACTGCCTATACAATTAAACTCTATTAAATTAACTTCAGTACTATATTTCCTTCCTTAGAATAAGAATTGTTCAATACATTCTAACGGATAACGCAACACATAGCAGCATGAATGTATTTAATCGTACCGAAATTGAAATTTTACAATTTCTCATTTATTATCCAATACATTCTGTTTTGACAGTCATTTAAAAAAAAACATAATATAACGTTCATTATCTGAACAAATAGGGTAAATTATTACTACAATATATTTTGTTTAAAATCGATGAAATGCTTTATTACAGTTTCACATCTACGTGTTTAATTGACACCTTATAACACGAAATTCCTTAACTTTGTGGTGGGAGCTACGGCACTCATCTTTTCTATGTGTGGCCTCGGGTTGCATCACGAAACAAGTTAGATTCAAAGTCAGATGTTCCGCATAGTTTGCGTCTAAATTTAAGTAGGTCTACATTATGTTTCTTATACAAGTTCCTAAAGTTGTAATGCATTACGTACGCATACATCCACTGCCGTAACATAGATTAAGCTTATTCCTGAGCTCTTAGTGGTACATGTGATCTTTATTCGAGAAAACCAATCGTGCGTTCATTACGTTAAAATTTTATATTATTTGAAAATTACTTGCGAAACATGAACATACATATTATATAAGTATATAGGTAATTCGAGCTAGCTGTATCTATTTTCTCTCTCTCGCCAAAACAAGTTATTATTAACTTTCTAATTTTCTTTTGTATTCATTTTCGTAGTTTTGCAGCAACATGAAGTATTAAATAGTCATATATATATATATATATATATATATATATATATATATATATATATATATATTGCTGTATGACTTGTTAAATTTTGGATCCAATTTTACCCTACCTTACCTAGTAAATATATATATATATATATATATATATATATATATATATATATATATGAACATTAGTGATAGGCTATGTTAAGTCACTTTTTGGTCAAATTGAGTTAGAATACTTTTTTTTTTTTTAATAGACTATGTTCTTTCTAGTGGTGTAATAATGTAAGTCTAAAGCCATCTTACTACTTTGTAACTACTTAGTATAGTTTGAAAAACAGTATTATAGATCTTAGTTAGGAACCGGTTTTTCGCTTCTCCTGTAAAATTACGAAATTATGACTTGGTTTAGTTTACCTCTGAGGTCTCGATATAAAATCATCACCATCATCATAATCAAGCATTATCAATCCACTGTTGGATGAAGTCTTCCCAAGTTTTCTCTACAACTATCTATCTTGGGAAATTCTTTTCCAGGTTACTCCCCAGTGGTTCCTGATTTTGTCACAATTTCTTGTATGCGGCCATTTCCTAGGCTGTTTTTGTCACGTGGTATCCAATCTAAAATTGTTTTCGTCTATCGATCATAATTTCGTCTTGCAATATGTCCATCACATTTTCCGGTCTATTTTAAACATTATTTCATTAGTACCAGTCATTAATTACTAAATAATTCATTTATATATATTTGGGCTACAAATAGCTCATATCCTCTACTTTTGGAGCATAGACATGCTACTTTTTGATCTTCGGATCAGGCAACACTGACCCAATTATTTAAATCAACACAATGTAAGAACCCCCATTTGCTGTAATGGCTAGTACGCTTGATTTTGGTTTGCATGGTCCCGAGTTCGATTCCCGGTGGCGGTAATGTTCAACGACCGAAGTTTTTCGGATTCCACTATGATCAGTAACTCCACGTCTCCTTTAGCCGCCCTAGCATAATCGTGAGACGTTGAACTAAATCAAACCAAACCAAAAATCAACACAATGTGTATTACTAACTGTAAGTCTTTGAATAATTGCATATAGCTATATGGTATGGATCGAGTTTGAGGTGGTCGGTGGTCAAACTATAACAAATGAAATGCAGTTAGGGTGTAATTAAAATTTTAATAAAGCAGTGTTTTAATCTAAAAAATACACCAGGCCTAAGGCTTAGGGAGTACAACTAGTGCTACTGAAAAGTTGTCAGTTACGTTTAATTTCAGTTACAATTTGCTTTTACATGTATTGCTGGAACGAAAACTTTGACATTAACATTATAAGTAGCCCAAAGACTATGAAAAACATCGTGTTTTGAAAACATTCTTGCACCATAAAACAAATTACGAGTAATTTTAAAATATTTTGCACTTTAGCTACGTTATTTGCACTATATTTACCATATAATAATATTTAGCAATTTATTTAAGTTCGCAACACTGCTTAAAATAATGTAACTGCGACTTGTAATTAAAACTACTGAACACTAATGTTATAATGTTCCTGCCATTTGAGTTATTAGAGATCTCCAAAATGTTGATGTTAGTGATATGTATTGTCCTTTGTTACACTGAATAATATATGTGCTTTTGTGGTTTAATTTAATATCTAAATTATAAATATGTAGAGCTCTTTCGTGGCTAAGCAGTTAGCCTATGGTGTGAGAGACCCGGGTTAGATTCCCGGCGGGAGCTCATGTGGTTTAGATTCTACGTTAATCAGTAGGTTCAATCTCATATAACCTCGCTGCTGAAAGAGGCGTTAAACTCAATTAAAAAATGAAATGAAATTTTTGAATTTTACGTCCCACGGTTATGCGGTTAGGCTAAAGGAGACTGTGATGTTGAGAGATGAATGAAATTGTGGAATGAAGAAAGTGGGAGGAAACGGGAGAACCCCGAGAAAACCCACACACTAAACAAAATTAACTGAACAGAAATATGTAATATCAAACGTAGAGCAATTTGAGAAATTACAACTTTATGTTGCATTGGCAACATTGCGTGTTTATCTAGTGGTATTGCAGAGTATCTAGAAGAATTTCCCACAGATTTCACACAGCATGTTAAAAAAAATCAGCATTTTTAATATATATGACTATTATATATAACTAGATGAAATACCCATTTTTCGCATGGGACCAGTATTTGGAAGTCAAGGCCTGTGGGAGTATCACTATCTCAGCAACCGCGAAAACTATGTATTTGACACTAATATCGATCATTTTGTATTATTTTTACATGTCTCGGTTCAACCTCCCCAGCAGGTGAACCCCGGCCCGCATGTACTGGTAGCTGAATTTGAAAGTCATCGCTAATGGAAGTGACACCATTGATCTCAGCGACCGCAAAAACTATACATTTGTCACTAATATCGGCCATTTTGGATTACTTTTACATGTCTCGGTATCCCTCCTGTGAACTCCGGCCCGCAGCTGAATGGGGTGAATTTGGAGGTTAATGCGATCGGAGTTTCACCATTGATCTCAGAAAACGCAAAAACTATTTGACACTAATATCGGTCATTTTGTATTATTTTTACGTCTCGGTACTCCCCTCCCCCGCAAGTGAACCACGGCCCGCATGCACTGGTAGCTGACTTTGAAAGTCATCGCTAATGGAAGTATCATCATTGATCTCAGCGACTGCGAAAACTATGTATTCGACACTAATATCGGTCATTTTCTACTACTTTTACATGTCCCGGTAAACGCCCCTCTTATTCAAAATAATAATAATAATAATAATAATAAACGCTTCTTCTTGGTCTGAGGCCTGAGACATGATACTTATCACCCAAATTTCGTAACTCTTGGACTCTCGTCTGGTCCCCAGGCTGCACACAGGAAATCAGAAAGACAGGCACGCAGACACACAGACAAACAAAATTTTCCTTTTACTTATATTAGATATGATATACAGGCGAGGATCCAAGGGGAGTGTTAAAGGGGTTATACCTCCCCTTGACGCTCAGCTATACACTGTATAAAATGGGCTTCAATCCTACTTCTTTCTTTGCACTGGATAAAATGTCAAACTATGGTTTAGCCCCTTTAGCCCCTTGATCATATCCTGGATCCGCTTATATATATATATATATATATATATTAGGGATGGCCAAAATTTTCCGGAATCCGGATTCCGGAAATTTTGTTTTCCGGAATCGGAAAATTTACTTTCCAGAATTTGGAAAAATTCCGGATTTCGGAAAAATTCCGGAATTCGGAAAAAAATCCGGAATTCGGAAAAATTTCGGATTTCGGAAAAATTCCGGAATTCAGAAAAATCCGGAAAAATTCCGGATTTCGAAAAAATTCCGGAATTCAGAAAAAATCCGGAATTCGGAAAAATTCCGGAATTCAGAAAAATTCCGGAATTCGGAAAAATCCGGATTTCAGAAAAATTCCGGATTTCAGAAAAATTCCGGAATTCGGAAAAATTCCGGAATTCAGATAAATTCCAACATTCGGAAAAAATCCGGAATTTAGAAAAAATTCGTATTCGTATGTCAGGTGTACGATCTCTTTTTGCGTCTACTCTATACACTTTCTACGGAATTTATTTACTTTCTGACCATTAAACTTGTCTTCGTGGTTCTTTATTGATATATTCATAAAGCTTAGTTTTCATTATTCATATTGTGTGTGTTATTACACTTCTTAAATTTTCTGTTTCTTTTTCGCAGGCATTCTCGTTTCAATAGCATAGGTGTACGAACACTTTCTGCGCTCACTGTATGTACAGTAAATACAAATTTATAATTTTTGACTTTACGAAGTATACAATGTAATTGTTCAATAATTAACATAAGCAGGCATTCATTAATTTATATTAATATAATAATTAATAAAACTAATAAGCGGGTGATTGATGACTCAGTGGTAGAGTTTTCATCTATGGTATTCTAACCCAGGATCTGTGGGTTTTCGATGGATAATTTTGTGTTCGAAAATTTTCCCGGTTGTACTCTTGGTTCCCTTTCTTGTATTTGTTCCATCATCACTCATTAACGAATTTAGTTTATCAAAACTCTATAGCCATATATTCATTTTGTCCGTTAGTGAAACAAACAGTCTCAAGAACTATCTGATGGATTACCATCAATTTTGGCCACGATGCACAGAGTCAATAGTTAAGAATCGAGTTCCCTGATGAATGTAATATTCAAACCGGAAGCGGTACAAATCAACCATTTCCGGTTTTAACGTTAATCATTATATAGTAAATATGGTAATAGATAGCGAGAAACGGTTTCCAGTAATCGACATATATAACATTCATGTAGATAGAATGTTACCCAATTTGTGCATCTGCTGAAAATAATGAGCTTACCGGTAGGTATTTAGAGAGCATTTTCCGCCTTAGAAAATGTGTGCTTGGTAAAGAATGTAGAGAATTAGCTGAGTCAGGCACGTAGCTAGAATATGGTAATAGGAAGGGGGGGGGGGGGTCTGTCACGAAATACTGTGGTTATTTCCAGGGGCTCAATCATTCTAAACTATTTTATTGGCAACATATATTGGTTCGTTTAGCCAAGATTTCTAATGGAGGGATGATATGAAATACTGTGGTTACACACCAGAGGCTCGATCAATCTAAATATTTTACTGACAACATACCCATATTGATTGGTTAGGACAATAAAATGAGAATATATTAGTAAGTATTTTAATAAGAAGCTATGAAGAAATCTCGAGTAAAAAAAATATAAAAAAGTATTGAAAAAGATATAGTCTTCCGAGGTCATTCGAACGGTGTCGAGAATTTTGCGTCTGGGAAATTTGCGCCCTACCTCAAGAACAGGGAAAATTGCGCCTGCAATGTACCTCCACCGGGAAGTTTGAGCCCTGCGAAATAAAAGAACCCATTGGAGCTTACGCATTTGCTCGGAGGGGCTGACATTACAGCATAAAGAATTCCCCCCCCCCCACAACCATGCCATTTGTGATTTATTTTCATTGTGGCTATATAAGGGGACAATAAACTTCAATATAAGCCAAAAGAACACAACGGATCAACGCAATCACTGCTTCTTCCAGAGATGATTTTGGGGGAACACTGACCTCCCCAAAGCTCTCAAAGTGCCCCCTCGGAGGAGACCAAAATAATACGTATATAATATAATAATAAATAGAATAGTACCAGCAGTGACCCCCTCCGGAATACTAAGTGTGCCCCCCAGAACATTTTTTCTGAAAGAACGACTGAACGCAATTGTGTGTTTGAAGTGTAATTCCAGCAAGTAAACACACTGTACATAGTTTTCTTGATAATATTAATGAACTGATTTTACATTCACTTTACATTTTCTTTTCTATATTTTGTGTCCTAAAAAGCCAAACAACTCGCAAGGATTGTGAACAGAGATATCTGGGTAGAGCCAAACAGCCTTTTGTAGATTAAATTATACTCTTTGATTATATTAATAAATAATTATATATCAGTCATTTATACTTTTATTGTAAATTTTGTAGTATAATGAAAAATTGTATTTGTATGGATTACCCTTTAGTGAACTAAAATTGTATTTTTTTTGATTTGTTCGGAATATTGTAACGGATGGAGTAACTCACTGAGACGATGAGAGGCAAGCCTAGTTCAAGTGTGAGTGGAAGTTACTTTACACAATACAAAAATAAGTTGAATTGTAGGGCGCTAACATCCCAGTGCAAATATATAGCCGGCGCATTTTCCCCTTTTTTTGCGGTAGGGCGCAAACATCCCAGTGCAAATATATTGCGAGCGCATTTTTTCCTATTTTTGTGGTAGGGCGCAAATTTCCCGGGCGCAAAATTCTCGCATTCAAGGAAAATATAATGTCCGTGAAGTTGACAAGCCACTTATGTCAGACTCCAATTTCGACTTTAAACGTCGCTAGCGCTATGTTAGTGTTCGATAGTGACACAAATCGTTAGTACTTCACAGATAACGTGTGCTTTTTAAATAATGGATATGTCTTCTAACTGCATGCCAACACGCCCACTTCTAAGAATCATCTCAAAAATGAGGTTAACCGTTAGAGCAAGTAAGTGCTCATTAGTGCCATTAACATTAGCGTTAATGTCTCCATCGTACGGCCCTTTGAGTAATAATAACACAACGTTCTTTGCTAGTCTCAATGCGTTCCTATATTCTCGCGAACATTCTGGCATGCCCAAGTTAGTTACTTTTTTTTTTGCAACTATTGTTTATCTGTTATTGTTTATTGTTTATTGCTACTACCTATTTCATCCAGGAGTGCCGTTGTTTATTTGAGGGCGCTGATGTAGTCAACAGTGAGTCATGCGCCGCCTGTCTCTGTATTGGCGAGTGTTGCTAATGCACAATATCGAAAACAAACTGAACAAAGCGTCACGTTCCAACACAAGGTACGGAACATGTTATGAAACGTGCTACATTTTGAAACATTATAACATACTCCTAAAAATATGAGAAAATAAAAAAAGATGTAAGAATTGTCTTGATGGTCTTTAGGAATCCTGGTGTAAGCACTTAGGCATCCTAATGCATCCCTTTGTTAATCCTGTTGTAAGAATAACATAAAAACAAAATGTAGAATTGTAAAGGATTTATTCTCACTAGTGGCGTAGCTAAGGGGGTTCTAGAGGTGGTTAAACCCCACATAGATCCAAGTTTAATCCCACGTAGAAAAATCAAAAGTTAAGAAAAAAGAACTCATGGAAATAATTGCAAAAGATTATTGAAGTTTTACCCAATACAAACTGCGTAATGTTTGACAAATATTTTCATCTATACTAAAAACAGAAATGTAAAACCTTACATTTCATATTTCAGTCTTTATTATTGTTTTGTGGTTATTGTTAGTATGCTGGACCAGGGATTAGGGTGCGAAATTGTCCCAACCTAGGTGACGGGGAAGTGGGGGGAATGTTTCTTCTCAAGTGGAAATAAAGTAGAAATAACATTTTATAAAGTTTTTAATGGGTGAGATTCCTCCAATCCTCTTGCGAGTTGGTACCTTACCCGGGCCGGGACCCACGACCCCGTCTATATCCCAATAGACCCCTATCTTCTCTATATTCTCCGTCGCTCCTTTAATAGGTGGTGTTTCATACACTACACTACGGCGGGATTCTAGCCCCCTCTCGGCTTTAGTGCTAGCTACGTATCTGATCATCACAAAGCAAGAGAGAGACAGAAAGAATGTGTTCAAAGAAGTGAACAGGTGAACATAGCTGAAATAGTAAAATAACTCGCATACAGAAGCATTGCATACTTCCTAATGCGAAATGTATGTCCCAACGACCAGATCTGTTGCTAATTTTCTGCAGATTATTATCAAAAGAAACAACAATCTCTTGCAACAACAATAAGAACGAAAGCTTTGCAAAGGAGTTAAAAATGGTGATTAAGGTTGACCATATGTTTTTTCCAGAGATGCCGGGGAGAACTTTTAACGTTATTTGAATTATGGGGGATATGCATGTACTTGTACCGATGTTGCAATAGATTAAGTAAACTAAAGAGCCCTATAACTGATATTCCATGTTGACAAATGTGTGCAATTAAACGACCGTTACAACATTATGCATAAAGAAACATGTTCCTGTTTACCGGACTTTCTTTCTTTCTTTCTTTCTTTCTTTTTTTTTATTTATTCGGAATTGTCTTCTTTGGAGGCAGAACGACCTATATTGTGTGACTGAGTTGTTAGTAACGTCCTAAATGAGCTGGTAAGCTTCAAAGGACCGGACTTACTCTACAGTCCACCGGGAACCAACCCAGGATCCCTTGAGTACAAAGCATCGAGCGAGAAATGAAAACCTAAAACAAAGCGTCAGGTTTGATATTATGACAGTGTCGTGGCTTGTATGTTCATGATGTTTCATGACGCACTGATATTACCTAAAATATTGTAAATTTCAAGGCTTTTAGGCAAATTTAGTTCATGGAGTGAAATTACTTGAACTCTGGGTGTTGTTTCTGCTTAACACAAGACATCCTTCACGCCAGGAACTAGACAATGTACTATTTTGAAGGCATATAAACTTGAAAAAGAGCATAGAAATAAATGATTTGCTATCGAATTACGAGACTATTCGTTGTCACGTAACACCCCCCCCCCAAAAAAAAAAAATAAAACAATGACACATTGGGACAAAAGCAAAGCTAGGTATGAAATTCTTATTAGTTGTTATGAACAATTGCACGTGTTTTATGTTGCAGTTTGGTATTGTACAATAAAACTAAATATTGACGTCATGAAAAGTATTGTTATTACATTGTTGTAACTATGACGTTATTTTCTCGCACGCAGCCCTAGAAACTGTGCTCTGATTTTGTGTAACTGATACGCAAACATAATAGTATTCGTCTGCAGTTTGGTTTTTGGCATGTAGTAGGCCCTAGTAAGTAGTGCTCGAATTATTTTTTTAAACGAGAGGAGGAAATCTTATATACACTAGGACGGGTTAATTATTCCTGTCAGGGATGCTGTGTTACTTTCATTGTATGAGCCGGGAATAAGCTTTCACGAGAGAGGGATTTTCCCGGCATCCGCCGTTAATTCGAACACTGGCAGCAAGCCCCAGCTTGAGAGTTCTGTGACTTTCACAGAGAAATAGAGAGAGAGAGAGCGGTAGATAGATAGATGGATAGAAATATAAATTGATATAGGCTGAGAGAGAGAGAGGGAGGGAGAGCGGTTGAAGCAAACAATCCTTGTCACTCACATGCCCATACATATATACTCCTACGCTAACTTAAACCATGCTTGTTTCCACAAAGAACGTACCATGTTTTCGGCAAAAAACGTACTGAGTTTTCAACACTGCAGATTACTGAATCACGAGTGGGCTGTCACGTCTTAGCTGCGTTCTGTTTACTTCTTAGTTCTGTGTTTTGCCACCATAAACAACGGCAATCCTATCTGAAACAGGTAGTAGTCTGCAGAGTAGTCCTTACATTAATATGCCATTGTCCTTGATAATCATTGCGTATTTACAAGCAGTTTGTTATTCCTGTTAGAAGATATCAAAAACAACAGATAAAATCTACTACTTAACGGTTCATATTTTTCTTTTACAGTACAATAAACGATTAATAATAATAATAAGACTATTCCAGCATAAAAGTTATCAATTGCATCACACTGGCAACAAGCGACGCATATTTTAACTTCATAAAAAGTCGTTTCTCACGATTTTCTGGAAAACTACGTATGATATCTTCATTCTGTCAAGTTGTTTATCTCAGTGTGTTATATGTATTACCTCTGGACAATATCACAGTAAAACAAAAATTAAATATTAGGAGTGCATCGTACTTTTGGACTACATCTCATTAACCATGGGAAAATTAAGTAGTGTATACTTTAGGATGTAAGTTTCAGCTTAACTTGCATCATACATTCTTAGGATTACAAAAAGGAAATTTGTTCGTTTGCATTTCAACAAAATTCTTAGAATTACAAAAAGAAAAAATAATTTTCCCGAAATCCGGATTTTTTCCGAATTCCGGAATTTTTCCGAAATCCGGAATTTTTCCGAATTCCGGAATTTTTCTGAATTCCGGAATTTTACTGAATTCCGGATTTTTTCCGAAATCCGGATTTTTTTCCGAATTTCGGAATTTTTCCGAAATCCGGAATTTTTCCGAATTCCGGAATTTTCCGATTTTACTTTCCGGATTCCGGAAAGTAAAAATTCCGGAATTGGCCATCCCTAATATATATATATATATATATATATATTGAGAGAGGGAGAGAGAGACAGAGATGACTATACACATCAGCAGTGGATTTTGTTTCGGGAGAGGCTTGAGAACGAGTAAGAAATATTTGTGTTGTACGTGCAATGCGAAAAAATGATCACAAATCTATTTCGGGAGGGGCTTCAGTCCGATAGCCATCCCCTAAATACGCCACTGAACATTAGTCAACTGTTCCCATATTACCTAATACAGCAATGAAAGAAATTTTGAGTAAAAGTCAATCTTAATAGTTGTCTATATCAATATTCGAGACGAGACCGAGACTTTCGAGACTGACCTAAGTCTCGTCTCGGTCTCGTCTCGATTTATAGAGCTCCGTCTCGGTCTCGGTCTCGTCTCGGTAGATAAAAGGCCGTCTCGGTCTCGGTCTCGTCTCGATAATTCGAGACGATACCGAGACGAGACCGAGACTAGTCTCGATCTCGGTACCATCCCTAGTGAAAAACGAGAAATTTTACTTAAATCAAGCGGTCTTGCCCCCCCCCCCCAAACAAAATCTGAAATGACGCTCCTGTGTCCCAGCCAATTCTCGAGCTAGCTGATATGCACGTTCTTGGTTAAACTTGCCCTTAAATGTCATAGAGACTGTCATAAATCAGTTTACCGACCCCGAAAACTATGAATTCACCACTAATCTTGGTCATTTTTGTGACTTTATTTATATTTCACATCCATGGAGATGGAGGCTAAACTTAAACTCACTATTGGGCTAAACTTAAACAACTATTTGAACAACGCGGTAAACATTGGGAGTGTTACTCACTATTCACATCAGGGACCCGCAAACTATGGATTTGACACTAATATCGGTTCTGCTCGATTATTTTTACGTCACATCCTTTCGACTTTCCTCAATGATGGGGGTGTCTCACATGCACAGTATTTTTTTTTTTCTTGATTGTATGTCTACTTATTTTTAAAAATGGGTTTACAAGTCGAGTTTCATCTTCTTAACATGAGGAGTCACTGAAATATTATTTTTGAAGAGTGCATAAATCTTAAACCACCTCTTCCCCTTTGAACTGTATTCCTTCCTTTCTTGTGGTACGCATACACAAATTCTAAATAGCCTATGATCTCATCCAGACTACTATCTCTCCTATCTCCAAAAGTTAGAAGTATGTCAAGAAAACGGTGTGGATTTGTATACAAGAAAAAGAAACAAACAAGCACTTCCTTTTATATATAACTAGCTGAAATACCCGTTCTTCGCATGGGGATGATAAGGTTTAAGTACTGTATCACATTTGAATGTGAGGAAATGAATGAAGTAGATAAATAAGGAAAAGCGACGTCTCTGTCGCAGCTGTAAAATTAGTGAAATATAGCTATTATAAATATCGAATATTGGACAAGCACACACATAAATAACCAAACATTTATTGTTATATATAAGATAGTGGTGTACGCTATTCCTGTTTACACACTTCGAAACGATTGATTCGAAAAAAAATCTAAGGATCTTTTCTGTGTAGAATTTTATAAACTACAATTTTTCTCATAATTGTTTTCCTCGAAGATAATTGTAAAACCACAAAACCTAGAATTCTGCCGTCTCATACCCTTCCTCCTCCCCCCAAAAAAACTGGTCAAATTAAGGGTACTTTTCAGGATATGTTGGGGACATCAAAATAAAGCTCTCCACAAAAGTCCAGCTTGTTCCATATATATATACCGTGAGCATAAAGTCCTGCACTGATTATAAAAATTTATTACGGAATAACCGTTGGACAGAATAGTGTAAATTCTGATCCGTTACATAGGTTAGTATTACAAGTTTTTTAAAGACCAATAGATGGCACTAGTGCTACCCAAGAGTGATGCAGTACGTTACTTGGCGCGCGCGGTTTAGTTGGCGAAATGGCATCGAAGCAGGAGAAAGCGCAATGCGTGCTGTGGTATCACGAAAGCAAATCGATCATCAGTAACATAAGTAACGTAAATGGTCTTTAAAAAGACTTGTAATACTAACCTATGTAACTGACCAGTATTTACATTATTATGTCAAACGTTTCTTCTGAAATAATTTTTTGTAATCAGGGCAAGACTTTATGCTCACCCTGTATATATACGTGTGCGTGTGTTTGTGATGGCTGGGTGCGTATATGAATGAAATTCATCCCCTCTAGAAAAATATTCAATTCGCACGCTGCGCAAAGTAATGTATCACTAGGGTAAAGAAAAATCGGTTCCATGAATGGGAATATCTTAATATTCTGCCCTTTTCATAAACGCGAGCATTTGTCGTTTCAATCAGTTTGTTGTCTTTATGAAAAATACGATGATATACCCAGAGCTTGGAGAGTTTCTGGATTTCTTTTTATCTTGAGTCCAGATGGAGAAGTCAAGGGAACTCGAAAAAAAAAGTATATCTTTCACAAGGAATTATGTGAAAGTTTTATTAAACTTTTAAAAATTAATTTCTCACATTTGTTTAAATTAGAATTACAAATGACGCTAAATAATGCTTTGTTCCATAAATTGTACCGTACATGCCTCTCTCGTCTCCCTTTAAATTTTCTAGGAATTTCATATAAGAAAAGATAAGCTTAACTTTAAAATTTGTGACACGATCAACGATTAGTAAATAAATGTTCAAAAAAATCTTAAGTTATTACACTAAAGTAAAAAGCAATTTTTAATGAAAATCTTTGAAACAAAGTTTCGTTATCGAACTGAATGTCTTATTTGTCATTTCTCCCTCCTCCCCCCCCCCAATCCCTCAAATAAATCTTGAGACTTTGTACTGGAAGATGTATCAGTTTTCTTCTGATTCCATGCGATTTTCTAACCTTCTAATTTGCAACTGATTTTGATTAACAAATAGATAAAATTTATGAGGCATGAAAGAAAAGTTCTAGTTTCTGATCAACTGGTTACTTGAATGAAACTCTTGGAATTGAGGAATTATCAGTTATTGTCTTTTTAATTACGGGTTATAAACACAGAAACCTAATTATTTTTTAAAAAAGAATTGATTGTTTCCAAATGCGATTTAAGTACAAAAATGTTCAAATATAACGCACTGGTGACCAGAAAGATAGATTCCTATGATAAATAATGACGTACACAGTGGCGGCCTTTACATATGGCAAACCAGGCAACAGCCTGGGCCCCGTATTTCAAAGAATAGACCTACTATTGATTTTTTAAAAACATTTATGAACCTCAGATTATGTGTATAATTCAATAAGATTCTGAAGCTTAGAAAATTCCGATAGTCAAGCTGATTGTAGTTCTATAAGAGACCATTTGCAGGACACCAACACATTCCAATTACTCCATCTATATAATGTAACGGAGGGAGTCCCGTTGCCCTTTGATTCATCCTGTTGTATTTTTGTAGATCAGTACCTACTAATGACGTCATCAACACACGCTTTTTAAATTCAGGAAAATTTCGAAGATTAGCCATAGAATTTAGCTACCGGGAGAATCTTGTATGATATTGTGTTACCAATCAAATAGGGCAATTATGTCAAAATAATCGCAACTTTGTACACCTTTCTGTGTTTTTTGAGTAATATCATTGGTAAAATCTTGGCGCATTACTTTCTCGATTTCATAATATGCAACGTACTTACATGTTTCAAACGCTAGCTGGCAAACGCAAGACAAAATCGCGAGTGCAAGTTCTACTTGCTATGGAAAGGGTATCTGTATAGCAAGATTTTATATTGACTACTTTCGTAACTAGGAGCTAATGTTCGGATTAGCTGGTGGATACAAAAACCGGTTTTTCGGCTTTACGAAAACCGAAACCGGTTTTGACAATTTAAAAAAAACGGTTTCGAATTTATCCAAAACCGGTTCAATTTTTGCCGAAACCGGTTTCGGTTTTCTCTAAAACCGGTTCGGTTTTTCACCTGGTCCGGTTTCGGTTTTCTTCAAAGCCTGTTCCGTCTTTTTTTCAAAATTGGTTCTATTTCTGACTAGAATAGTGTTTTTTTGTTCTCCAGAAACCGATTCCTTTTCCACAGGAATAGTTTTGTGTTTTCCAAAAATTTTCATCGAAACTGATTTCGATGAAAACCGAACTGGTTTTGAAGAACCGAATTACGCAATACGTTCAAATAGTAATGCTCTCTCACCGTGAAGTGAATCCGGAATCAAAGATGCACACGCTAGCGAACAAGCGTCTTAAAAAGTGTTAATTTGATCTCGAAAAACGACTGAAACATGGAATAACTATAACTGCATATCCCAGATTCAGATTTAAGCAGAACAACAGCGCTGGAAATATGTTTTAGAAGTGCTATTTCTTAGCTAGTGTTCAGCTTTTAGCTTCATATAATGTAGCATTCATGAGCCATTTTACGTGCTCAGGGAAAGTATCCAGACAAATACATCGATCTAACTGTTCAGGATATTAGGAAGAATAATTAAGGTGTCCAGCAGGGATATACGCAGGGGGTGGATCCTGGGAGTCCAAACCTCCCTTCCTACCTTCTTTTTGTAAATTTATTCTAATTTTAGGGGCAGTGTTACAAATTTTAATATAATTTATCCTTTTATTGAATTCGAACCACTATCCCAAAAGTTTTGGACCATCCTCGAAATAAATTCCTGTGTATGTGCCTGATTTCAGTATTCATTCCCTATGTAGATTCTCTAATTGCATCGTTGCAAGCTTATCAGTGTAATTTCAAATTTTGCTTGGACTAGGTAAGATTGTCCACCGACATTAGAATTTCACATTTTTCTTAGTATACTAGTATATATTGACTATAATATATACATTTTTCAAACTCGAAGGGAGGGGGTAATTTCCCCCTGTCCTCCCCAAATGACGCCATTGTTGCGCAGCCGCTTTACTCCATGGAATAAGAACACATTTTATGTCATGATATTTGCCTCTGAAATCATGAACAATATTATGTATTGTAGAGGTCAAACATGGTATGAACTATTGAAAAAACAAAGGTGTATACAAATTATAAAGACATTGATTTAGACGTTTACATATATAAAGACGTTTACATTGATTTACTGAACTATTTTTCCAAGTTCCGCTCTGGGTACATTCCGAAATTTTGATCGGGCTAGCACTTTCTGGTATGATGTGCACCTGGAACGATAATTCAGCCCTTTTCGTCGTGCAAAATCTTGGTTTCGATCAACTATGGGTAATGAGCGATTGAATGGCTTATGTTTCCTGGGCATTCATAGTAAACGAGTAAATACCAGGAGAAATAGTTTTTGGTTTGCAGCTTCAGTGTTCTTCAGCTAGCGTTCAAAACAGTGGAGAAGGAAAAGTAAAGGAGAAAGCATTAGTTATTTTTTAAAAACAATATTTATTCACTCACAATACTAAAAAAGGCCTACTTATTTCTGTTTCAGATAGAATAACAGCATTGATAATTTAATACATTGCGCTTGTTTAATATCACAAAAATGTTTATAAGAAATAAGTCAAATTGTTTTTGGCTATACACATATTACATATATATAATGGTAATCAAGTTTGAAATGACCTGGCTTAGCCGCATTAATAACTTAAATACGTGAAAATAGTTGAAATTGAAATGACCTGACTTTGCCCCTTCCTAAAAAAAAAAAAAAAAAAAAAAAAGGAAAAGAAAAAAAGAAAAAAAAGAAAGAAAGAAAAGAAACTGAAGATGCCCATGTCGATGTTTTGTTTATTAAAGTTTAATGGCAGATTGAATAATTTAAAAATAACTTCTGAATTTCGAAAGATTACCGAAAAAAATATATTACTTTCCTTTGAAAGTGTACGTACGATAACATCTATTGATTATATGGAAAGCTAATTTTCCAGTTAATTGTTTATGTATTGATTATTTGAGCCAATCAGAGAATGAAATACGAATTCGATGGAATTTCAAAGCTTCTGAAGATAAGAGCAGATGAATCTAATTCAATTCATTGATATCAAAACTAGTAGAAAGATAAAATCTTCTCAAGAGGAAAGGAGTCAAACTGTATAACAAAAGGAGGGGTAATTGCTAATAGTACATTGTATTAGCAAATGGTGAATATATCCGCTCTCTATCTGAGCACAGACAAGTATTGACAGAAGCAATTTTGTATTATGTACGTAGGGGAAAACGGGGTAATGGCACGCTGTGTATAATTGCACTCACACCTGTTTACAAAAAAGCAGAAGAAGGAGAAGGCCTGCATGGTGCTCAACCCTACCAACAACGTGCCCAATAAACCTCACTTGAATGGGAGAGCGCTGCAAAAAACGAACTGCGGAGTATGACCATATATTAAAAATCTTTGTTTTTCTTCAAACATTTTACAAGTTTTCTTCAATGGTTAAGTTCAAACTTACTTCTGATGTACGGCATTTTTAGAAAATATGTATGAATAGTCAATTTAGAATAAGTATAGGGTTAGTATATTTTAATAATATTTACCCATGCCAGTCAAGAACAAAAAAAAAAATCAAGATGGCCTGATTTGGGGTAATAGCACGCATGAACACAAGAGTGCGTGTGATTAAAAATGCCTCATCAGACTTTGGAAAGTGTGGTACGTTCCCCATGAATCCAGAAGTTTTTAAAGATGCTGATTTTGCTGCAAGTGATCAGTGCTGTAGTCAGACTGAGGAGAACATGGAAACAGACCTTTCTTATGATACAATGACCTCGACGAAACAAAAATTTAGTGACGTTTCTGAACTGTCAGTTGCTGGACTATCAAGGGAAGTCACCAATTCCGAAAAATCCTCCGCAATAGTCCCGTTAAGAGCAATTTCTCCAATTCCTAGGCAAAAACCATCGTCAGTGAAGCAGAAGGGAAAGCACCAAAGCTCAGAAATTGTAACAGCAATGCGTCGTAAGGCTCTTTTTGCAATAAAAAGAGCGAAGAAAGCAAATACGTTTAGGGAATATCATTATATTGCTAAACAAAGTTCAATGCCTTTGTGTATTTTTCTAACTTTATCATACGTAGTTCATACATAAAAGACTTGCTGCACCAGGGGCATTGTCATGAACCACCGAGCTCTCTTCATGGCTCTCTATTTTACGAAGTGCATACTTCTATTAACACAAATGGATTTTCGGAGTACTCTTATCTTAAGGTCAATGAAATTATCATTTGAATAATAAATTTTTTATGTTTTTAATTCTTGCTCTCTTAATATGTTATTTACCGTTAATATATCTTTTCCTTGAAGAAGTGTTTACGAAATAGTTATGTTTTACGTAATACAGTTCAGTTGTCTCCAAGAATGTGACGAAGTAGCAATGTGTGACTCCTGTGACCTAATTAAATTCTAACTAAATATAACTATAACCTAAAGAATTTATATCTGTCTGCATTATGCTGCTGTAATTATTGTTGAAAATGCGAACTGCAGTGAAAGTTTAAGTACCGTAAAAATAAACACATCTGAAATACAGAGAGCGCAACGGGGATGTAGCTCAGTGGTAGAGCGTTCGCTTTGCATGTGAAAGGCCCCGGGTTCAATCCCGGCATCTCCATCTGTACTTTTTTTTTAGTATTTTCTCATATATTAATAATAGATTATATAAAACGTTTAGTAAAGGCACATCAATGTTCATTCGGAAACACACAAAAGTTCTTTATATCGCAGTTAAGTACTAATAATTTATTTTAACATTAATTAGCAAACATTAAGAAATTCCTGTAAAAAAAAATAGTTTGTTTCTATGATTGAAATACGTTTTCCTGATCATGATTTTTTTTTTTTTTTTTTTTTTTTGTAATTTGGATGCAAAATACAGGATTTACATTGTCCTGATCCTAGGTGATCATTACACAACATTGTCCTTAATAGCTAATCATATATTTCTTGATTAAATAGCTAATTGACCAACATTACCCGTAATATGTTCAATTATAACTAGGAATATTTCTCAGAAACAGTAATTAGCAGCAATTTCGTTGAAATATACGTATTTCTATAGACTATAAAACCACGAATTAAGCAGATTTTCGCGATACATGGGAAATAAAACTTGCACAGCAATGAATTTCAGTGTCCCCTATTGACAAACATTACAACTACCTAAACAAATGATCCGCAAATCTCATGTTGTACGAAAGCAGTAATGCCAAATAAACGATCACTAGAGTTCTTTTTCGTGAGTGTGACGCAATAGAAAGTGATGTTGTTTGTAAGAAACAGGACCAAATAAAAAAGGTTAGCAAGGCAAATTTTTGGAATGAAATACAAACGCTAAACTTCTGACCTCTTGCAGGTATAAAATAAGTAATGTAACAAATATAATCGTATAAAATTAATCAAATAATGGACAATATTTGCTGTACGCAAAATAATAATAATAATAATAATAATAATAATAATAATAATAATAATAATAATAATAATAATAATAATAATAATAATGTCATATGTACACCAGACATTCGGAACAATCATATAAAGATGAAAGACGAAGATACAATAGAAAGGAAGAAAAAATTTGGCAACGTACCTATGAGAATCATCCTATATATATGGCAGCCCTGGCGACGTCCCTAATCGTCACAGAGATATGAAAGACACCTCGTTGGAAAACGTATGGGACACAGATTCTAACGAGGCAACTTTTGTGCCTCTCGTATCCAACCCGTAAAAGAAGAAGAAAGAAGTAAAAAAAAGTCGGGAAAAATACGCTTTTTCGAAGTTTGTTGGGTTCTGGCAACACTGTTATTTGTCGTTACACACGGCAAAAAACGGTACAAAAGTTACCTCGTTGGAATCTGTGTCCCATTAACTTTCTAATGAGGTATGGCTTATATCTGTGTGAAAATTAGGGGGTCGCTATTGCTGCAAACGTCAGGGTAGACCAAAAATGTTTCGGAAAATATGTACAGCATGATTCTCTTAGGAAACATGTTCGGATTTTGTTCTCGCTTGATATTGATTTTTCGCCCTTCATTTACTTACATAATTGTACCCAATGTCTGGTGTACACGTGAAAATATTTCTTCCTCCGTACGACAGGTAATAGTGTTGCTAGCCTCTCACAAATTTTAAAAAACAAAAAATCCCATGTTTTAAAATATCTTCTTCATCTATTTCTGCTAAAGGTTTGGCACAGGTGGCACAAAAGTTAGCTCGTTGGAATCTGTGTTCCATAAGCTTTACAACGAAGTATAGTTGATGTCTCTGTGACAATTAGAAGGGGTACTAGGGCCGCCAACGTAAAGGTCTATGATTTCTTTGAAATCCCTGTCGGCCCTCAAAAGGTTAATAATTTTCGAAGTCAACTTTCTGTAAACAATTTGATTTGAATACAAGAATCCATGGAGAGGCACTTACCCCCTTCCTGCCGACGTCCACGACGGTGTCAATTCTAGTGAACAATATTTTGTTATTATATGTAAGATCAGATCCAGGTATCTTCCAGTATTTTCTCAACATAACGAAAAATTGAGGAATTAAAAAATAGCAAATTGTCTTCTAGGAAAGCATAACAATGCAGATAGGATTCTTTCGTGTGCTGTAAAATAGGGATGGTACCGAGACCGAGACTAGTCTCGGTATCGTCTCGGTCTCGTCTCGATAATTCGAGACGAGACCGAGACCGAGACGGACTTTTATATATCGAGACGAGACCGAGACCGAGACGGACTTTTACATACCGAGACGAGATCGAGACCGAGACGGACCTCTATAAATCGAGACGAGACCGAGACGAGACCATGGTCAGTCTCGAAAGTCTCGGTCTCGTCTCGAATATTGATAGTTATTTTGCCTTTACTAAAAATTTTGCTTCGTTGCTGTATGAGATAATTTGGAAACGGTTGACTGATGTATAGTGGCGTATTTAGGGGGTAGGTATCGGGCTCAAGCCCCTCCCGAAATAAATTTGTAATCATTGCACGTACAACACAAATGTTTGTTACCCGTTCCTCAAGCCTCTCCCAAACAAAATCCTCTGCTGTTGTATATAATCTTCTCTCTCTCTCTATCTCTATCTGTATCTCTATCTCTATCTATCTATCTATGTCTATCTATCTATCTACAAAAACTCAAAAAAGAAATACCATGGGGCAGATCGAATGGCGATGTCAT